>NC_090732.1:56025968-56038468 GCF_036898095.1 Palaemon carinicauda | reverse complement strand
CTCATGTATGAGAAAAGTAGAAACCATTTTAGTCCAATAAATGCTTTTATTTGGGTTAGTAAGTACATTTCTAATATTTTTCCTAAATATAATTTACCAGTTTCTAGCTAAAATTGGGTGTTAACCCGTTCTATCATATAATCTCAATAAACTTACAAAACTCTTCTACCAAAAAGTCTCTCTCTCTCTCTCTCTCTCTCTCTCTCTCTCTCTCTCTCTCTCTCTCTCTCTCTCTCTCTCTCTCTCTCCACCTTTATTTGCATGTTGCATTTCCGTTGAAAAATTATTTGGTAATATTCATCTTGAAAACAGATTCTTAGGGAATATCATCGTACTGATTAAAGAGAGAGAGAGAGAGAGAGAGAGAGAGAGAGAGAGAGAGAGAGAGAGAGAGAGAGAGAGAGAGAGAGATATTATGTGTATTTCGTTGGTAGGTTAGAGCATTCGTTCTCGTAAAAGTGTAAGCTGTAATATAAATATTTTAACTTCGTCCATGTTGTGGACTTTTTTTGTTTATTCTAAAAGGTCTCCAATGTTGACAATATTAGCAGGTAGGAAACAGAAGGGTGAGGTTTTCTGTGTTGTTTGCTTTGTGCTTGATGGGGGAATTTTGTTTCCAAGTTGATGCAAGGAAGAGGAGTTACCAGGAAGCGAGGCTGTCCATAAGCTAGGAAAAGTTCCTCTTACATATGTAAATTTTATTTTCTGTTCATGAGCATAGTAAGTGCAAAGTTAATGTTTGTGGAGTCCTTTCAAATGAATTTCCAGTGAACAATGGAGAACTCCAAGGGAATGTTTTGTCACCTATGTTGTTTATCCTCCTCGTGGATTTTGTAATGCATAGAACAGTTGTGGATGGCGGAGAAGGATTGGACTGGATTGTAACAGGAAATTAGCGGACGAAGAGTATGCCGATGACGATGTCTTAATTAGCAAAACGCCACAGGACTTGCAAAGCTTGCTTACCAGAATGTATGAAATATTACATGAGGTTGGGCACAAGACAAAGAGAAGAAAGACAGAGATGATAAGAACTTAATATGCAATGGAAGATGAAATATCATTGGAAGGCCAAAGGATTAATAAAATGAATCATTTAAATATTTAGGAACTATGATCTCTGATACAAGGTCTTTAGAATTAGAATTTAATGAAAGATTGAAAAAAGCAAATCAGACATTGGGTAGGTTAAGTAAATTTTTGAAATCAAATCGCCTGAAATTACATATAAGAATCTGGCTATATATCAGTGTAGTCAGATCTTTGTTACTGTATTGCCATGGGTCGTGGTATGACAATGAAACAATATCCAACAGATTTTGTAGATTTGAGAATAAAACCCTTAGAAGAATATTGGGAGGTAAATGGTAGGACAGGCTTAGAAATTAAACTAAAAGAGAGATTACTCAAGTGCCATATGTGGATGAGATCATGGTGAGGGGTAGATGGAGATGAAAAGCCACTAGAAGAGTTGGAAAACTCAGACCTTCATGGCTGAGGACTATGAAGCGTGAAGTAAGAGTTGATGAATGGAGAAGTATTGATTTAAAAGTTGTGTATCACATTTACAATTCTAAAGATAGTTTAGACTCACGATGAAAATGAGTACATTTGATTTTTTTTTTCTTTTACTTTCCTTGAAAGCAGGAGTGGACAGACTTTTGGATTCCGAGGTCCAGTCAAGGACAAACTTTTACGATGTACCATACTATATGATCACAAATTCTTATGTGCAATGAAGATAGTAAAGTACTACAATAAAACACAGTACAAGTGCCATGTATATATATATATATATATATATATATATATATATATATATATATATATATATATATATATATATATATATATCGTCGTTATTAGCCTTTTCTAGTCCACAACAAAACAAAGGTCTCAGACATGTCCTTCCACTTTTACAGGTCACCCACTGAGATACTACCGCTTGAGCTAATGTGTACTGTGACTGGTCAGACATACTACATTGGAGCCCTCTTTTTCTGGTTACGGCTTTTTTTTTTTTTTTTTTTTTTTTTTTTTTTTTTTTTTTTTTTTTTTTTGCCTATATATACCCCGAATAGTCTGGCCTATTCTTTCCACATTCCCTATTGACCTCATACACAAAACAACACTGAAATTAAAAAAACAATTCTTCCTCGCTCAAGTGGTTAACTACTGGCTACTTTCCTCTTGGTGAGGGTAGAAAAGATTTTTTAGCTATGGTAAGCAGCTCTTCTAGGAAAAGGATACTCCAAAATCAAACCATTGCCCTCTAGCCTTGGATAGTACCATTATCTTCCACTGTCTTGTGTTAGAGTTCTCTTTTTTTAAGGGGTTTAGTATATATATATGTATATATATATATATATATATATATATATATATATATATATATATATATATATATATATATATACAGGATCTAATTAAATGTTGTAACTGTTTTTTAAGCATTTCATTTCTATTGTTCAATGATTTTCTTGTAGTTTACTTATTTCCTTATTTCCTTCCCTCACTGGGCTATTTTCCATGTTGGACCCATCGGGCTTATAGCATCCAGCTTTTCCGACTAGGATTATATCTTAGCTTGTAGTAATATATATATATATATATATATATATATATATATATATATATATATATATATATGTATATATATATATATATATATATATATATATATATATATATATATATATATATATATATGAAACAATCAACGAATGCAGCCTTTTCTAGTCCATTGCGTGCATACATACATATGCACGCACGCACACACACACACATATATATATATATATATATATATATATATATATATATATATATATATATACACACATATATATACACACACACACACACACACATATATATATATATATATATATATATATATATATATATATATATATATATATATATATATATATATAATACATGCATGCATATAGAGAGAGAGAAATTTTCCATCCCAGATTGAAATCGAAACCATACTAGTTAGAGAACGTGATGTCAGTGCTAGCTCTGTTTATTTAATGATCGTCTTGAGAAATATGAACTTTCAGTCCACAGGGTGTTTGAAGTCTTACGTGTACTGTCCATTAACACTTCGGTAAACTGTGGCACTTCATGTATATAGAATCGTATAAACTTCCCACACTTCTTTCAAGAGATCCTTACGATTTCTTTTATGTTGCATATCCTGCTCCTCAGTCACGTCGAATGATATGTTTTACTTGTACACATAATGTTACATTTCAAAAAATAGAGAAAAGAATAAGCAAGATTCTGGACGATGCATATCTCCGTACACTGTAAATGAATTTGTGAGAGGAAACACCCGATTTATTTCTTTGTATATACGAAATTTCGTGTAATATTACAATGTTTGATTAACTTGTATCAGCTCACCCCAACAACAAAATGGTTCACCGTTATTTGTGCTATTATATGAATTTATTCGTTTAGTTAAGGTTAGACGAGTTTACTTAATTTCTTTCTAATGCTTTTAAGAACCCTATTTGTATGATTCAAACTTTTACATGTAGTTTTAACAAATTCATTTGATATGTGTTAGTATTTAGATTCTGGACTCAAAATATATGAAAATTCTTGCAACAAGTGTGCTTCCATTTGCTCTCAGAATTGCTGCTTTCCCAGTATGAGACATTGTGTCCTTGTTATCATTGTTTACTAGCTTCCGCTGTCCTTCGGGTTTGGGATTATAGATACTACACTTGCACATTGCCATTTCCTTTGTCGTTCCTGTGTTTGTACAAGGAATAGATGCTTCAGTATCTCTCTCTCTCTCTCTCTCTCTCTCTCTCTCTCTCTCTCTCTCTCTCTCTCTCTCTCTCTCTCTCTCTCTAACCATTTAAAAACTTGTCATTCCATTTCCTTTGGGGAGTTATTTCGATTAGATGTGAATGAGAATTATAATAGTGGTATTTCAATTAATTTTTTCCCCATTTCAAATTCATTGAGTTTTTCCCCCGGTGTAGATCCGTCGCTGCGAGGATGTCTTTAAGAAAAATGTAAATTCTGCCTCTTTCCTATTGCTTAAGAAATTCCGACACATCCCAGTGTCTATGATGAATGGCCTGGGTTTCCCTCCTTGATATGGCTTAGTTGTGCAATGTTGGCATCGTTTGAGAAAAGATTCCATTTCCGAACTTGACCATGTGTGAGAAAGATTTCAGTCTACTACCTCAGTTTTGAATGAACTTTTATTCTACTCCGGTGTGAGGGAGAATTTGATCCTTTTCCTTATAAGAAAGTTCATTTGATTTCATGCCTTATTTTGACTGACTTGGTGAGATTTGATTATTTAGGCAAAGGTGTTCAAACATTATATCCCATCCCCACTTATCATTTTTCTTTCTTTGAACGATTCAGTCTCCATTCTTAATGTAAGGAGTAATGTAATACATTGTTTTACTTAGTAGGTTTCACTGAAAGCAGTCTTTTCCCTTACAAAGGATTCTTTCAGTGATGTGGTCAGATTAAACAAATTAAATATCTTCCCCCAATAAAGTTGATTTTAAATGATTTTATGATCCTTCTTTATGAGGCAAGAGAGTCAGTGCTATGGTTTCTATGGGTTCATTCGCAAGGATTCACTACTCAAGATTCTTGTTGAGAGGGTTGCAAGTTCCCCCTAGATGGAGTTAATTACCATAGATTTAATTATAAGAACAATGTCTATTATGTTTTTTCAAGTAAAAAGGGATTCAAAGAGCTATCGCATCTCGGTTGGCTGAATGAAATTAATTAATTGGTATTAGTCAATACAGTTATAATTTGTTAATTTACCTTGAGTTATGTGTTATTTCCTTCATTTCCTTTACACGGTTGTGTTATTTTATTCATAGGAAGTTTTGCAACTCATTGACATGACAGTTTATTAGGTAATAATGTTTCTTTTGAGGATAACGTTAAATGATATTTTGTACAACGTTCCCTTTCACCGGTTACAGTTAAAATATCACTTTTAAATGAGTTCTGATACTGAATGACCCATGTTTAAATTTTGATATCGAATTTATCTTTCAAAGTTTCATGGAAAAAAATACTAATTTTTTATTGTTATAATATGTTTCCTCTGTAATGTTTACGTATACACACACAAACATTGTGTCAATAGGGTAGGAGGAGATGATATATATACAGTATATATATATATATATATATATATATATATATATATATATATATATATATATATATGTATGTATATATATGTATATATATATATATATATATATATATATATATATATATATATATATATATATATGCGTGTGTGTGTGTATGTGTGGGTGTATTTGTGTAGTCACTATGTTATTGATCTCGTCTATTTCAAACTTTGAATCAATACAAAAGATTTATTTTCTCACCTTAATTCGACAATGTATTAGGGAGGTATGATTTAAAGGCGGTCAACTGGATCTTGCATTCTGGGAGTTTTCCTAAACGATCAAACCTTTTGCTGAATTATGGTCATTGGTCCATATAATTAATCGTGTAATGTGGATAATTAGAAATTCTTACAAAATATACATACAAACATTTTGAAGTATAAAAATGATTGATGGCACAATACTGAGACATTTTTTTCCTGTTTGGGACCATCCTTGAAGAGATTTATTTCGGGGTAGTTTCTAGAGAATCGAGCCTTACCCCGAGGGAGAATCATCTCTCTCTCTCTCTCTCTCTCTCTCTCTCTCTCTCTCTCTCTCTCTCTCTCTCTCTCTCTCTCTCTCTCTCTCTCTCTCGCAAAAGGAAAATAAATCAGATATAAATATTAGAATTACCGACGGAGAATGTTCGTATTTTATTTGTAATCTTCATTAAATGCTGATCACAGCATTGCAGTAAAAGATAATGGGTGGCATAAAATGTTATTTTCTCATTAGTTTAATACCTGCTCTTGTCGTTGATTTATATTGATATTTTGATAATTTTTCGTAGAAAGTAATAACTTGAAAAGCGAACATATTTCCCTTCGCCACTTGTGACTTTGAAGGGCGAAGACAAGATTGTCACAGAGATTAGGTTTCTTTTTCGGAAGCTGATCATGTTGAGATTTTTATGGAAGAATTGGCAATCATACAGATAAAAGGAAACCAATATGAAGGTCAGACAATACCTTCTCTCAAAAATAAGACAGCATTATCAATTTGCCTTCATGTATCTGGAGAAGATTCTGAGGAGGCCAATGTCATGAAAATATTAAGGTACAAATTCAAGACTTTAAAAAAAATTGCAAAGGTACATTGAAGATGTCCTCAAAAATTCATATTTGTATTAAAACTTTTTTAAGTTGAAGAAAATGTAATAAACTTTTTAGTTTACTGAATAGTCATATTTTCTCAATCTTTATTTCTCATGAATTAGTATTATTGATCTTTTAAACATTTTAACCATTGCTTCTTTGTTTGATATGTAATTTTAGTCATGAAAATCGTTCACCCATAGAGTCTCAAAAGTTGCTACGATACTATATATATATATATATATATATATATATATATATATATATATATATATATATATATATATATATATATATATATATATATATATATATATATATATATATATATATATATATTCATATAATTGGGCGATAACATTTCATTGTTATATAGTTATAGCAAAAAAGATGCGTACTTTTTTAAATTTTATTTATTGTTTCTTCTTTCTTACTATAATTAAGGTTTTATTTACTTTGTTTCATCCCGTTCTTTTTTAAATTGAGATTTATGGTTTTGTTTTATTTCAGAATATTTGTGTTGAAATTAAATTTCACATAATTTCGTGTATTTTTGCACGTTTACAGTAATTTATATACATATATATATATATATATATATATATATATATATATATATATATATATATATATATATATATATATATATATATATATTCATATATATATATTTTTTTTCTTAATGTTTAGGTTTTAATTTTTCTCTGTTTATAGTCATATGAGTTGCATGTTTTAATTAGATGTTGTACTTACTCTGTTATTTATGTACGATTCCTTAAATTAAAGTTCACTTTTTTCTCTTTATATTTACACTGTTTTGTTATATTTGCATGTTTATTTACGATTTTATTTTTTAGTTCTACATATTTACATTGATTTCAGTTTCATTTATTTTATTTTATTTTAATTGAAGTTATATTGGTTTTGTATAATTGTCCATGTTTACTTTGTTGAAAGTATATTGGTTTAGTTTATTCTGTAATGTTTCGGTTGATTATTTTCTTATTCTACGTTATATCTTCTCTATATCAATGTAATATACCGAATATATTTTCTTCTGACGACGACCTCCAAATGTCAGACCTGAAACACATTTTCACCTTCTTCCATTTCCTCTTCATAAACTTAAGAATTATAGTTTTCCCCAGTGTGCTCTCCAGTAGGAGACGGATTCGCTGAGTTAGGGGATGAATATGTTTACATGTTTTATGATGCAATGTCCCTTTCCCTAATATCCTTGTAAGTTTTTCGAAAGAAATATAATTTTCAACATTATGGTTGCTTTACTTTTGTGGTATACGATGAACAATAGTACTAGTGCTAACATTACTTTTTCAGATAATGTTTATGGTAGAGGTCTTTTTATTTAGTCATACGAGTCTTTTGCCTTCTCTTTTGCTAAGCAACGCAAAGAAAACGTTTATAAAAACATTCGCCTATGTGGTTTTTTTTTTTTTGTTCCTTTTTCCCCTTTCATTTCCTTTATATTTTTCCATCGCTATTCTTTAAACCTGGGATTGGTTGGGATAGCTGCTACACTGATTTTCTAGCGTGATCAAATAACATAAAAGTTTTTATTGACACAGACCATTGACTCTTGGATATTGTCTTTCGAACGTTCTTCTCGGAGTTGGGAGAGAGAGAGAGAGAGAGAGAGAGAGAGAGAGAGAGAGAGAGAGAGAGAGAGAGAGAGAGAGAGACTATTGGGTGATTCTGCTCCCACTCATTTCCTAGAGCAAGTTTCTATTGGAATTTACTCAGATTTATCTACAATATTCGTGACCCTATGCAATCTTAGAATTTCAATGCTTGATATTCATTCATTTGTATGTATGTAAACATACATATATGTATTTAAATATTTTTTCTTTCTCAATATTTCGTATTTGAGACCTCTTGGCAGTTACGTTTCTTTCCAAGACCTAATAATTTCTTATGAATTCTACTTTAATGGAAAGGATACCCCAGAATATGATTAAAGGAACCTGTAAGAAAGTATTAGTAAATTTTAGAGAAAATATTTCGTTATTGTTTACGGAAACCTAATCAGCGATATATCCATACGTTTGTCGTAGTGTCCCATTTTTTATTCGTTCCAACTGCATCAGGTGCGTTCACATTGATTTGCAACGAAAGATGTCTAACGTAGTCCAAGTCTACTTTTTGATTGGGCTGTAGGACCGTAAGACTTTCGCGAAGTCTTAGGGATCTTATGTATTGATTCCAGAAGAGCAGACTAAATTTCTATGTCATTGCTCTTCTCGCCAAGATCATTTCCTATTTGAAGAAAGTTTGACTAATCTTTGAGTGTTCTGCGTAACGAATCTCAAGTTTCAATGGTTCTTGAAACTTGACTGCCCCTTTGTTTAAGGAGATTCTCTTTATCATTTTTGTGATACCTGTAAGGGTTTTGTCTTTGTCTGGGAAATTGATTCACCAGACTTCTTTGCTACTGTCCAAAGTGCCATCTTGAAACACCCTCATTGGGTACTCTAAAATAGCAGTAGCATGTAGTGTAATTAGATAATATTTTATTCCTAAGCTCGTAGTTTGTATTAAAGATTATAGGATTATTATTTTAACATCTGAATCACTATAAATATTGATGCATTTTTAATCCCTTCGGAAGATTACGAATACACTCATTTATGCAACATTTCAAATGATAAGATATGAATTCTAAAAGATAAACTTTAGACACGTAATTATTGAGCAGCAGTCCCGGATTTGAATCTTTTAGAAACCTGAGAGAAAGAATTCAAGATCTCTTGAAAAGACCATTGGGAGAGACACTTGATCTCGGTCTCTCGAGACACCTTACCCACCCATATGCATAAAACATTCAGAGAAATGTGCCGATATCCATGCTCTTTGCGGAGCTCTTTGTTTTGGAGCGCCTAATTCATAATATGTCTTAATATCAATTAAATGCTGCTTATTTCAAAGTTTTCAATTGTTGTGCTTTGAGGTGATAAAATCATTGGCAATGTAACCTCGCACGTTTGGGCCATAGTAAAGTTCCACTGAATACTCTGTGAGTGCTTATTTTATGGACCTGTTAGTATTTTAAATATTCTAAAGATCTATTGTCTATTGTTTCATAGGTAATTACAGATATTTGCCCTCTTCATACCGCAGGTTATCCAGATCACATATTGATATTCATGATTGTGCTACCCTATGTAAATTTCCTTTAAGGCCATTTTCGTTCCGCCCTTTTTATTTACCCTCAAATTATTTCAAAAGTCTTCTACATTCATTCTTACACCAACATTTGTACTTAACCAAGATATTTTCCTTTACCAAATCCTTTCAGAGGTCTCAACTTTTCTCAAAACTTTCACTGACTGATAAATGGATCTGTATATCATAATCAAATATTAGCCGTTTCATATTCCATTGTTGGTCTCTTTATCTACTGGCTTCCGTCATCAAATCAATGAACAAGGAATTGCTGAAAACGTTGAGGAAGGAGTATTTCATTTTCTACGACTAATTTTGATATTGAGTCGCCATCATTCCCACGATTTCATAATATCTTTTGTTCCAACTATCGTCCTCACCTTTAATCTCTTTGTCTTTTTAATGTTCAATCAAATTACCTTTCCTAAGCTTATACGTATACAGTAAAATCATTGTTTTGATTTTTATTATATCACACAGATATCTCAAAATAAATACTTGAACCGTACCTCGTCCACCAGTTGTAAAATTATCTTCAGGTCATCTTATCAAGCCATTTGTCTTTCGTCTCATATGTCCATGGGCAAATTTGCCTTTTTTTCTATTCATACAATGCTAAAATTACTTTTATTATTCCCACATAATCCCCATTATCCCCATAATGTTTTTCATACAGCAATTCTCTCTTCCATCACATCATAGTTCTCTTTTATCTTCAGTGCTCATCTAAAAAATATTTTCTCATATCTGAAACACCGGCGGTTTTTGAGAGGATATCTCCATTTCCACATTTGTTCTTATATTCAGTAGGTCATGAAACTTTCTCTTATATTTCGTTATTTCCGGAAGAGAATATTCATCTGAAATTACTTCTCGTGTGTTCCTGTACATCAATTTTTTCTCGGCATTGTTTTCTTAGTAACGCAGCAAATGTCTTTATTGAGAATATTCACGAAAAATATTTTTGTCTTTATATTCGTTCATTTTATTCATTCTCATTAAGCTGAAGTGCTGCCTCCTGGTCTCTGTAAATTAAGAAATCCAAATGAATAAAGTTCTCGGCTAAATTTATATGTGTCTTGTTCCCCATAAAACATGAAGTGGATTTCCTTTTGTGACTTGGCCAAGATGGGACTGGTGGTGGAGCACAACGAACTTACGTCCACTTTTCTTGTATCTCGTGACATTTTTTTTTTTTTCGCAGAAAATCCTACTATTATTATTATTATTATTATTATTATTATTATTATTAGGTAGTAGGTTGGCCAAGGCACCAGCCACCCGTTGAGATACTACCGCTAGAGAGTTATGGATACTTTTGACCGGCCAGATGGTACTACATTGGATCCTTCTCCCTGGTTACGGTTCATTTTCCCTTACACATACACTGAATAGTCTGACCTATTCTTTACATACTCTCCTCTCTCCTCTGTCCACATACACCTGAGAACGCAGGTTACCAAACAATTCTTCTTCACCCAAGTGGTTACAGCACTGTAATTGTTCAGTGGCCACTTTCCTCTTAGTAAGGGTAGAAGAGATTCTTTGGCTATGGTAAGCAGCTCTTCTAGGAGGACACTCCAAATTCAAACTATTGTTCTCTAGTCTTGGGTAGTGCCATAGCCTCTGTACCATGGTCTTCCACTGTCTTGGGTTAGAGTTCTCTTGCTTGAGGGTACACTCGAGAACACTATTCTATCTTGTTTCTCTAACTCTTGTTTTGTTAAAGTTTTGTTAAAGATATTTGAATGTTGTTAATCTTCTTGAAATATTCTATTTTCCTTTCCTCACTGGACTATTTTCCCGGTTGGAGCCTCTGGGCCTATAGCATCCTGCTTTTCCAACTAGGGTTGTAGCTTAGCTAGTAATAACATTAATAATAATAATGATGATGATAATAATAACAATAATAATAATAATAATAATAATATTATTATTATTATTATTATTATTATTATTATTATTATTATTATTATTATTATTATTATTATTATTATTAGCTAAGCTACAACCCTAGTTGGAAAAACAAGATAGTCCAAGGGCTCCAAAAATAGACCAGTGAGGAAAGGAAATAAATAATCGATATAAGAAGCAATGAACAATTAAGATAAAATATTTAAAGAACATCAACAACATTAAAACAGTTATTTCATATATAGAAATAAAAAGACTGTTCAACATAAAAACATTAGCTGCATGTTTGAACTTTTGAAGTTCTACTGAAATAATAATAATAATAATAATAATAATAATAATAATAATAATAATAATAATAATAATAATTTCTGAACTGGGAATAAATAGAAGAAATCTTTGGCGTGTATAAACGAGGCTGTGAGCTTTTCCTCCAGTTAAGGTTCATATTCCTAAAAATTTGAAATTTGAAAATAGAAAAGGGTTCCATTGTCGATACAATTGAAAATAATATTTCAAATTAAACAGATCTTATGAGATATAAACATGGAAGGAATTGGTGATTATATGATTATAATTCTATTATAGACGAAAGGAGTAACTGTCCCAATTTCACAGATGGTCATGTTCAGGCAACATGTACCAATTCCACTATGGTTATTATATTTTATGGGGATGATGGTAATGATAGTGAAAAAAAGGGAAAGTGCCTGGCAAAGCTAATACCGAAACAAACGTTAATGTTTTTTAACTGCTGTTTACAAAATTATCATTGTTTCAGGTTCATTTTGGAGTTATTGATGCTCTTCTCCTTTTTGTCTGTGGTGAATAAACAATAGATTTTTATAACTCGCCTCTCTTGTAACTGATGAAAATTCCCCGATCTCGAAAATACAAATCTGTACTTCAAATGAAAATTCTTCAAATTTCAAATAACACCTTTTTTCACTTATTATTTTGATTGGTAACAGCTGGTTAAGCTAATTCCAGTGAAACATTAAATCCTTCATTGTTGTGTGAGGAAGGGAGCCATAGTTCGATTAACATTGATCTGAAGAGTGAAAAGAAGAGCTTAGAGAAAGAGACGTTTCAGGCTAAACGTCATTTCATATGAACTTTTGCCCTC
>NC_090732.1:56008468-56020968 GCF_036898095.1 Palaemon carinicauda | reverse complement strand
ACAGGCATGGTTTCCGGCCGAATAGGTAGGGGTTTGAATCTCTACCCGGCCAGAAGCAGTTACCTATAAAATGAATTCCAAGTGGTTATATATTCCCAAGATAGAATTTGGTATTAAATGCCATTCGTGGGTGATATTTACATTGATTAAAATTACGAGTGTTAGTGATATATATTTATCATAAAATAACCACGTGTTGCAAACTCACAATTCAGCTATCATGGTGGAGATGAATTCCAAGTGGATATATATTCACAAGATAGAATTCGGTATTAAATGCCATTCGTGGGTGATATTTACATTGATTGAAATCATGAGTGTTAGTGATATATATATATATATATATATATATATATATATATATATATATATAATATATATATATATATATATATATATATATATGACATATGACCCATGTAGACGGATATTGAGACATCAGAAAATGGGTTTTCTTCATTTATTACAAAAGGTTCGTAAGTACACACTGTACTGTACACAGCTATCACTCTCTCAGGTACGAGAGCCTTGTCTACTTGAGTGCACAAAGGCAACTAAACTCCCTTCGCTACCAAAATGCAATCTTGCTACAACAACATGCTGAGTTATAGGTTTTTGTTGAATTCTCATGATTAAAGAGTTCATTTACCTTGACGTACAACACACATCTACATACAGTACATGAATTAGGACATATAAATATATATATATATATATATATATATATATATATATATATATATATATACGGTTTATATATATATATATACATATATATATATATATATATATATATATATATATATATATATATATATATATATATATATATATAGGCCTATATATATATATATATATATATATATATATATATATATAGGCCTATATATATATATATATATATATATATATATATATATATATATATATATATATATATATATATATATATATTAGAGAGAGAGAGAGAGAGAGAGAGAGAGAGAGAGAGAGAGAGAGAGAGAGAGAGAGAGAGAGAGAGAGAGAGAGAGAGAGAGGTGGATAAATACATGTCTCAATTATATATACAGAGAGAAAGAGAGAGAGGGGGGGGGGAATAATTTCATCACTGTTGTGACTGTTTTAAAGCTCATCTCCCCATCCAGCGCCGTTGCTTTAATGACAGGCCAGTTTTACTTCAATCTCTATTTAGAGCAACCTCTCTCTCTCTCTCTCTCTCTCTCTCTCTCTCTCTCTCTCTCTCTCTCCTCTCTCTCTCTCTCTCTCTCTCTCATTGAGTCTTTCTTTTCTTAATTTCTTCAAAATATGGATATAGATAAAAACACTTTATATTTCTTTATGAATAATCCAAATGAGGATGATAAAAACAAGGCAGTAATAATGGTGATAATATTGTGTTTGTTAAAAAATACGGAAGCTTTTCAGTGATTAAGAGAGTGGAATCGAGAAATGAATTTTGATTGCGCAAGCCTTCCTCTCTATCGAGCTCCATTGGATGAAACCATCCAAATTACAGATTCAGCACTTAATACAATTTACTCGGCTCAAGAATTTCAATCCCGGTCACGAGTAGATGCTCAAATTAACTGTGACAGACTAGAAAAGAAGCAGCAATTGCCAATCTCTTTTTATCATCTTTTTCTTTTTCAATTAAAATTCGTTTATAGAAAGCATTTAAACTACCCGGTTTACTCTCTCTCTCTCTCTCTCTCTCTCTCTCTCTCTCTCTCTCTCTCTCTCTCTCTCTCTTAGCTTTCTTAAGTGAACTCGATTACATCTGCGAGCGCGCTTGTTTTGGCCCCATACATCCATGCTTATGCATGTATATGGTACACGAGTAGATATTTTGATAAATAGGTAGATATGTACATATTTGTGTACTGTAGGAATGAAATACACACGCGAGCACACACACACACATACACACACACACACACACACACACACATATATATATATATATATATATATATATATATATATATATATATATATATATATTTATTTATTTATTTATATATATATATATATATATATATATATATATATATATATATATATATATATATATATATATATATATATTCTTACAAGTTAGAATAACCTTCACTTTAGTTTTCTATCATATCCATGCTGCTCTTTTTCTGTCTCTAGTGTATTCCCATCATTATTCTATCCGAGGTCCTTGTAGTTATAATTATCTTAGCAAAAGCTCTCCATCCAACACTTATCCTTCTTTTAATTTCGGTCTGATGTCATGGGAAACACTCTGTCCTAAGTAGGATTACTCTCTAACAATCTCTAGAGCTTCGCCAATAACCCCTAATTGTTGTCTCTACATTTTCATTGAACATTATCTTAGTTTTATTCATATTTGTTTTCAGTCTTACATTTCTGCTTTCCCTATTAAAATTTTTTAGGATTTTTTGGCAATGCCTCCCATCATTCACTAAATAGAACTATGTCATCTGCAAATTTTAACTTGTTAATGTTAATTCCTACATTTTCCCAATCTAAATTCTTAAAAACTTCCTTTAAGCCTGGTGAGGATAATTTAGGAGAGACAGAGTCTCCCTTTGTAACTCCTTTCTCAATTGGAATTTTCTCACTATATGTAGTTCTAGGATTGCCATACTTCCAGTATAGATATAATCAAGTGTTCTAACATAAGATTAATCTATTCCTTTTCTTTGAAGGGCTTTCATTACTGCTGAGGTTTTTACAAAATCAAATGCTTTTTCATAATCTATGAATGCCATACATAGTGGTTTGTCATACTCTGCTGATTTTTCATTTTACTGGTTAATTACATGCATATGGTCAGTTGCTGAATACCCGCCTCTAAAGCATGCCTGTTCTCTTTGTTGATTAAAGTCTAGTTGACTTTCTAGTCAGCTTAATCTTTGTAAATTTTTCTATATATTACAGTAAAATTATTGGGGGTTATTTTACAGGTTTTTTTGTGTCTCCCTTTGTTTCAATTAGTATAATGCTAAAGTTTTTTACTTGCTGTAGGCATAGAGCATTCTTGCAGACATTTTGTGTAAAGTTCTGCACATTTTACTGTTATGAATTCTCCTCCAACTATTAAGTCAATTGTAAGCCCTTCTTCTCCTTCGTCTTTGCCTCTTTTCCTGCTTTTTGATGCCTTATTTACTTGTCTTATTATTACTGTTGGTACCTGCTCAAGTGGTTTATATATACTGACAATTTTATTTCTCGTATCACCATTGTATAACATTGTATGGAAATTCTCTTTAGTTTTTATCACTCCATCTCATTTGTTGTGATATTTTTACTTTTTTTTTCTTTCATCATTTAAAGCAAATAAATGATATATATATATATATATATATATATATATATATATATATATATATATATATATATATATATACACACACACACACACCTTCAGAATAATTTTCCCCGATAAGTTCCATATGGAAACTTGATCTGTTGTTTTAATCCAAGTTGTTATAGACTTGACCGGCTATGACAAAAATGATCATATCCTGCTGTCTTTCGTTCTTACCATTTGCATCTCTGCCAGTTTTTCTGCTTCCCTATACGTTTCTGTCCATTTCCTTAAATACAGATATCCAGATGCCTTATGCCAGTATGGCAATATACTCCTTTGCACTTACAATTTTCTCAACCTTTCTCTTATTCACATTGGCCCTTCTAAGTCTTGTATTAGTTGGTTCTACCTCTCGACCCTCCAGAACGGACACTTTCGTGTTTTCTTTTCACATAAGAGATTTCTGTAGCATTTAATCGTCTCTCGCCTTATTAATTGAGTTTTTTCCCTTAACGTTTTATCTATCTCTCTATTGCGATTCAAGTTATCTTCATTTTATAATCTGCTTTCCATCTTACTTCCGTTCTTCCTCCTACTGTCATATCAACAGCCAGTCGATGGGATACCTCCTGTGTATTCTGATTCATAATGCGGAGTTTCATTGGTCGTCGATTCTGTATGTTATTGCTCTTCTTCATGAAACCCCCAGACCTTATGCACTTCATGATCACATAGTGACCCTCCATTTCTTCTTTTATTTTCTCTTTCCTTTTTTTTTTTTTTTTGGTGCATCATTGTTTCGTTTATCTGCAAATTAGATGCCCTTATTCTCATTCCCCTAGTATAGACATAAAGACGTTATATAAATAAATATAAATAAATAATATAATATATATATATATATATATATATATATATATATATATGTGTGTGTGTGTGTGTCTATAAAAAAGTCCTTTATTTCAAATATTAAAGTCTTATTAAATCGATGTCTTTACAGTTTTCACTCTACTTTGATTAAACTCTACAAGCATTACCCTTCTCTCTCTCTCTCTCTCTCTCTCTCTCTCTCTCTCTCTCTCTCTCTCTCTCTCTCTCTCTCTCTCTCTCTTCCGGTAAGCTATCACCACCTAGATTTTTGTATAGTAAACCATCTAGCAAATCAACAGAAACACTTTCATCAGACTCGCCCTTCGTACTTGGGTTTGCGATCTTGAAATTTGGTCTCCCACATATTATATTTATTAGCTAAACAGTACTTTTTTATCTTTATGTAAACTCAAAGCTCTTTTATTACAAATATTCTTACGAGAGCATTTTGGGACGGAAGGTCAGGGTTTTGATGAACCAAGTGGCAGCCGTAAAATACGTATGCTACCCATGGGGGTGTATTTATATAAAGGCGACTTTTGTATCCTGGACACACACTTCTAGCCAGTCAACTTGATAACTACAGTACAGCGTCCTTTGGAATGAAGATCCAAAGTTAAGATTAACCTTCGGCAACTGATCCCTCTATTCTCTCGTTGTGTCGTATATCTCTGATCTCGATAATTAACTTTGTTGTGTTTGAATTGCTCACGTGTTAATATAACTGCCCAAGCCTAGTACCATTTTTTAGTTTGAATTGCTAATAGTACTCAATGGTTAAAATAACTGTCAAAGCAAAGTACCATTTATTGTGTGAATTCTTTTTAAAAAAAAAATGTGTTAAGAACCCTGTATTTTTGGCGTTTTGTCACTCGGTTTAATGACTAAGCTTAAACGCGTATTTAACATCCTGTCAACGAAATTAAATTGTGTATTAATCTGGTGATCGAAACCAAGGATATAATTTGGACAGCACTTACACGTCTTTTTTATTTCCTTAATTGAATACGACACTTTTGAGATTTCTCACGATTTAGCACAGGCGAAAGTGGATCGAGGTGTTAAACTGTGATTATATAGAATATGTAAAATGAAACCTGTTTGATACCTTTTTTATTATCACTGAGTTATATTTTTGTAAAAGTGTATATTCTCTAAATATGTAATAAAATAAAATTTTTGTAAGCCAACCGTATGATTTAATCTTTTTACTTTTTTTTTTTCCTTTGCATAAATCTGTTACCACCTCGAGTCAGCTCATTATTACTCTTATAACTATTTAAGTTGCTGACCTAAAAGAAATTTCAAATTAAGAGCATTTCAGATAAATGATTATCCTGATTGATTTTCTGGAATTTGAAACTATAAAATCTAAAATGGTACATTATTTTATTTATAATTTGATGGTCTATCTACTGAAGGATGTTTCCATTTTTATACTCTACTTGCACATTCTTCGATTCATTCTTTTTTACTAGTTTTGATGTATGTATATATACATTCCTGTATACACATTTATGCATTATATGTGAGCATATATATGCGTGTCTTTGCCTGAATTTCTTCCTTTTAAAGCGTCTTTGGGTTCACAGCAATATATATATATTTGATATATTTGTTGTGTGCATATAATCACAATACTTCTCAACCTTGAAATGTATATCGTAACATATATTAAATTTTTTAACCTTTTACTGTGACAAATGCCCTACGCCATCTGTACTGTTCAATAAGAGAGAGAGAGAGAGAGAGAGAGAGAGAGAGAGAGAGAGAGAGAGAGAGGAGAGAGAGAGAGAGAGAGAGAGAGAGAGAGAGAGAAATTCCAATTTGAAGACGGAAAAATTGCTTTATTTACTTTCAACTTTAGAGGCATTTCTCTTGGACTACAGGTGAATGCAAAGATCATGTTATTTTAAGAAAATATGAGAATAAATGCCTTTGCACAAGACACAAGATATCGATTACAAAAGATTGTTTTATCTCTGATTTACATCGGTCACATTTCTTAGATGTGTTGTTTTCCTCATTAATTATAAGCGTACAATTCTATCCGCAATACGATGGATTGTATCTAATATTGAATAGTCAGATGCAGCAAATGTTCGTCATTTCAATCCAAAAAAAACACATCCTTAAGTAGGTTGCATTGTGTCAATACAAGTAAATGTCTTGACACTTTTTGTATGTATTTACAATCAGGATAAACTGTCTTCTGTTAAAAATCCAGTACAAGTAAATACTCGAAATATATTCTATGAAAGATGATCCTGAATTATAGATAATATCGAAAGCTAAAAGGACTTTTGAAACTATTTATGAAATTACCACCTGCTCGGATTTTGCAACTCAACTAGTTTGATGAAAATAAATTCTGGCTATTCTTTCCATAATGTTTATTATGATATACCGATAGTGTGCATAATCTTTAATTTTATACATGATTTGATACTTTTTTAAATGAAACCTCGTTCAATACATTTTATATAAGCCTTTTGTTGACTCTGTTAGTGAAAAAGTAGAAGCTGGAACAGTAGAGGTTAAGTCTATGGAAGTTGACAGGAAATCACGTGTTTAGACCGAGACAAAGACCAAAATAAAAAGAAGTAACAGACTCTAAATGCATTGCCCAGTAAATATGCGCATCTACTTTTCATAGATTCCATTTGGATTTATAATATATATATATATATATATATATATATATATATATATATATATATATATACAGCATGTATATATATATATATATATATATATATATATATATATATATATATATATATATATATATATATATATATATATATATATATAAACACACACACACACACACCAGTATTACCTTATGCATCAGAAATTTGGAGCATTATTAAAGCCTTAATAAGCTAGTTCCAACTCAAAGAACTATGGAAAGAATAATGATGGAATAACACAAGAGAAAGAAATAGATCCTCTTGGATACAAGAGCAAACTAAAGAAGAGGGTAATCTAACAACATATAAGAAAAAAAATGAACATGGGGAGGATATATAATGAGGCTGAGGAATAGAGATTGCAAAAGAAGCAGGGGAAGGAAGAGAAGATGATGAATTAACGTACCAATAAGATTTTCAAGTATAGACTGGCATAAAAAGACCATAAACAGACGCAAGTGGAAGGACATATCTGAGGCCTTTGTTCTGCAGTAGACTAGCTGAGGCTGATGATGATTAAATATATATATATATATATATATATATATATATATATATATATATATATATATATATATATATATATTATCGTTCGTCTCGGCGTCAATGACCTTAGATATCAGGATGCCAGATAAGTCGTAATCAATCAATCAATCGATCAGTGAAGTTCAACAGTTGTGGGTCTAGCCATTATTTGGATAGGTGACCTCTAAGAAAGGATAAACGGTATTGGCTACATATATATATATATATATATATATATATATATATATATATATATATATATATATATATATATATATATATATAAACACACACGCATTATTCGAGAAAAGAATGCAATGATTCAGATATCCTTACACACAACTTCCAAATGTATATGTAAGACTATAAACATTAGTTATTTCTGTGGATTGCAGTCTCCTATCAATATTAGTAATATTATGTTTTTATTAGGAGATTTTTTTTTTTTTTATGAAGTATTATGTGAATCAGAGAAATATTTTTCTTCTCCATTTGTGTATACTAATTTGATATTTTTTCTCTTCTAGGTAAGTTGACAGAGCGTCCTCTCTTCTGAATAGATAATAAATTGCAAGCCGATGAAGGTAAAGCAGTTACATTTTATGTTGCATTTAGTTCCTTTAACAATCTAAGGTTTTCTCTGTCAAAAATAGTCGTGTTTTTTTTTGGCTGAAAACTCTGACATTAAGAGGGTCTTTGAAGAGTACCTGATATCCCCTTTTCTTGTCTTTTTATTGGCTACTGGGCTTGGCAGTAGGCTGGGATTGAGCTCTTAAGCTTAGGACTTAATTGGAGATTTGTCACTCACTCTTTTATATATATATATATATATATATATATATTAATATATATATATATATATATATATATATATATATATATATATATATAAGATTTGTGTCTATTTGTGTGGAGCATAATGTAGGGCATAAACTATTGCATCTTTATATTACGTTAGTTGTTTATTTACAAAATAGAATCATAATTCACACAAAATTTTGTTTTATACCTTTACGTGCACTCTCTCTCTCTCTCTCTCTCTCTCTCTCTCTCTCTCTCTCTCTCTCTCTCTCTCTCTCTCTCTCTCATTACCGGCGTCAATGACCTTAGATGTCAGGATGCCTAAAAACACTAAATCAATCAATCAATTTCTCTCATTTTTTCTATCAACTCAAATTTTTTAGTTTTCGAAATTATTTACTTTTATAGGTCGATGTGGCTGCATTGTTTGCCGAGTTTAGTAAGCTATATCCCAGATTTTCCTAGTATTCTTTACAGGTTGAGCTGTATGCTTCAATTTCATGAATTTTCATCTATCGGCAAGATGCACATAGGTCAGTGCATGTAAAAGTTGATGTTCGTTGGTAATCTGAAAACGATTTCGTATTCATGAAAGGATGCATCCCTTTCCACACTCACTGTAAGATGAAATGGAAATACAAACTGTTAAATAAAAACGTAAAGGGGAAATTGAATTGCACAGTACCCTGAATGAAAAAGAGAAAAGAAAAACATCTGGAAACAAAAGAAGAAAATAAAGCAAGAGAAGGAAACGCTCAGCTGTCTTTGCAGGCCACTCAACCGGATCTAGCATGCGAGGGAAGAGAAAATCGGTCACATGTTTGTGCCGCACCTGTTATTGGGTTGCAAATATCCTCATAACGATTTTAATGTTCCCCAATCCCGTGTTTCGAGAGTGATATCTTCCTCAGCCTGCCCACCCCCAACCCCATTCCCATAATCCCCCCACCGTGAGATCTCTCTACAACTGTGGGCCTTTTGGCTTGTTTCTGCTTTCGTGCTTTGGATGTGTGCGATGCTGAGGTTTCATTTTGTCATTTGAGCCTTCAGCAGTGATGGTAATGCATCGTGGCTGTTTTTGGAGGATAATAACAAAGCAAATTACTTCAAGTTGAATATCTCCCCATCAGGATTTGCTTATACTATACTCATTAACTGGAGAATTTTCTCCCACATTAATAGCGCCCAAGGAATTGCAAGTTTAAATGAATCCCTTTAAAGTTTTTTTTTTTCTTTCTTTTGGCTGATAGGATATTTTCCTGTATTTTTTTCTAAATATTTCATTTTATCTTTAACGTTATCGTAAAATCCTCAAATTAGATTTTATTCTGATTTGGTGCATGCTGATTATCCTCCTCATAAACTGATATGCCAGCGTTTATCATGGGAATCATGTTGAGAGAGAGAGAGAGAGAGAGAGAGAGAGAGAGAGAGAGAGAGAGAGAGAGAGAGAGAGAGAGAGAGAGAGACTCATCCTGTTCCAGTTTAATGGGATAAGTTTCGGCTTTGAGAGTTATTTTCCTGATTAGGAAAACTTTTGGAATGGACTGCGAAGATTTACAGACTTAATTTATCGGAGGCTTAGCAAATATCTGTAAACACACTTGGTCTGTATTAGGGAAACCAATCTTTCGGTATTTAAGTTTCCGGTGGATGAACCAACAGGTTTGTGAAAATCTCTCTCTCTCTCTCTCTCTCTCTCTCTCTCTCTCTCTCTCTCTCTCTCTCTCTCTGTGTTTACGTATGTGGACGTGTCTAAGAAAATCGTTCATATGACTCGGGCCACATTGTCACCTTTATTCATTGGGCATCTAGTCATTCTTATATTATTCATTGGACGTATTTTTATTTTCATGAGATTCTCATTATAGAAACCTGGACATGAATTAACCTTGCTAATCGTGTGTGTGGCTGTGTTTATTAATAAACACAACGTGTGTGTGACTGTGTTTATTAATAAACACAACAGAGTTCTAATTTGCTGTCTACATTTTTAAGTGATATAGTTCAAGATACCTTCATAGTATTTATTGGATGAGTAAATTTCCTTTTGGTTTTGTTGTGTAATACCAGTAACTGAGATTGTGACCTTGTTATCCACCAGGTTTCTGGTAAAATGTAGATTTCTTTGTATTTTCAACTTGTTTCTGTTTTCCATGGAGAAATTCTTTCATCATGTAAAATTATGTAATCACCTCTTTTTGTCATCTCCCTTAATATTTTAGATATTCCAATGTTTTCATTTCCTACCTTAATCCAAATTATGAATACGGCCGGGGAACTATCGGGTATATTCTAGCTTCCTTCTTCTTGTGTGATGCACGGTTTGTAGTATCCTGTTGTTATTATTATTAATTTCGGTTGGTTAAATTTTTTGGAACTCTAAGACTCTCTGTACTTCATTACTACACTAAATTAAACATGTAAATGTACTGATAATTATTAGGCAGAGCATAAAAAACATTGACGACACTCTTTATCAAAGGATTTTGTATGTCTAATTGCTGAGGTTTCATTCCGCCTGGGAAAGTTTTCGAAATATTTAGGTTAAAGGGGAAAGCTTCCTCTTCTTCTTTCGACCTTATCAGTCCTATTGTAGAGCAGGGTCACCCAATTGAGGCAACTTTCTCGATCTATTTCTATTCTCTACGCCTTTTTCTCCCAATCCTCGCCGCCTATATCCCTCCTTTGCACTGTTTCAAGTTGCGACAGGAATTATGAGGATGTGTCTTCTTTTTAATACGGCATTGATTGTCTTTTTGCAAGATAAAAGTGGATGTATAAACTGCATAATGAAAAATGCGTTTCAAACTGTGTTTAAGTTTTGTCGGGAATGAAGAGCAATTACAGATGACTGTTCAGGGTTGAAAGTTGATTATTAGGAAACAAATAGAATAGAGGCTATCAAAAAAATCGTAAGAATCAGTGGTGGAGCTTCAGTATTTCAGGGATTTTCTAGATAATATTTGCAATCCTAAGTAATTTTCGTTTGGAGAAAATGTTAATTACTGTTGAATTAAGCTGGCCTTAATGCATTTCCTTCACTGGTCTTGTTTTGTCTCATCTCGTGCTAATCGTAACCTACTTTATTTTGCTCTTGTAATCCGTAACTGATGGTGTGAAATAATCTTTCCTGTAAATGAATATATAAGAAAAAAAAATAGTAAAAAAAAAAAATGTTGATTATAAGTGAAAAAATTCTTACGGTACGGATTTTGAAAATATCCATTCCTTCCTTTCAATATATTTTGGGGCCGTAAGTGTAGGTGGTACCTCGTTCAGAGGAGATCTGGTCTCTTTTATCTGCAGAGTTTCCTCGGCAAAGTTAGGTTGAAATGGTGATTGGGAAAGTGAGCGATCGAGCCCAAGATAGTGGAAATGCCTTGATGAAGAGCCAAACGCAGCAAGGAGGAGGAGAGGGGAGAGGGAAGGAGACTTTTTGGTATGGATGAAAATCAAATGTAATAAATGATATGAAATTTCGATTCTATTTCATAGGAATTCTTTAAATAGTGGAGTTCAACACGTCATTGCTTGGTTTTGATCGTCGTTCTTTGATTGCATGTTATTATTATTATTATTATTATTATTATTATTATTATTATTATTATTATTATTATTATTATTATTATTACTTGCTAAGCTACAACCCTAGTTGGAAAAGCAAGATGCTATAAGCCCAGGGGCTCCAACAGGGAAAATAGCCCAGTGAGGAAAGAAAACAAGAAAAAAATAATATATTTTAAGAACAATGACATTTAAATAAAAATTTCCTATATAAATTATGAAAACTTTAACAAAACAAGAGGAAGAGAAACGAGATAGAATAGTGAGACCGAGTGTACCTTCAAGCAAGAGAACTCTAACCCAAGACAGTGAAAGACCATGGTACAGAGGCTATGGCGCTACCCAAGACTAGAGAACAATGGTTTGATTTTGGAGTGTCCTTCTCCTAGAAGAGCTGCTTACCATAGCTAAAGAGTCTCTTCTACCCTTACCTAGAGGAAAGTAGCCACTGAACAATTACAGTGCAGTAGTTAACCCCTTTGGTGAAGAAGAATTGTTTGGTAATCTCAAGTGTTGTCAGGTGAATGAGGGCAGAGGAGAATCTGTAAAGAATAGGCCAGACTATTCGGTGTATGTGTAGACAAAGGGAAAGAGCCGTAACCAGAAAGATGGATCCAATGCAGTACTGTCTGGCCAGTCAATGGACCCCATAACTCTCTAGCGGTAGTATCTCAACGGGCGGCTTGTGCCCTGGCCAACCTACTACCTACTGTGTCTGTAATAGCTGTGCTTCATAGGTTAAA
>NC_090732.1:55988468-56003468 GCF_036898095.1 Palaemon carinicauda | reverse complement strand
AGACAGGGGTGAATACATAGCCTTTGCAAAATCTTTGCCTAAATCGAAGATTTTGCGGAGGGTGTGTATTCAACCCTAACCTTTAAAAAGTTATTGCATTTTAATGCCTTGTATATAATTAACACAAAAATAATAACCATATGTGAAATTTAAAAAGAAAATCCTTGCATAGCCATTTCCATATAAATCCATCCTTTGATCTTGAATACTTTGTCCAATTCATCCTACTATTACAGGTATCGCACTTAACTTACTCTTTAATAGTAGAAGAACTACATCTTGAGAGTTTGACTGAAAGGGGTAAAGGAACTTAAAGGAAATAAGTAGTATAAATGAACATTAAGGGGTTAAAAAATAAGGATATCATTAGCCATTACCCATCAGAAAGTGATTGGTAGTATACCTGCGATGGACATTCAGTGTGGGTGGTAATGTGATTTGACAATATTGAACGTAATTGGGCCTCAAGTTCATTTACAGTTCTAAAGGTTTTTGCTCCACCATGGCTCGCTGCGCTCGCATAATTAACATTACATCACTACTCCAAGCGGTAAATGTGGAGCTGCGCTCGCAAGCCCTTAGTTCATTATTTTGGGGATACTCTTAAAGATAGTTGAAAACCACCTCAATTTTTAGAACCACTACTCCAGCATCCCCACCTTTAGAATCATCACCCTAAGGCATCCTGCCTGTCAGTTATTAACAAATATAACAGGTTACAGAAACGATAGAGTAAGCAACGCCAGAGAGAGTAGGAAAGGGAGTTACTGAAGGGATAGGAGGAGGGTCTAGATAGAGGGAGAGAAGGAGAGGGGAGGGACGGGCGAGTGCAGGTATTCGAATTGGTTTAACTACTTAACCGATTCACTTGGCTTGGGCTTTATTAGACAAGAGTAAAGGCCTTGATTAACGAGATTTGCCAATGCATTAAAGTATAAAAAATTAGGGGGAGGTCTGTAGAGTACTGTGTCAACGTACCATTCTGATCACGTAATTAATATGGGAGATATTAAAGAAAAACAATATTTTTTGCCAGAAATGCATAGTAGTGGCCTAGGTCCTACAGCATTTTTACACCATGAAAAGAAAAGATATTGACAGATATATTAATCTTAGAATATAGTTAATATCATTTTCATAAATTAGTTCATTCATTATATATTCCACTTAATGATTTTCTCGTATCTCATCCGTCCGGTATGTATTCAATTCTTGGAGATGAGAGAGAGAGAGAGAGAGAGAGAGAGAGAGAGAGAGAGAGAGAGAGAGAGAGAGAGAGAGAGAGAGAGAGAGAGAGAGAGAGAGAGTACTTAAGAGTTGCAATTTCCGTTTTATACCAATACCACATTTTGTACATGGTGGTCTTACCATTCACCAATCTTGGCTTCCCTACTATGTGTTCCGAATTTTTACGTTATATTTACTATTCATTCATTATATATACTGAATTAAACTTCCTTCCTACCTAATTTCAAAGTTATTTTAGTGGATACTGTACATTTTTGGCCAATTAATTTAATTAGCGGGAGAAACAGAGAATGAAACCAGAAAAAAATATTTAGATATGTATGCATGTGTTTCAACTTTGTTGTCCACAGTGGTCCTCGGACCCTAGGCTGGGAATCACTGGTTTAGAAGATGGTTTTCCAGGGGAAGAAATGGAAAAGAATTTCAGTGGATTTCGTTAAGGGTCTTGAGAAGCAGTGGAGATCCACGAATAAAGTTTCTGTCTCTCTCTCTCTCTCTCTCTCTCTCTCTCTCTCTCTCTCTCTCTCTCTCTCTCTCTCTCTCTCTCTCTCTCTTTCTCTTTGAAGACCTGAAGAACTGTATCATATTCTTATTTGTCACTTTAATTGTATGATACAAGGCGAATGTATTCATATAGTCATCCTCTGTATGATTTTCTTGGCCTTACAAATAGTGTTTATATAACGATATGGAATATTTTTATTTTTATTTTTGAAATGTCAGACTGGTAAGAGCAGATCTTATTTCAATGATTTTTTTTTTTCAGTAACAATTGTTTTCTCTTGGCTTTACAGCATGATATGATTTCATGTAATAAGCACCCATGCATGCTTGGGCCCCTTTGAATGAAAGAGGCTTCCTGTGATCATTTAAAAAAAGAAGCAAAATTACAACAGAGCATTTCATCAGTAGCCAAGGAATATTTTCTAGCATGTTCATTAATGTTATAGAAAGTGATTTCGTAAAAAGCGGATTAACATAGTGCAGGGTAGATAAGTAGCAATGCGCTCTTTGCCCGCCTAATTATATACTAGCAAGAATTTAATTACTCTTTGAAACCCATAATGTAAGCATTTCTGCAAACAGGGTGAAAATCATGACGTCAGGGGTCAGCCAGAAATACGAAACTCATAATTCCCCAATACAACTAGAAACTGAACCTTTCAATCTGCAGTAGTTGAAAACGCGAATTTATTATAAGCTATTCAAATTTTCTAAACACCTGCTTGCCACTTTTCCTCTCTTTTAGCCTTTTCCGTTTCACAGTGCTCTTTGGGTACGGGTAGAGAAAGATGGAGTACATAGCTAGTCTAAAAAGGTTAAGGTTTGGTATCCTGTGCCTGAGAAGCAATGTGAAGTTGCAGAAAGAGTTGGAGTGAAGGGTAAAGGGGTTGATTGGATTAAGGGTCTTGATTTAGGAATGGAGAAGGTATCTGAAGTGCTGTTGCGGGATGAAAGATGAGCTTCTGAAGAACATGTGTGGTTAAGTAAGACTGGTACAGTAGACTGAAGGAGGAGGAAGATACAGTATAAATATAATGATAAGGTTCAAGGCGATTAGGAAAGTTTTTATAGTAAAAGATTGGCCTTAGATTATGGTAACACAATACGAAACAATTGTGGTTGAATAAACTATTATTTTGAAAGCCATATTAAAGTTTTTGTTTATTTTTTTTTTGTAAAGGCATTTGACGGAGCCAATGTCAATTGAAACATTTGAAAGTTACTGGGTAGGCTTCAAGAGAGACAGTCAAAAAATTTAAAAAAAAAAAAAAAAAAAAAAAAAAAAACTATACATACAGTTGCCAGATGTGATATTGCAATTCAGTTTTGCGGTGATGAGGGTAGATTAGGTTACCATGCCATGTAAGGTATCGCTGATATTGATAAAAAAAAGTGGCTTTTACAGTATAAGGTTGCCTTCGTGTCAGGGGAAAGGCAACAAAGTGTGAGAGATGTCAGCATAACAACTTTTATAGAGTTTTTAAATGTATGATTGAGATTTGATTGAGAGTGTAAGTGTGTTGTAAAGTGTGCGAGATTTTCATCTAGAACCGAACTGTAGGATTGATTTGATTTATTCTAAATTGAAACACCTGGGGATTTTTATTGAGAGTGAAATCTCACTACAATGTAACATGATTTTCCCTCTTGATAGGACACCAAGAACTGTTATGATGTATATTATTATTATTATTATTATTACTAGCTAAGCTACAACCCTCGTTGGAAAAGCATAAAGCTATAAGCATAAGGGCTCCATCAGGGAAATAGCCCAGTGAGGAAAGGAAGCAATGAAAAAAATACACTACAAGAGAAGAAAAAGCTATCAAAATAAAATATTCTAATATCATTAACAACAATGAATTATATCTATATATAGGCTATAAAAACTTCAAAAAACTAGAGGAAGAGAAACAAGATATAAATAGCGTGCCCGAATGTACAGAGGCTATTGCACTACCCAGGACTAGAGAACAATGGTTTAATTTTGAAGTGTCCTTCTCCTAGAAAAGCTGCTTACCATAGCTAAATAGTCTCTTCTACCATGAGGAAAGTAGCCAGTGAACAATGACATTGCAATAGTTAACCCCTTGAGTGAAGAAGAACTGATTGGTAATTTCAGTGTTGCCAGGTGTATGAGGACAGAGTGAGACTGTGAAAAGAATAGGACAGACTATTCGTGTTTGTGTAGGTAAAGAAAAAAATGAGCCGTAACCAGAGAGAGGGATCCAATGTAGTACTGTCTGGCCAGTCAAAGTATCCAATAACTTTCTAGCGAGTAATTAAAAGATTTTGTAATGTTAAGACTATGCTATTTAACTGAGGCCTTTTCAGTTTTCTGTTGTAATAAGAAAAAAAAACTCCCCTCAGAATTCGAGTAGAAAATGTAAACATGGTGGAGAAAAATAGATTGTGTTGTTTCGTATGTTAATGTATAGTTTTAATCATGGACGTTGGGAAATGATATTTGCTTGGAAACTTCCAGCACAAGCATATTTATTGAATTATTCACTAGGTCTATGTTATTTTGAAAAGATTGCCGTGTCCACACATTGAGAATAATAGTAGAGCTCATAGATATTTGGAAGTAATGCTTACCCCAATAGTGGAATGAAATTGAATGGGTATTGTGGGATGTTTAATAATTTTTTGGGAAGTCTGTGGTGAAAGTTCAAAGAACAAGAGAAAACATGGTGTTTTCCTCAGGAGTCCTGGAGTAAACTATCAATGTTAACAAAAATATCTTTTCCATATGACATAATCGAGCCATATTAGTAACCTTCGATTTTGTGGGTTTTTTTTTGGGAGAAGGGGGAGTTTAGAACCTGTTTTTTTGCCTTGCTGTGGAATGTAAATTTATTCAAGAGGTAAAGTTGCGTAATTGAAAAATCTTTAGTAACTGAATAACGATAATGCTTGGTATATTTTTTTTATTTTAGTTTAATGGGTAAATATCGAAATATTTATAAGCTATACACCTACCCCTCTCTGTCTCCGTCTCTCAGATTATTGAATTTTATTTGTATCTTTGTCATTTAAAATCAAATGCAAGTGAATATAGATTACCTCCTTTTCTTCTTACATATTATTTTCGTAGAACTCGTCGGATACGGAATCGAGAACAAAGGAGAGGGAAGGGAAGGAAAGACAAACGTCTAAAGCAAATATCATGAGTGAAATAGATTTTCATTTATAATTCCGGTGAACTAGTGAAACTGCTCTTTCCAAAAGAAAGTTTATTTTATTAGCTCTTCTCTCTTCCATACCATAACTGTTATCCCTTTACCTAAATTTCTTAAAAAGCAATTGAGTAAGGTGAATTCAGATTCGAAGCGGACAGAAAATATCCAGTTTTAATAATTTGTTTTTGTAATGGTGTTAAGACTGGCGCAGTAGAAAAGTTTACATTTTGCCGAATTTATTTTGCTTTTAAAACCCGAACACATTGAATTTGATTAGAAAACAAAAATTATTAACTCCGTTTTTCATTCGTAAATTGCAAACTGTTTTTGTATTTTTTAATTGCTTTTTGAATCTGCAAGCGAAAACTGAATTGGTCCTCTTCAGTTGATTGCTGTCAACAGCCATAGCTTTGTTTGTCCTCATCGATCCAGTAGGGAGGGAGCGTGAGACGGATGGACATACAATCAGACAGACACGGACGTTGTTAACTTCCGGATTCCCATATATTATTATTATTATTATTATTATTATGCTACAACCGCAGTTGGAAAAGCAGGATGCTATAAGCCCAGGGGCTCCAACAAGGCAAATAGCCCAGTGAGGCAAGGAAACAAAGAAAAATAGAATATTTTAAGAACAGTAACATTAGAATAAATATTTCCTATTTAAACTATTAAAAAGATAGAATAGTTGCCCGAGTGTACCCTCAAGCAAGACAACTCTAACCTCAGACAGTTGAGGACCATGGTACAGAGGCTATGACACTACCCAAAACTAGAGAACAATGGTTTGATTTTGGAGTGTCCTTTTTCTAGAAGAGCTGCTTACCATACCTAATGAGTCTCTTCTACTCTTACCAAGAGGAAGGTGGCCACTGAGCAATTACAGTGCAGTAGTTAACCCCTTGGGTGAAGAATTGTTTGGTAATGTCAGTGTTGTCAGGTGTCTGAGGACAGCAGAATATATAAATAATAGCCCTGACTATTCGGTGTATGTGTAGGTAAAGAGTAAATGAACCGTAACCAGAGAGAAGGATACACTGTACTTCTGTCTGGCTAGTCAAAGGAACCCATAACTCTCTAACGGTAGTTTCTTAACGGGTGGCTGGTGCCCTGGACAACCTACTACCTATATAATAATGTCCAAATACTATGCCACACAATCCTAGAAAACACAGTTCACCAAATTTTTATGGAGAAATACAAGCATTAATTAGATACACTAAATAATACAATGGACCTGGAGGGCTGCTATGGTAGTTATCTATTAGGGTTTTACATTTTCTCTATATACCTTGGATGCAATAAAACACCAACTATACAAGGATATTAAACTGGAAGTGAAACTTATACATCAAGACTATGAAATTAGACAATACTTCGATATATATATATATATATATATATATATATATATATATATATATATATATATATATATATATATATATATATATATATATATATATATATATATATATATATTAGATTTTGATGCGTATAGCAAAACCCTGGACCATCCATATTACCCTCATTTAATTGCAAGTGATGGTAACATAAATAACTGGGGGAGAGGATAACTTGAGAGATCGACGGGTACCGAAGTTAGATTCAAGAACAAATTCTCGAAGTTCTCGTAAATTTGTTGTTCTAATGTTATGTACACTTCGACATTTGATAGAAAGGATTGCCGGAGAATTGTATTTGATAATTTTTCGTTTAGTGTATTTGGATGATGAAGTTGATTTATTTTTATTTTTACATGATGAGGGCTTAGATGAAATTTTAAAAGCTCTTTGATACTTAATGAATGTAGATATGTGTGACTGATGAAAAGAAGGCAGTTTTTCTATTGCTAGATATTCAACTGCTGATAAGCAGTGATGATCCTAACTTGATGATATATGTGTATACTGTATATATATATATATATATATATATATATATATATATATATATATATATATATATATATATATATATATATATATATATATGTGAGGCCCTTTGCGTCAATAGGCGTAGGAGTATATGATAAATACATATATATATATATATATATATATATATATATATATATATATATATATATATATATGTATATAAATATATATATATATATATATATATATATATATATATATATATATATATGTATGTATGTATGTATGTATATATTTTTATATACATATATATATGTGTGTATATATATATATATATATATATATATATATATATATATATATATATATATATATATATATATATATATATATATATACACTGTATACTAATGATGATACATAAAGAACATTATGATGATAAATAAATAGCGGAAATTGTGATTGCTCGAGGTGTTAAGAATTATATTCATAATATATATAAAAGGTTATTAATGTAATGGAGTAATAAAGTAGATGATTGAACGAAAAACCAAAGATTCTAATACATAGAGAATTCGATTATATGAAAACATTCATAAGAAAATAGCAATATAGTGGCAGAATGATGACACATCTTAAAAAGATAAATAGGCAAATATATTAATTTGTGAAAGGTACCTAGAGAATTCAGAGACACAAGAAATTAGAAACAAAATCATATACAATGATTTGCATTGAAAATTTAATTTTATTTGATTTAAATTTAATTTCACATTTATGTTAGATTGTGGACACGGATGGTTGTATGTTGCTTAGGCGCCCTTTCAGGTGAAATTCTCTCACTTCATAAAATACCGAGTAATTTGAATCATTTGTCGGCATAGAATTATTCACATCGATTCCCCATGGGTTCATGCTCTGATGTCATCTGTCCAAACATTTTGCTGAAGACTAAGCCTTCGCTCTGTCTCTTTCTTTTTCATGCTCAATTTCAATTCAAATTACTCTAATCACGGATTCTTTAAACTTGATTTCGTTAGTTGAAAAATATTTCTATATTTTTTTAATTAACTCGTTCATAAAGTGAAAAAGAGCTTATACTTCAAGAATTCCACTTCGTTATCACCGTCTCTTTTGTTCATTTTTGGAAGGCCCTCCTAATATCATCAATATGGCCTCTTTTATTCCCAAGTCATGCTCCATAGCTTTCTTAGATTCCCCTTTCTTCCGTCTTATTATTTTTTTTATGATATAAAGCGGCTTTCCATCCAGAAATAATTGAATTGCTGTAGTTTCATATTCATAGACCAGGAAGCTTTTGGACACGTTTTCATCATTGAATGAGTAGTCCATGAGGAATCGTACACTATTTGCTGTTTGCTCCGCTCTACATCATTCATCCAGTTTGAGTTGGTCCTATTACTCCTATTTAGTTAATATGCGGATCCTCAATTTAGGTATTTACCTTTGGTTCCGAAATCGTGTTATTTTCTTATGGTCAGTACATCCCATGCTCATTTTGACATAAATGTTCTTTTTTCCTTCTTTTGTATCGATATATATATATATATATATATATATATATATATATATATATATATATATATATATATATATATATATATATATATATATATATATATATATATATATATATATATATATATATATATATATATATATATATATATATATAAATATATATATATATATATATATATATATATATATATATATATATATATATATATATATATATATATATATATATATACACATATATATATATATATATATATATATATATATATATATATATATATATATATATATATATATACATATATATATGTATATATATATATATATATATATATATATATATATATATATATATATATAAACTTTTATTTAGGCCTTTGTAATTATGTCGACTGGTGCTTATTTCATAATATCGGTTGCTTGATTTGATGTTGTAGGAGAGCGAGCGCAGGTTCGGTAAGAGATGTTCGATCGCCAGCATTGCAACAGCTGAGTTGATCAGATTGCGGTTGACTGATTACCAGATCGAGGAAAGATGATCTGCAGTGACACCCCTGAACAGCCCTTTATCCTGCTTCAATTCCCCCCCCCCCCCCCCTCCATCACCGTCCCCCAACTGTGTGTTGTAGTCCAGTGTCCCATTCTGGGACTAGATTCACCGAAAAAATGCATTGCTCATTCGTGATGTCATCGCTGTTTTATCCTTTGAGAAAAAAAAATTACTATTGTTTAAGGTGTATTCCAACAAAATTGTTAATTTATTATTATGAATGAAATCACGGCAAGAAATTTTTATATCTTAGCCATAAACCAGCCATCCCTTTTCCCGTCTACATATTGTGTTATTATTGTATATGCTGCTTTCAACCTCTAGCGTCATGGTTATTAAAGCCCTGTACCTATATCCATCCTCAAAATCCTTCAAACAAACATTCTTGCAACAAAATATCTTGAAACCCTGAAGTATCGTTTCACCGGCGATAAGATTTTTTTTTTTTTTTCAGATTTCCCACTCATGCCATCTTTGCTCTACAATTACTATAGCTCCTCTCTATGGGTACTGCTTGAGTGCATTATTGACATTATTAGAGGGTTTTTGTAGTGTCTCTTCGGTCCCGTGCTGCTCTCACTTTTCAGCCTTTACCATGCCTCCGTTCCCACACATTTCTTCCGTCTTGCTGACCAACCTCCTTCAACAGTTACTTATGATTGCAACAGCTAGAATTTCCAAATTTCAGTTGTGCGCCGAATGACCTCCTAGTACTGGATTGTATGACAAAATTTATAAATCAACTCTAAGACTTAGATAGCTCATCTCCTCAGATTCCACCTTTATTACTAATTTTGCATTTGTCATTCACACTCCACTATTATAAAGTAGAGTTGACACAACATTCAGCAATCCCATTAAACATTCTACCTTTGCCTTCCACAAGCTTTCCTTTGCAAGTACTGTATGTAATGATCCCAGTGCCTGCTTCGTTTTACGCATTTTGTACCTCACTTCGTTAAACATATATTCATGTTGCTCAATAGATTCCGCTCTTTAACTACATCTGCTGATATTCATTGTTTCATGTTCGTGTTTTCTATTTGCCTTCATAAACTTACGTTTGGCTGGGTTTCATTTCAACTTAATTATTTGCTAAACACTTTCATGTCAAACTGCTTCTCCAACATCTTTTGTTACAATTCCTGTGCCATTCCCAATGATCAGGATATCTCATATCAGTCTATTTCTCAAATCTCTCTTGTTAGAGCTCTGTTACCATCAGCAATGAACAATGTATCTCATGTCAAACTGTTTCTTCAATCTATTTGGTTACATTTCTCATACCATTTCCAGTGAACAGTGTATTTCATGTTAAACTGCTTATCTAATCTCTTTGGTTACAGTTCTCTTACCATCTCCAGTGAACAGTATCTCATTTCAAACTGTTTATACAATGGTTTTGGTTACAGTTATCTTACCATCTCCAGTCCACAGTGTATCTCATGTCAAACTATTTATCCAATATCTGCGAATAACAGTTCTCTTACCATCCCCCATGAACAGTGTATCTCATGTTAAACTGTTTATCCAATCTCTTTGGTTACAGTTCTCTTACCATCTCCAGTGAACAATATCTCATTTCAAACTTTTTATCCAATCTCTTTGTTTACAGATCTCTTTCTATCCCCAATGAACAATGTATCTCATGTCAAAATGCTTCTCCAATCTCTTTGGTTAGTTTTCTTACCATCTTCAGTAAACATTGTTTCTCACGTCAAATTATTTCTCCCAATCTCTTTGGTTACAGTTCTCTTACCATCTCCAGTGAACAGTGTTTCTCATGTTATTATTATTATTATTATCAAATGCTAAGCTACAACCCTAGTTGGAAAAGCAGGATGCTATAAGCCCAGGGGCTCCAAGAGGGAAAATAGCCCAGTGAGGAAAGGAATGAGGAAAAATAAAATATTTTAAGAATAGTAACAACATTAAAATGAATATTTCCTATATAAACTTTAAAAACTATAACAAAACAAGAGAAAGAGAAACTAGATACAACAGTGTGCCCAAGTGTACCCTCAAGCAAGAGAACTCTCTAACCCAAGACAGTGGAATACCATGGTACAGAGGCTATGGCACTACCCAAGACTAGAGAACAATGGTTTGATTTTGGAGTGTCCTTCTCCTAGAAGAGCTGCCTACCATAGCTGAAGAGTCTCTTCTACCCTTACCAAGAGGAAAGTAGCCACTGAAATTAGCGTGCAGTAGATAACCCCTTGAGAGAAGAAGAATAGTTTGATAATCTCAGTGTTGTTAGGTGTATGAGGACAGAGGAGAATCTGTAAAGAATAGGCCAGACCATTCGGTGTCTGTGTAGGCAAAAGGGAAGAACCGTAACCAGAGAGAAGGGTCCTATGTAGTACTGTCTGGCCAGTCAAAGGACCCCATAACTCTCTAGCGGTAGTATCTCAACGGGCAAACAGTTTCTCTAATCTCTTTGGTTAAAGTTTGCTTACCATCCCCAATGAACAGTGTATCTCATGTCAATGTGTTTCTCCAATCTCTTTGTTACAGTTCTCTTACCATCTCCATTGAACATTGTTTCTCGTGTCAAACTATTTCTCCTATCTCCTTAGTTACAGTTTTCTTACCATCGCCAAGTAACAGTGTATCTCATGTCAAACAGTTTCTTCAATTTCTTTGGTTACAGTTTTCTTATCATCCCCAATGAACAGTGTATCTCATGTCAAAATGTATCTCCGATCTCTTTAATTACAGTTCTCTTGCCATCTCCAGTGAACAGCTTATCTCATGTCAAATTGTTTCTCCAATTTCTTTGGTTTCAGTTTTTTTACCATCAACAATTAACAGTGTATCTCATGCAAACGGTTTCTTCAATCTCTTTGGTTACATTTTTGTTACCATCTCCAATTAAGAGTGTATCTCATGTGAAACAGTTTCTCCAATCTCTTTAGTTACAGTTCTCTTGCCATCTCCAGTAAATAGCTTATCTCATGTCAAACTGTTTCTCCAATCTCTTTGGTTACAGTTCTCTTACCATCTCCAAGGATCAGTTTATTTCATGTCAAGCTGTTTATCCAATCTCCTTGGTTACAGTGTTTTATCATCCCCAATGAACAGTGTATCTCATGTCAATGTGTTTATCCAATCTCTTTGATTACAGTCCTTTTACCATCTCCAGTGAACATTGTTTCTCGTGTCAGACTGTTTCTTTAATGTCTCAGGTTATAGTTCTGTTACCTTCCCCAATGTACAGTGTATCCCATGCCTAACTGTTTTCCAATCTCTTTGGTTACACTTCTCTTAGCCTCCTCAATGAACCGTGTACCTCATGTCAAATTGTTTTTCGAATCTCTTTGAGTACATTCCTCTTAATATCCCCAATGAAAATTATATCTTCGAGAAACTTCAACAACTCTGCTTTTCAGTGCTGGTTTTCGTTTTTCCTGAGTGACTGTAAGTACTTTTGGCTTCTGTCTGACCTCTCTCATTACTCGATTCACAAAACTACTGAAATACCATTGAGAAATAACACATTTATCGTAAAACAGCTTTCCACCAATCCAGTCACTTTGCCTTATTTATAATATAACTCATCAATGCCTCTTCTTCCCTGTTGGTCAACCGGTTCCTTATTTAATGATAGCTCTTGTCATGGAATCATTGCTCTCAGCGAATTTTGAAACTATATAGGTTTTTAAATATTTTCTTAATTGGTCATGAGTAATTCTTCAGATTCTGGATGGTCTAATGAATGCTGTGATTTTACTTTCCCCCTTTAGAGGCCTTTTCAAGAAAAATATGCACAATAATTTCCCATCATAGATTCAAATATACGAATTTAAATTTATGTTGTTGTAACAGCTGACAAAAGAAATCCTGTATTGCCGAATCTCTCTCTCTCTCTCTCTCTCTCTCTCTCTCTCTCTCTCTCTCTCTCTCTCTCTCTCTCTCTCTCTCACATAGTAATAACTTTGTGAAAGCACAATATTCACTTAAACTTAAAATTATTGCGTAATTTCGTTTTTTTGTTCAGCTTTCAGGGTTTCTTTCTAATGCGTTCTCCAAATATTGAGGATTATTATACTTTTCAAAGCTGCGATGAAAGAAGAACCTTAGCAATCGTCAATTTTTTTACATTGGAACTTTTGAATTAATAAGGTTTTTTTTCGTGAAAAAGGTTTTAATTACAAAGTTTTTTTTCTTTTTCTTTTTTTATATTTTGTTCGTCGTGTATTATAAATCTCGGGCAATGTTGCTTTTCAATGATATTTTCTATCACTAGACCGATCTTTCAGCAAATAGAACGGCCCCAAATCCTTCTTTCTTACAGTACATACAAACACAAGTTTTCTGATTTTTTTCGTTCACGAAAAATAAATGCTGACCGTTCTTCAATTAAACCTTTACTTGTTAACAACAGAAAGCTAGATTTTTTCTTAACACACCCTATAAATGAAAGCCATTTTATACACACGTAGTATAATCAGAATGAAATTAATGCTAGGGCGTTCCCCTTAAGCGACGCGTTGGGACCTCAAAGAATCGTGGTGGTGGAATTATGAGGTGCAAGAACGGGTAAAACCAAGAAAGAAGCCAAGAAGAAGGCAGATCTATCAGGACAAGAGCAGGATAAAGAAAACTATAAACAAGCAAAGAAAGAAGGAAGAAGAGCAGTAGCAAAGGCAAAGGCAGAGACATTAAATGAAGTCTATAAAGAGATTGAAACACCAGAAGGAGAGAAGAAAATATTACGAATTGCTAAGGCCCGAGATGCTGTATCTAAAGACCTGACACAGATAAGGCAAATAAAAGATAGCAATGGTATAGTTCTAGCAGAAGAGAATGAAATTAAAAGAAGGTGGGAAACTTATTTTGAATTACTATTGAATGAGGAGAACCCAAGAACAGTATTTGAAGATGGACTCCCAAACGAGACAGTTACCATAGGAGTGACTAGAAGAGAAGTAGAACAAGCAGTAAAGAAAGTAAAGAAGATGAAAAATAGTAAAGCTGCACGACCGGATAATATACCAGTAGAGGTATGGAAGAGCCTTGGAGAGGAAGGAATAGATATCTTGTGGGACCTGACGCAGAAGATCTTCAATCAGGAAAAGATGTCAGAGGAATGGAGAAGAAGCCTAATCATTCCAATCTATAAGGGGAAGAATGTGGCAACTACAGAGGCATATAGCTGATAAGCCATACTATGAAAATATGGGAGAAAATCGTTGAGAAGAAACTCAGAGATGAAACAACAATTGGTGCGGAACAATTCGGATTCATGCTTGGATGAGGGACTTAGAAGCAATATTTGCTTTGAGACAGACTATAGAAAAAACATCGGGAGAAACAGAAAGGATTACATACTTGGTCTTTATTGACATGGAGAAGGCATACGATCGAGTACCACGTCAGGAGCTGTGGAGATGTATGAGAGAAAAGGGAGCCCCTGAGAAATACGTAAGAATCACCCAAGATATGTATGAAAGGGCAGAAGCAAATATTAAGAGCAGTATAGGCCTAACAGAAAGTTTCCTAGTAAATGTGGGACTACATCAGGGGTCTGCACTGAGCCCTTACCTATTTGATCTGGTCATGGATGTAGTAACACACGGTATTACAGATCAGTCTCCTTGTTGTACGCTTTTTGCTGATGATGTCATACTGTGTAGCACTAGGCGAGAGGTAGTAGAAGAGAAATTGGAGGAGTGGAAAAGAGAAATGGAAAATAGAGGATTGAAGATCAGCAGGAAAATGACAGTATTTAAGACTGAAAAATGGCGAGAATGGGGAAGTTAGTTTACAAGGAAAGAGATTGAAAAGAGTTGAAAATTTCAGGTATTTAGGATCAACAGTTGCAGAGGTTGGTGACCTGGGAGCAGAAATAAACCTCAGAATACAAGCAGGTTCGAAGAATTGGAAAAAAGTGTGTGAAATGCTATGCGACAGGAAAATAGGGGTCAAGTTGAAAGGTAAAGTAAACAGGACAGTTGTGGAGCAGATACGTGGGCAATAAAGAAGTCAGAAGAGAAGAAGATCGGTGTGGTAGAGATGAGAATGTTGAGATGGACATGTAGGGTGACGAGAAGAGATAAGATACGGAATGAGGTAATTAGGTGTACCA
>NC_090732.1:55978468-55983468 GCF_036898095.1 Palaemon carinicauda | reverse complement strand
ATTTCCAAAGAATCTACTGCGACGCATGCATATCTGATGAGAAGTACAATTATTATGGCCCCGGAGAAATCTATGGCGATGTAGGAACTCTAGATGCTTTAGAAGATTCAAGAAGGAAAAATCCTACTTACGTGGAGTTTAGAAAGGCAGTGACGTCATTTGAAATGAGTCTCGATTCCGAAATTATGTTACATCTCGTTAAATAGGATTTGTTTGTAAAGTGTTTCTTTAAGTGAATAGGAATATTTTGGGTTACCTCCTACAATTTTACGAAAACTTAAAGTTCTTTCATTGCAAAGATCCTTATAAGATCATTTTAGGAACGAAGTTTTGTGAGGTATCACGTAACATAGGTATATAATACGGATCCAAGGGGATTATATTTAAGGCAAGTTTTGTATTAAGGAGCAACGCCTCTCTGGCAGTCTTCAAAGTTCGGAATACAGATCCAGAGTTAAGAACTGTATAATAGCTGTTTTGTCAATTAGTTTAATCACTAAGCCTAAACGTCTACGTAATCTGCTGTTAATGATATTAAGCTGTGTATTAATCTGTTGATCAAAACTAATTGTATATTTTAGACCCGTTCTCTGCATGTAGCAGCATATATTATGCATATTATGCGTATTACTCATTTCTTTAAATTAAATGCGATACTATTCAGATATCTCACGATTTAGCACAGGCAGGTGTGGATCAATAAGTAAATTATAATTATTATTATACGAAGTGAGAGAGAGAGAGAGAGAGAGAGAGAGAGAGAGAGAGGGGGGGGGGGGGTCTTGTACTCGTAAACTGCATGGATAATAGTTCTAGCGACTATATTTAGGATGTTTTCCTTATTTCCTTCTGGTTAGGTGGTAACCATTGTGTTAACAAATTTAATACTCTCTCTCTCTCTCTCTCTCTCTCTCTCTCACGAGGTGCCTCACACTGAGGGACCTGGGGGAACCCCCCCCCCAAAAAAAATAAGGTAAGGCTCTCTCTCTCTCTCTCTCTCTCTCTCTCTCTCTCTTATTGATTTCTGATTTTGTGATGGGAAAAAATGTTATTTAGGCTGTTATAACTGCTTTTATAGGTTTGGGACAACGAGCGAATGCGATAAGGGCTTGAGTTAGGCGGCCCACTCTTTTGAAGTTTAAGTTGTTAGTGGTGCTGTTTGTGAGCATACGTTTTATATCAGATGATTGGGGTCTTTGCATGGCACGGATTGATGTCCCGCATTCTCTCTCTGGTAAGCAAATTTACTCTTTTTACGTTAGAAATTCTCTATAGGTAATATTGACAACGAAAAAGTGTTATATTTTATGAGTTCGACCAATTCAGAATATGAATGATGCAACGGTGTATTCATGATATGCATTGGAAAAAAGTGACCCCTTTGGTCACTCATTTAATTATTGTATGTTTTTTTGTCAGGGAAACTGAATCCTTTTGGAAGGATTGCTATAAAATGACAGTAGCTAATTTCAGCTTTTATTCTTTGTGACCCAAGTATACTGGAATACTGGTCCAGCTTTTTATTATGCTAATTTTTTAATTCCATTTTCGTCGTATCTTCATGTATCTTGCCTATTCAGCGGCAGTTGCTTCGCTGATATTGTGCAGAAACTTCATCTTGTCAGCATAATTTTTTTATTGGGAAAATCAACAGCTCAGTCCAATAGAAAAGAAAAGTCTCTACCCCCTTTTGATAAATTTCTACCTTAACTCATATTCAGCTGAATTCCAGTTGCTTTCATCATCCTACTAGTCGATGTTACAACTGTATCCAAAAAGAAATGCAGAATTTGTGCTCTATTGTGTATCTCTACGCGAAAAGAGTCATGACTCGCCTTGCTTTACTGTTCAGTATCACCAGTAAATAACTGTCCCTCCCATTTTGCTTTACTAAATTCCACAATATTTATATTAATTTTGATGTAGCCAAAGCATTATGACGCATTTTACTCTCTTTATTGTAAAGGAATACTCTGCATGGGAGTTGGAACCCAAACCCATAATAATTTTACAAATCATTCACCATTCAGTTGGATGTTAAAAGAAGGTTTTCCGTTTAGGTAGTACATTCTGTTTCAATAAGCGTACAGTGCTTTGCAAGACGTTACTCTGTCCTGACCACGGAGCAATTACTACTGTGGACCGGTAAAGTTAAGCCTGAGCTAACTTTGAAAAGATGATTAGGGTTATCAGTAATGGTATTTTTTATATTTCAAGAAGATTTATTGCATTTTTATTACGCCACTAGCAGAAATTTGTCATATTAAAAAAGCTGACTTTGTTTTGTAAGCCTTCATTCGATTGCCTTGCCTAGTACATTGCACTTAACTATCAAGTACAACAATTCCGTATTGAAGAAGATGCAATGTTTTAATTGAAGCCAGTTTATGCTGCGTCCTCATAATTAGAGGCAATTTCTAGTATCATGTGATGGCCTTTGCGTTACTGTGGTTGATTTGAAACTACGTAAATGTAGTTTGTTCTTATGGGAGAATTCCCATTAACAGAGGAGTCTCTCTCTCTCTCTCTCTCTCTCTCTCTCTCTCTCTATATATATATATATATATTAATATATATATATATATATATATGTGTGTGTGTGTGTGTGTGTATTTATATATAGATGTATATTTACACACATATACATATATATATATGTGTGTATATATATATATATATATATGTGTGTGTGTGTGTGTGTGTGTAATTATGTGTATATACAGTATATATACCATTATCATGTGTACGTAATTATATATACACATTTATACAATTAACCACCAGGAAAAATTAAAATACTAAGGAGACTGTTTTATTGATAGAGATTTTTACAATAGATTCGGTGCAGTTAGATTACGAACATACATATAAACATTTGTAGAACACAACATAAGAAAAAAAATATGCCGCCTGTATTTGCCACCACAGCAGGATGAACTCATATTCCTAGCGACAGTTCAGATATCCAGGTGTATTTTTAGACATTCCGGTAGATACCTACAATTTCCTTCTACTAATACGGGTTTATCGTAGATAAATTTGTGTACCCATGTATGTACAAAAACATTTGAATACATATTGTATTATATGTTATATGTATATTAAATTTTATGTATATTATGTTAAAGGACCTGTGATGAAGGTTATTTTACTTAATAAATGTTGATTCAAGAAATAAAATCATTGTAACTCGAAGATGCTTTAGAACGGGATTTTCTGGATACTTCTCATAACTACTGTAGCTCTGCGTCGCTGGTGGCCTGGCAGCATAGTTACAATTTTAACCCTGGTTACAATCAGCTTGACATTTAGACTGATGTTCCGACCCCGTGCCTGTGACGTCATATGTTGTCATGACGTCACTGTGTTTACATTTGGTTCGAGGGGTAAAATACGACATTTAGCGGCAACTGCGAGTGACTGTGGTCTTCTGTATTGAGTGTTTATTAACCACAATAATGCTCATAGAAGAAATAATAAATTCTTTGGGGTTTGAGGTGAAGGCGCGAAATGAATGTGCTGTTAGAACAAATATAATTTGCGAAGGAGATGCGTTAAATTTAGTTAAGCGCCTAGAAGAGGCAGAAAACATTTGCCTTAACCGCAAATACAACTACAATAAAGAATCATAAAACATTGCATTGCTTACTCTTTTTCAATATATATTTTGTCATTGTAAAGTAAGAAATGTACGGAAAAAATGGGTTTCATGATAAAAATATATACTGCTGCAATTTTACAAGGTGTAATGCTTTGGTACATTTGGTAGATGAACAGATGATTACTTAACTCATGGGTGCGAATTTACCTGAAAACGCTCGACTACTAAGTGAAAGTAAAGCATAATAGAATATTGATTTTCATGATAGATAGCATTAATTACTATTTTTTAATATAGCCTATATTATGTCTTTGCAAAATAGGAAATGCACGATGGAAAGGTTTCATAACAAAATATATACAGCTGCAGTTTATAGAAGCTGATATGGTAGTGACGTCACGAAAGCATATGACGTCACAGGCACGGGGTCGGAACATTGATCTAATTGTTGAGCTGATTGTAAATATGCTGCCCGGCGTATGTGGCGTGACATTAGACCTGTACGATCAGGCATTATTCAGAGAGAAACGGCCCCATATATATATGGGGGCGACAGTCCGACTCAAGAAGTGTTTGGGCAGACTTGATCCGTAATTTTAGGAGTGAACACTGCTGTGTGTGAGACATTTTCAGTTAAACCGCTGTTCCCCTAAATTTTGTACTTTATTTACAACGATATAATATCTTAAGACAGATAAGAAATTATTGTAAGATCAAATATCATCAGAAGTTGTTGTTCCTATTCTTCATCCTTTAAGCCGCTATTACAAGACAATATCTCAGTCAACCAGTGGCGTTTTCGTCGAGTTTGGCTGACTCAAAAGTATTTTTTTTTCGAACTCGACTTCACTAATCGTTGTTGAATTAAAAGCACTTCGCTTTATATAATTGGATATAAAAAAACGTAAAAAAAGGGTAACTCTATTGAATGTTGTTGTTAATTTTTACTTGCGATTAATCGTCGGCCTTTCGGAGTCGTCAGACTCGTTAGGAAGCGATGGAGAACCAGTGAGCTATGGAGATGAAGGCAGTGGTAATTAAGAAGACATATGGGGTCAACCAGCTCTGTGGAAGACGATTTATCATAGATACAAAAAGCTGAATTCGATCGTCTTTTGTATATCACTCCATAGAGGCTTATAAAACCACGACCTACATCTCCATGTGACTTTTTTGTAAATTATGGATTTGATGTGCTGTGAGTATTCTGTGAACCTTGTAAAATACTGCAAATACTTATGTTAAATCTTGAGTTATAGTTACTGATATTGTTTGCTGGTTATTTTCTTTTGCTGTTACTGTTTTACTACTTTTGCTAAATTATTACAGTAGATTTTACCTAATCTACGTTTTATATAATACCTGAACTTAACAATATATTTATACACATACATACTAC
>NC_090732.1:55928197-55977968 GCF_036898095.1 Palaemon carinicauda | reverse complement strand
ATACATACTACATATATATATATATATATATATATTATATATAAATACATATATATATATATATATATAGATGCTTCCACACCAATATATAAACATGCACACATATGCATATATCTATGCACATACACACACACACACACACACATATATATATATATATATACGCACATATTTTTACATACTGATACATATATATATATATATATATATAAAGGCATACAATTAACAGCAAAGCTTATGCACATATGCATATGTATTTTACATACATGTGTTAGAGTGTAGATTGAAAAAATATCACACAGACATGTACAGTATGAGGTACATAATTCCTAAGATAGAAATCAGGTATCACTAAAGTCAGGCATGTTCTAAAGAAATTTGAAGCTTGCAAATTTCTTTGCATAAAATGCATCAAGGATGTAAATTCCATAACAAATGTTTAAATTACTATCGTCGTTTGAATAATGTAGAGGATAGAATAAAAGGACACCATACTACCATAAGCATATTCTCTCTCTCTCTCTCTCTCTCTCTCTCTCTCTCTCTCTCTCTCATTTTAACTCTTGGTTTAGATGGAAGATTAATAATACTCGTATATCCTTTGATCCCCTTCGAAGGAAGAGTTCAAGCCTCTTGTGAGCCTCTCCTTTTCAGTTTTGTCAGTAGTTTTTGTGACATGTAACCTACATCGCTGCAAAATGTAACCTCTCCTTCTTCATTAGGGATGTGGGTGAGTGGAGAGAGGGCCCGGTGGATAGTGGTGGAGTGCCGATCTTGGAGGCGTGAACACACCAAGATTCGACTAGTTTCATGGCATGGATCTTTGAGTGTGTACCAGCTACTCACATACAAGGGCCACTCTTTCGTTTCTTCTACAAATATATGCACTGCATTTTAGAGAACGTTTGAGGTGCTACTTTAGTTTTGTTTTCACTTTGATTTCCTTAGAATAATGGAAAATTTTGTACATGATCTCGACTTGACACGCCGTTTGTATTTGTATCCAATTTTTTTTTTTTTTTTTTTTTTCGGAGACGTATTTTGAAGTACTTTTTCTGCATTATATTGTATTTCTTATTATGGATAACTTTAAAAAAGAAAAACAACTAAAGTTGAGGGATGGGTGATGTAACCTCTGCGCGGAAAATGGCGACAATCAGTAATCTTCCTTTTGTTTCTATCTACACGTTACACTGGCAGGCTCATGAGGATGAAAAATTTTGTCCACTTCATTATGATGCTGTTCTTAATGCTTTCAACATTAAATCTTAAGCCTTTGTTACATGTTAAAACTTTTATTCAAATTTGAAGACCTCTTCATCCAGGATTTCTTTTTTTCAGATTTTCATACCTAGTCCATTCCCTTGCTATATGCATACAACATCAGTGTACATCATTGAAAATATTATAATATAAAGTTATCGGGGCCCGGGTTCGATTCCTCGGCCGACCAGAAGCTATTATCTTTGTGTTGATTCCCCCTTGGGTCTCCTATCCCGAGGTAGAGAGAATCTAGACATTAGGAGGAGTATGATATATGGCTTATATGGATGTGAAAAGCACGTCTAAATGGGAAAACTATCATATATATATATATATATATATACATATATATATATATATATATGTATATATATATATATATATATATCGCTAATGAGGTGTTGGGTCCTTTGACGGGCCAGACAGTGGAACATTGGAAACCTCTCTCTTATTATTATTATTATTATTATTATTATTATTATTATTATTATTATTATTATTATTATTATTACTTGCTAAACTACAACCCCAGTTGGAAAAGCAAGATGCTATAAGCCCAAGGGCTCCAACAGAGAAAATAGCCCATTGGGGAAAGGAAATAAGAAATTAAATAAACTACAAGGGAAGTATTTAACAATTAACATAAGATATTTTAATAATAGTAAAAATAGCATAAATCTTTCATATATAAACTATAAAAACTTTATAAAAACAAAAGGAAGAGAAATAATATAGAACAGTGTGACCGAGTGTATCCTCAAGCAAGGGAACTCCAGCCCAAGATAGAGAGTTGAAGACCATAGTACAGATGTTATGGAACTACCCAAAACTAAAGAACAATGGTTTGATTTTGGCGTGTCCTTCTCCTAGAAGAGCTGTTTACAATAGCTAAAGAGTCTCTTCTACCCTTGCTTCTACCCTTGTCAAGAGGAAAGCAGCCACCGAACAATTACATTGTAGTAGTTAATCTCTTGAGCGAAAAAGAATTGTTTGGTAATCTCATTGTTGCCAAGTGTAAGATTTCAAAGGCGAGTATGTAAAGAATATGCCAGACTATTCAGTGTATGTGTAGGCAAAGGGAAAATGAGTCGTAAGTAGAGAGAGGTACCCTATGTACTACTGTCTGGCCAGTCAAAGGATTCAATAACACTCTAGCAGTAGTATCTCAACGCGTGGCTGATGCCCTGACCATCCTACTACCTTACGGTTCATTATGTATTTGGCTACAAATACACCGAATAGTTTGTCCTTTTCCTAACACGTGATATTACCAAACAATTCTTCCTTAACTACTGCAATGTAATTATTCAATTGCCATTTTTCTACTGGTAAGGGTAGAGGAGACTCTTTAGCCATTATAAGTAACTCTTCTAGGAAAAGGACACTTCAAAATTAAGCCATTGTTCTCTGGTCTTGGGTAGTACCATATCCTCTGTACCATGGGCTTCCACTGTCTTGGGTTAGTTCCATGCTATTCTATCTACGTACTTTCTCTTCCTCTTGTTTTTTTATTTATTCTTTTTGAGTTCTTATAGTTAACATGTAAAGGATTAAATTAATATTGTTACAGATCTTGAAATATTGTATTTTGAATGCTTATTCTTTTCTTGTAGTTTATTTATTTCCTTTTTTTTTTTTACCTCACTGGACTATTTTTCCTTGTTGTAGCCCTTCGCCTTATAGCATCTTGCTTTTCCTACTAGGGTTATAGCCTAGCTGGTAATAATAATAATAATAATAATAATAATAATAATAACAATAATAATAACAACTAGAGGGGCACTCAGTAGAGCGCAGACCTCCTCCTGGCAACTTATTTCTCGACCTTTTGGACTGAATTTTGGACGTTTTGCTCGTCCGGGACGTTTGACCTTTGACCTTCCAAAATTTAATAATTTCTAGCTCTTTATATTACAGTTTGAAATTCCTGCAAGTTTCATTACTTTACTATTGAAATTGTGGGCGTATGGTTGATGACTGTAATTTGACCTCTTGCTTGGCGTGGATTTTTATACAATCAAATAGGAACCAAGTTGGAAGTGTCTGTGATAAAGATGTCCAAACTTACGGCTGAGCACATGAATTGGACAATTTGACCTTGGCCTTCCAAAATTTTATAATTTCCATCTTTTTACATGTTAATCATTGCAAGTTTCATTACTCTACGATTAAAATTGCGGCCAGAAAGGTGTTCACAAACAAACAAACACACAGACAAACAAAGGGTAAAATATATTCCTTCTAACTTCGTTAACGGGTAATAATACAGGTATATATATATATATATATATATATATACACATATATATATACAGTATATATATATATATATATACTGTATATATATGTATATATATGTATATATGTATATATATATATATATATATGTGTGTGTGTGTGTGTGTGTCTGTGTGTGTCTGTGTGTGTATCGTGTCTATTTGTTTAAAATTTGACATATGTGATTTTGTGTTCTTTGTTGGATGAACTAGTAGTATGCAACACACTTTTCAAGCCCTTATAGTCGTGCAGTAGCAATGATAACAGTATTTACGATTAATATTTCAAATAAACATTGCAATGGTAATGTGGGTATCGATAAAGCAAACGATTCCATAGCATTAGTTCACATGTTCCTACGCACATTGACAAACTATTAACTTCCCTAATCATAACCTATATACCGTATATATATAAGCTCTGAAGAGAGTTCAGTTTTCAATGAATAATAATAAAGAAGACCAATCGTTATCATTCCCACCCTTGTTTTAATAAAGAGTGAGGAAATTGAGAGTCCAACCGAAGGGTAGATGAAAAGTCATTGGCTCTGAATCCACTTTACTGCCAAGTGTCGCCTGGTAATGAGTTGCATGTTGAAGGAGGGGTCGGGGCGGGACGAACATGCCTCCCTTCCCCCCTCACTCTTCTTCACCTATCGATCTAGCGGAGTTCAGGGAACATTCAACGTGTACATTTTTCGTTTGTTTGTTTTCAAGATTTTTAGGAGTTAACAGAAAGGCATAAAATAATTTTTCACTACTTCGTTTATAAGATGTGTTAAGTAAGCCTTGTACTGGAAGTATTTTAATATTGCTGTGAATGATTTATTAAATAATTAACGTAGTTTGTAAAAAAGTATTTTTGTAAAATATATTGACATGAGTTTCGTGTGCTAATCGGAATTTTTTCATCAGCGGTATTCTCTCTTTCTCTCTCTCTCTCTCTCTCTCTCTCTCTCTCTCTCTCATGCTTGTGATACCAGTTGCTAATAATTTCTAATAGTGTTAAAAGTAGAAGCAAGTTATTTTTTCTGTTATTTAAGTCTTTGTTTGACTTTCTGAGCTGTCATACTGATATAAACTTGTAAGTAATGATGAAATGGAAGTTTCATAATATATGAATAAAGGAATTCAATTACTCCGTAGCGGATTTAGCATCCAAAACATAGCCCTCTATCTTATTTTGATGTACCGCTAATGGTTTTATAATGGTCGTTCTTCCATATACTCTTTTATTGTATGTATAATATCTTGGCTGAGTGACAGACAATAGGATAAACTGCCAAACACTCATTCGTCCTGAGAGACAAACCAACTATGGAACAGGAGAACTCGAAGTTGATGCAAGGGTGGGGGGGGGGAGTATTTCACTGTACACAATCAAGTGGGAGAGCTAGAGGATGACTTGGCAACACTGCCTTCTCATAAAAGAAACAATGATGGGGCATCTAATTACCGTCTCTTATTGTGCAGTCCTTCTGATAGTGTGTGTCTGTGTGTTTGTATGTGTGTTACTAACCATCAGGGAGCGAGAGTGAGAGGCTGGCTGTGATTAATATCGAATATACCAGAGTATTGTGTTATTGGGCCCTCTGTTAATTGGTGGCAAAGCCAAGTGTTGACTGAATCATCTGAATGTTTGATGAGTTTGGCCAAAGAGTCATGGGCTGGCAGTCTATCCTTAAACAACTCCTCCAATCTTAAACCAGCACGAAGCGCACACAAACTTTCCTTTCCTCTTTCGAAAATCTTTTTCTCTTCCTTGGAAGAGGATTATGTATATGTTCACATAATTATCCACATCAGTATTCTCTTTTAGAAATTGTTCTCTCTTTGTTACATTTAGTTCAGTCGCAGGATGACTACGTGATTTGCAGCATTACCATAATAATAGTTAGAAAATATGTTCATATGATACGCATTAAAATATGCTATATCCTCAAACATAAATACGTGACTTCAAGCATTTATCCAGATCTCAAAGAGATTGCTTCTACGAGTGTCACTTGTAACATGATGTTCCGCTCTCTCTCTCTCTCTCTCTCTCTCTCTCTCTCTCTCTCTCGCTCTCTCCGTCAGAGTTTGCTTGTCCTATTTATATAAGCCTTAACTGTTCTTACGAGGTTATATTAGGGAGCAGCGACCTCCTCATATAACTAACTTGGCAAACTAACAAATTAACTAACTTTAATATATATATATATATATATATATATATATATATATATATATATATATATATATATATATATATATATCAAGAACGACAGTAAATTAGATCCTTCATATATAAATTATGAATATTTAAAAAAAAAAAGAGGGAGAAAAACAGGGTAAAACAGCATACCCGAGTGTACCCCAAAGCAAGGAACTCTTCAGTAATCCAAGACAGTGAAAGGCTATGACACTACCCAAGTCGGAGAACATTGTTTTGATTTTTAGATATGGTGAGCATCCCTTCTAGGAGAAAGACACTCCAAAATCAGACCATTATTATTATTATTATTATTATTATTATTATTATTATTATTATTATTAGCTAAGTTACGACCCTAGTTGGAAAAGCAAGATGCTATAATCCCAAGGGCTCCAACAGAGAAAAATCGCCCGGTGAGGAAAGGGAAAAAGGAAATAAATAAACGATATAAGAAGGAATGAACAATTAAAATAACATATTTAAAAACATTAAAATCATTAAAACAGATATTTCATATCTAAACTATGAAAAGACTTATGTCAGCATGTTCAACATGATAACTTTTGCTGCAACTTTGAACTTTTAAATTTTTACTGATTCAACTACTCGATTAGGAAGATCATTCCTCAACTTGGTCATAGCTGGAATAAAACTAGAGTTTTTGAGTATAGTTTAGTATTGAGCCTCATGATGGAGAATGCCTGAGTATTAGAATTAACTGCCTGCCTAGTATTACAAACTGGATAGAATTGTCTGGGAAGATCTAAATGTAAGGGATGATCAGAATTATAAAAAATCTTATGCAACATGTATAATGAACTAATTAAGGCCAGAGATTAATATCTAGATCAGAAATAAGAAATTCAATATACTGTAAGTTACTGTCATACAAATTAGGATGAGAATCAGCAGCTGAAGACCAGACAGGAGAACAATACTCGAAACAAGGTAGAATGAAAGAATTAAAACACTTCAGAATACATTCATCACCGAAAAGCTTGAAAGACTTTCTCAGTAAGCGAATTTTTTTTTTTGCAATTGAAGAAGACACAGACCTAATGTGTTTCTCAAAAGTAAATTTGCTGTCGAGAATCACACCTAAAATTTTAAAAGAGTTATACAAAGTTAAAGCAACATTATCAATGCTGAGATCTGGATGTTGAGGAGCCACTGTCCTTGACCTACTTACAATCATACTTTGAGTTTTGTTAGGATTCAACTTCATACCCCGTAATTTGCACCATGCACTAACTTTAGCTAGGTCTCTCTTAAGGGATTCAGTAGCCCCAGATCTACATTCATCATCTGCATATGCAACACGCTTGTTTTCTAGGCCAAACCACATGTAATGTGTATTTTGTATGAAAAGTAATGGGCCAAGAACAGTACCCTGAGGAACACCATATATCACATTAATATACTCAATATGATGCCCATAAACAACTCTTTGCGATCTTTTACTTAAAAATCCAATAATGATGCTAAGAAACGACCCACCCACTCCCAACTGTTTGAGTTTGAAAACAAGGGCTTCATGATTAACACAGTCAAAGGCAGCACTAAAATTAAGGCCAATAATACGAACTTCCTGACCACAATCAAGGGATTTCTGTACAGCATTGGAGATTGTAAGAAGGGCATCACATGCTCCAAGGCCTTAACAAAAACCAATTTACAAACTAGGGAACAGGTGATTACCTCCAGCAAACCTATTAAAACGTTTTGCCAAAAGACATTAAAAAACTTTAGATATGGGAGTTATGGAAATTAGGTGGTAATCAATTGGACTGTAGCTACCACAAACACATTTACATAGTAGAGTATCATTACCAATTCTCAAACAAGTGCTAAAAGCTCCTCTTCTTGCTGACTTGCACAAAATAATAGATAACTTTGGAGCTAAGAAATCTGCAATCTTTATATAAAACAAAGGGAAAATACCATTTGGGTCTACACCTCCATAGGCATTAAGATCCATCAAGAGATAATTTCACGAGATCGAAAAGCTAAACTAGTTAGTTCAGCCTCAGGAAAACAGGAATGATGCAGTTCGAGTTTCTCATTACTCTGCTTACTGTCAAACACATCAGCCAAAAGGTTTGCCTTTACTTTTGGATAGTGAGTAACAGAGCCATCTGGTTTAAGTAAAGGAGGAACTGTTGCATCTACACGAAAGAGTGCAGATTTATGGGTAGTCCACCACTTATGCTCGTGGGTTGTACCAGAAATGGTTTCTGTTATGGTTAAATTGTATTCCTTTCCAGTTGAAGCATAAACTCTCTGAGCAAGAGCTCTAAGCTGAGTATAGTTATTCTAAGTCAAATCTGATCTGTTACCCTTCCAAAGATGATAGGCTTTCTGCTTCTCCAAATAAGTACGTCTACAATCATCATTGAACTATGGTTTGTCCCTCACCCTTCACTCGGTACCTTAGCACCCGAGAAAAGATACAACTATCAATTATGTTGACAAGATTCTCATTCAAAGGGACAACAGGATCAAAACTATTATACAACTGTGACCAATTCAAGCCCAAAATATCATGCAAAATCCCATTCCAGTTTGCTTGAGATTTCATATAAATCATACATGACTATGATTCATCAGGGACAGGCTGCTTAGTCTTCACTACTAATTAAATCAAGGTATGATCAGATGTCCCAACTGGAGAACCAAGTTACATGTTATAACGCCAGGGGAGTCGGAGCATACGAGGTCCAAGCAGTTACCAGACCATAGAGTAGCTTCACTTATGATTTGCTCACAGCCTTATTCAGAGGTGAATTCTAAAGGTCCTAAACCATGGTGATCGGTAGGAGAAATAGGATTTAAACACTCCGTATGGTGAGCATTGAAATCACCAACAAAGACAAAAGAGGCCTTTCTATCATCTTCTTGTATCTTAACCATAATGGTAAGAAGACAATCGGAGATAGAATCATCCATGTCTGGATTCCGGTAGATCGAACACAAATAGAAGTTGTTATGCCTGCCACAAACTTTTAATCCCTGAATCTCATAACATCCACATTCATAGCATGACTTATGAGAAGCAGGGTATTCAGTCCTAACATACACCACCATTCCACTGGTCGTAGGGATGGCATCGCGTTTCAACATTATTGGCTTCCTAAAACCAGTTTTAAGGAGCTCAGATGAGTGCCTCATATAAGAAACCAGAGTTTCTGACCACAGAAGAATATCATACTATCCGGATGCAACTGTAAGGTCTTGAATAATTCCATGAAAACCACGAATATTACAATACAGTAGACGACATTGATGAAATCTAGAACGTACTGGTCCCTGACTTTGTTCAATGTCTCCAGACAGCATAAGAATTAATGGTAATAAAAAAGATACATCATACTTAAAGCTAAACTGATAACAATGATAAAAAAAAAATATGTACCAAAATATAGGAAAATTGATTGATCAAACTTATAAACTATAGAAAAAAGTTGGAAAGACTGGTCAACATGGAGGAGCCGATACACCATACAAGGATAAATACCCTCCAGGATAGCCACTTCAACTGAAGGGAGGACAGTAAGGATGGTTATGAAAAGAAAAAAAAAAGAGTCAGATAAGGTAAAGACAACCTTTTGATAAACCACCAGGCATCCATGACCCTTCTATTAAGCCTGCCCAACACACCTTTTCAAAAAACAAGAGGAAGAAAAAAAATAGAATAGTGTGCGCGTGTGTACCCTCAAGCAAGAGAATTCTAACCTAAGGCAGTGGAAGACCATGGTACAGAGGCCATGGCACTCCCCAAGACTAGAGAACAATGGTTTTATTTTAGAGTGTTCTTCTCCTAGTTCTTCTCCTAGAATCGCTGCTTACCATAGCTAAAGAGTCTCTTCTACCCATACCAACAGGAAAGTAGCCCTTGAACAATTACAGTACAGTAATTAGCCTCTTGAGCGAAGAAGTGTTTAGTAATTTCAGTGTTGTTAGGTGTATGAGGAAAGACGAGAATATGTAAAGAATAGGCCAGATTATTCGGTGTATGTGTAGGCAAAGAGAAAATGAGTCGTAACCAGAGAGGGATCCAATGTATTACTGTCTGGCCATTCAAAGAATCCTATACTGTTTAGCGGTAGTTTTTTAATGGATGCCTGGTACCATAGCCAGTCTACTACCGTTTTCTAGTCTTGGGTAGTACCATAGCCTCTGGACCATGGTTTTCTACTGTCTTGGGTTAGAGTTCTCATGCTTGAGGGTACGCGTGGGCACTATTCTATCTTATTCGTCTTCCTCTTGTTTTGTTAAAGTTTTTATAGTTTATATAGGAGATATTTATTCTAATGTTACGTTCTTAAAATATTTTATTTTCTCTTATTTCCTGTCCTCACTCGGCTATTTTCCCTGCTGGAGTCCCTGGGCTTATAGCGTCCTGATTTTCAACTAGGGTTATAGCTTAGCAAGTAATAATAATAATAATAATAATAATAATAATAATGATAATAATGTGTACTATATATATATATATATATATATATATATGTGTGTGTGTGTGTGGGGGGGGGTATGTGTGTGTGCAATCATTTATGATGATAAAATGAGTAAAAAGGGGTGATATGAGAAAGAAACACTTGAAAGTCGAGAGAGAGAGAGAGAGAGAGAGAGAGAGAGAGAGAGAGAGAGAGTCACAACTACAGACTGAGACATGACTTTGTCATGTTTCTTAGTCCTGCAGTGAAAGCTCTATGTCTGCTTGCTCTAATGAGATTTATGTCTGACTTTGATGAAGTGAGTGAGGACGAACAGATCACCAAGATCTAAAACAGTGGAGGAGGAAGGACATCCTAAGAGATGGGTGGTGGCTACATACCGGCACCGTTAGATTCAAATTGGAAATTATGAGATTATATTAGGTTATGTTATGCTTTTTTCTTTAAAGGCCGTATGCCTCATTTGATTGTATGCTGATTGCAGAGAGATTGCTAAATGATTTGACTGAAGTTACCGAATACGGTTTTGTATTTGGAGTTGCATTTACAATACTAAAGAAATAATATTCCTTTAACGTCAACCAGTAATTGAATGAATTAAGTGGTGTTATTTTTTCATAGCCAGCTTCACGAAGGATGAACATCAAAGGAGATGTAACGCATTCTAGTGGCGTAATGATGAAAGAATCAACTGATTAATTGACGTTTACCGTTCTGATACTCAACTTCCAATCCTCTTCTTTCTCTTTAATAACACTGATAGCCTCGAACAATTGAAATGTGCTAAAGGTATTTGCTAATTACGCCGATACTTCAGTGCATTCTGTAGCTGTAGTTTAAAGGCATAAATGAAATCGTTCACGTCCATTCATTCACACTAAGGAAAAGCTTTGGTGAAATAGCTAGTCGATATTTACATTGTCATAATTTTCAGTGTTGGTTTTTTTTTTTTTTTTTTTTTTTTTTTTTTTTTTTTTTTTTCAAATGGAGCCAGTTTTAGGACAGTTTATAACAGGTCTGTTTTTCTTTCTCTTCACGTAAACCAATTTCTCGTGGCTTGTATTAGTAATTCGATCAAAATGTTCATATATGAAAACACCAAATCTTTACCAAATTCAGATATTTATCCGTAAACAATACATAGTGGCTATTATCGGGCTCCAATATACACGATATAATTATTATTCCTGAGAATTCTGTTTTCATCTTGTTATACTCAAAAGGTTTAGCTTTTTTTCAGAAGTAAGTCTATATTGGCCATCAACAGTTAAATGACAAAGATTATGTTTATATAATATGTGGAAATGATATGCCTGTGCTTAATCGGTTTCACATATGTTTCTGCATATCATAATGGAAAAATAACTTTATAACTTTATGTCCGCTTTGAACTGATAATTTGAAAATATGAGTAGGAAATTAAGTGAATTTCTTCTTTTCCATTTTTCCAAACCAATTTGACAATTTTTGGCTAAGAGGAATTAGTCTACTGTTACATGCATTATATATACTGTATATGTATATATATATATATATATATATATATATATATATATATATATATATATATATATATATATATATATATATATATACATATATATATATATATATATATTATATATATATATATATAGTCAGTGCGACTAATCCCGAAATATGCAGTAATTTGCCTAAAATGTGTATGAATTCCTAGAAGTTGCTGAACTCACAGATTAGTCAGCCCATTTGAGGAAATAGGCAAGTTGCCTTATTTCTGATTTAGGTAAATCACTTATAGTGATACCATAAGCTGTTAATAACTTGACAATTAAATATAGATACTGAACCCCTGTACTCATAAAGTTTAGTTATTACTCAGCGATGTTGTTTAACAAGTTCTAAAAGGCGTTATTTTCCAAACTAATTTGTATCATGTTTGCATAATACATGATAAAAAGAAAACATTTAATCATCATCATCATCATATGCATCATAAGACAGTCAAACAATCAAGCAAAATTAAATACCTAGGTATAAAGTACATGATTTCTCAAGAGTATTAGTTTTAATGAACATTTATTCTTACATTTATAATCAGAATGGCAATGGCTGTGACAAATTTGACAATCTTTCCTTCACGTGCACCTCTTAGTGTCACACTTTGAAGCACAACAACATTTTGTGAACCCTTGACCTCCCTTGCTAGAATGAAGGATTGCAATTTTACCGTAAAAAACATCTTGTTCAACTTAATCTTGCTCTACAAGTACGGAATCAACTTTCAGAAGATGCTTTCAGGAATTAACTATTCCATACACGGTGTCGATCTTGTACAAGCCCTTTGAGTCCACTTCAAAGTTAATGCTCTAAGTTAGCAACTTTGGTTACAAGAAGTTCTTTGAATATATGCATCTATAGCTGTGTGTAATTTTGATAATATACGAAAAAATAGCCTTTTGTAAGCTTTGGTTTTCCCTTTTGAAATAAGGGACGTAGCAACCCATACATTTAACATTCTATTTGTACCTTTTAGATTTAAATGAATGGGTATAAAACGTATGATTTTTTTTCTTACGTACTACCTAATTTGTATTGTACCTATCCTTCCATGTTCATAAACAAAACTTTTACAGTAGTAGTAGGAATCATGTTGGCCAGGGTACCAGCCACCCTTAGAGATAATACCACTAGAGAGTTAGTGAGTCCTTGACTGGCCAGACAGTACTACATTGGATCCTTCTCTTTGGTTACGGCTAATTTTTCCCTTGCCTACGCATTCACCAAATAGTCTGTCCTATTCTTTCTATATTCCCCTCTGTCCTCATACGACTGACAACACTAAGGTTACCAAATGATTTTATCTCGCTTTAAGGGTTAACTACTGCACTTTAATTTTTCAGTGGCTACTTTCCTTCTGGTAAAGGTAGAAGAGACTTTGGCTATGGCAAGTAACTCATCTAGGAGAAAGACATTCGAAAATAAAACCATTGTTCTCTAGTCATGGGTGGTGTCATAGCCCCCGCACCATGGTCCTCTACTGTCTTGGGATAGAGTTCTTTTGCTTGAGGGTACACTCGGGAACGCTAGTTTATCTTATTCCTCTTCTCTTGTTTTCTTTTTTGAAGTTTGTATAGTTTATATATAAAAGATTTATTTTAATGTAGGTATTGTTCTTAAAATCTTTTAATTGTTTATTATTTCTCTTGTAGTTTATTTATTTCCTTATTTCCTTTCCTTACTGGGCTTTTTTTCCCTGTTGGAGTCCTTGGGCTTATAGCATCATGTTTTTTATAATAATAATAATAATAATAATAATAATAATAATAATAATAATAATAATAATAATAATAAAGGAATTTGAACAACATATCACCAAAGATTATCCAAGCTGTAACTGATAACTTGGTGAGCATTGATAAGCTTATACATTTATTGTGAACCAGGATAGAACTTATTCAAAATCCCCGTAATTATTGTTAAACATAAGCGTTCATAATTTTCAACTTGATCAAGGTTTTCCAAGTATAAAGCAGATTAAGCATTTTCAGTTAAATAGCGAAGAGGAAATATCTTTCCAATTGAATACTGCATCATGGAATATTCGGTTTTTTTTTTTTTTTTTTTTTTTTTTTTTTTTTTTTTTGGATAATTTTCCTGTATTCAGAAGCAAGACGTCCTGGATAAGAGTATATTTTTAAAGCTATGATAATACTGCTGAAAACAACAGAAGTGAGGATATAATTGCAAGTTCTTGTTACAGACTAATAATGTAACAAACAAGAATATCCTAGAAAGAATAAAAACAGGGAAAGGTATAATAGTGTACTACCTAAATTTTAGTGTCATTTGTTAAGAAGGATGAGCTTGAAGAATGCATGCAGGTCAAAAAAATCGAGTGGAGAGGGTGACTGAAGGGGAAGTATAGATGGAGTATGAGTTGAGTAGGAGGGCGACTGAACGAGAGGAACCAAGGATTGGGAACACTTAAAGATTCAAGAAGAGGAATTGATTATATTTCAGTCAGAAATTCTCAAGATAATTTTGTTATGGTTTTAAAGTAGGTCATTTTAAAGTACCTATAGCTTTTCATTATGCAGTGAATAGGTTTTGATTCTAATTTATTATAACATGCCTCTTCATTTTTTTCTTTGAATCGTAAATTGCTGTTGTAATATTCATTGCATTATACGTTGCTTTATTTAAGACTCATCGCTTAATAATCAATGTCTTCCCAGAACTTTGTCCACGTTGAAGCGATATGGGAAATTTTTGTGATAAAACGAATTTATTTTCTGAAGTTCTTGAGAATTTTTTTTATCAGAACTGTATAGTCGAGGGTAAAGTTGTTTCCAGATATCGTTACAAATAAGCTTTGCACCTTAGGAATGTCATTTCTCCTTGGCCTATATTTCAAGTCCTTTGATACATTCTTTCTCTAGCATATTCAAAGGAAGACCTCTCTCTATGCTCTATATAGTGCTGGCTCTAAATCTTCAGTGGGTGCTGGCTGTGCTGCTGTATCCTTAGACAAAACAAGTCGGATCTCATTACCTAGTGAAGCATCAGTATTTACATCAGAACTGTCAGCGATTTTACTAGCAATACAATGGGCATTAAGACAATTGAAGATAAGGTGTCATTTATACCGATTGAATAAGTTCTACAGAAGCCTTCAAAGGTTATACAAATTAAAGAGTTCCTCAACTATTTCTATTTTCATAGGTTAAATATTGAAATATGCTGGATTCCGGTCCATATTGGAGATGTTTGTAATGGAAAAGCAGATGCTGCGGCTAAATCAGACATAGATTTATCACAACTACTAGCCGTTGAACTCCCGTGAAAGACTACGTAACCACAATAAAGCATTTTATAGTAACAAAATGGCAAAATATTTGGAATAATGAATCGAAAATAATAAACTGAAACAAATAAAACGAATTATCTCACTATTGGAATCAGCAAGTCAGAAAGATAATAGGACAGAAGTAATTTTAACTAGATTGCGAATTGGTTATATAAGATTGACCCAAAAGTGTGCACACCGCACCTAACAGTCCCCAAGTGCACTCAGTGTGGCACTATGCAGTACAGTTGAGAGATAAAATATAGATATCTATTTATCATACGTTTCAATTTATTAATTAATTTTTTGATCAATTAGATTTAATATATATTATATTTTTCTCATTGCAGTGGTAAATATCTACCTCCACCAAAAAAGAAAGAAAGAAAAAAAAAAAACTTCTTTAGCTGTAATGTTAAAAGACTACTTAATATACGTTTAATTGAAAGTTGTGCAGCACCATCGATGTATCCATGATGAATTGACGTCAGGTATTTCGAATGTCGAGTTTTCATGAGTTATTAAGGTCTCAATTCATAGCACAGAAAGTAGTCTTCTTGAACCTATATTGGTTTGGAAGAGTTAGTAAATATATGATCTTTGGCTGGTTCGCTTTGCATTAAAATTACAAAATTTAAGGGAAATTAAATTGAAATGTGAAGCCTTTTCTTTTTCTTCTTTTTTTCACGAACTGATAGAAGGGTGTAAAGTAGGGTCTTCCATTGCTCTCTTTTGGAACTCGCACATTTAAGATTAGTGGCATGCGGAAGCTTTAACGCTGTTGGCAAATCAAAACATAATTGAATTTTCATGTACATAGATAATAACATTTATTCAATATATTTCATGTACCCCTAAAGACAATTGATTTTCAATATTCACCAAATAATGATCAGTTATTCGTATCCAGGCTGATATTGCTTTTATTTCTACCATTGCCCTTTGGGAAGAATTTTTTTTTTTTTTTTTTTTTTTTAATACAGTTCTTTTTTCCCGGTTTGCGTTAAAAACTAATCAGTGTGGGTATTTAGATGAACATTACACAACAGGCTTTTTGTGTAAGTAAGATTTACTCAATCATGATTATGAAGGATTCTAGCACAACTTTTGAGATTGTGAATTTGAATTCTTCTTTCAGGTCTATTATGCAGCATAACATTTTCCCTAAATGGACAGTTATTTGAGAATAGGAAATTAGCAAGAAGATAATCGGAAGGAAAAAGTAATTAAAGTGATGGAATAAAATGTCAAATATAAGAGTCTACAAGATTATGAGACACGCGGGTGTTTAGAAAAGCCATTTACAGCACATTTGAATCATTCTTGGAACGGCATAAAGTTTCAGGAAAGATGTTATTAGTGATTTACATTAATGGGAAATAATTTCGAATAAAAGAATTTATGAGAATTCGTGAAACTTTTGGATTTAGATGAATAGTGTAACATAAACAGCGTTTAAGGGAATGTTAGATTTCAACAGTTTATTCTAACTTACGTTAATTACACAACCCTCTTTTTTCGTCGGCGGTTATTTTCTCGCGCTTGAAAAACCAGGTTTTTTTCTAAACTCCAGAATGAAATTGAAAAACGTACTCGCGTCTCTTAATTTAATTAACTGTGCTCTATAGCTCGAGGAATTTGTGTACCTATTATATATATATATATATATATATATATATATATATATATATATATATATATATATATATATATATATATACATACATATATATATATATATATATATATATATATATATACATACATACATACAATACATACATACATATATACATATATATATATATATATTTCGGGAATAACATATTATATCATATATAAAATAACATAATAATATATAATAATAGACATAATTACGTTAAATCAATGACAATTCAGTTAAACAGGCAAAAATTATAACAAATCGAAATACATAAAAAATGAAGTGAAAGAAATATACTAAAAAATAAGAAATTAAACCAAATACATCAAAAGCAATAAATGAAATGAATATCATAGGAAAAGAACAATATCAAAATCAGAACAAATACACAGAAAACAACTTGAAAAACAGTAAAAGAATTCACAAAACATAATAGATATGGAAATAAAAATTAGAATACACAGAAATAACCTGGAATACAAGAAAAAACAGACTCTCGTGAGGCTGTTGTGACAGGAAAGGATTTCCTGCCATTAAAGGATCTCCTAGGCCTCTTGCATTTGGGTTCAGCTCCTTTTCCAGGGGTGAATTTCCTTTTAGAGAATATGCCCCACTTATGCATAAGGATCTTATTCTCCTGAGCTGCTCTGTCCATTACTTCCTTGACCAATTTCTGAGGAAAGAGATACATAGTCGAGGAAGAGAAGCTAAAGCCAGAGACTAGGTAACTACTAAGGTGGCAGAGGAGAACCTCAGGTGGTTCTAGATCTCTGCTTAGATAGGGTTAGGCCATAAAGAAACTACTGTGTAGGCGAGCCTAGCCTATATAGCGGACGAGGGATACTCAAATGCTAGGGTATATACACTAGACAAAGGAACTGTAGTTCCTAGGACAGTGAAGAATTTATGGCCTAACTAGGAAGGGAAAGGGCCAACAAGATCACTCAAGAGTGGTCTTTAAGGTGGCAGAGGGAATTAATCCAGGGAAGGAATAAAATCTCGTCTAATTAGGGCCAGCCTAGATATCCCCACAAGCTGTCCCGTCCATCTATATAGCAATTAAGGATACCCCAGTCACCATGAAACTGGACTGGGAGGGGAATAATGTTCCACAGCAAGCACTAGCCGGGCAAACAAGAGGGGGGGGGGGGGAGAGGTGAGGCTTAGAAAGTGATGAGGTGGCAGGACAGGAAGGCCCAACTGTAGCATTAGAACTAATATGTCATTCCAAGTGGTCTGCAGTAAGAAGGCAAAGAGAACGAGTCCTCACAACTGGCTAACAGTCTACCAAAAACTAAGTAAATAAGCCTAGGAATGAGTAAAGCGACACGAAAGGAAGTTCTTCCTGTCAGCATTAGAACAAGGTTGGATGCGTTCTAAGGGATCAACGGAGTGTAGACACAGGGAACAAGATCCCACAACCTGTGCCACCTGGCCAAACACACAGGCTAAGTAGATGAGTGAAACACTGTCGCCATAGGACAACTGTAAAACACTATCTACTGCTCCCATAAGGATCTTCAGGGCTGCAGCTCCCCACTATGACTTATCAATAGCATGGGAGGATGGGCAGCCTCACAAAAACCATAAGGTTACGTGGAAGAAGGTGAGGGCGCATATGTACACAATTACCTGTCTTTACCAACAACCAAAATCAGATTTAGCTTAAGTCATGACTGATGAAAGACAAGTATGCCGAAAAAAGCTAAAGTTATAACCATAATCATACCACAATTGTAAATTAATATATAAAACACATTCTGAAAAGACCATGAAAAAAGAAATACTAAGCATTTCTGAGCAATTTTGATACATGAGCCGCCGGCTTTGGCCATACGCAAGCCCTTTCACCACTTGCGTGTGTATAGAAATAAGCTATTTTTTTTCCAGTTGTGGTGGCTCTGCAATAAAAGGAAGGGGAAAAAATACACTGCCACATTCATCTCATAACTACTGAACTGTTGGTTAAAAACCCTGCTGAAAATTTCAGCATTGTTAGCTGCTTCTAACACCTACACAAAAGGATCACAAACAGTGCATATACACCCCCTCCCTTATACTTACTGCACCTTTCCCTTTGTTTTGTGCACACCTTTCCTCTTCCTGGATATCAAGGGTCTTCCACCCAATCTGCATTGAGTTTTTTAGTCCTTCGTCGCCTTCTTACGCATAGCAGTTCCATAGTATACAATCTTCACAAGTCCATCATCCTCCACTATTCACACATGGCCAAACTAAAAAAAATGGCAATGTATTCTTGCACGTATATTAACCTTTTAATCACTTCTCTTATGAATTTCCATATATGTCTCCATGTAAACTCTTCTTTCGCTACATATACTATAAAAAACAACATAGCTAGATAACTGTTATATTTCATCTTTCATCAGTAATCAACCAACACATACGTCCAACAATTTTTCCATATATGCCAACTTTGGCATTTGTCGAACTTCCAAGCCTTTTCCAAAAGTTTTGCGCACTTCACGCTACCTTTCTTGCTTCTCTTAACTCTGTAACTCCTCTCTTTTCTCACCCTACAATCATCCATTATTCTTTGACAAGACGTATTACATTCATTGCTCCCTCTTCCAGATTTCTATTCATTTTTATAATCTGACTCTTGGTCACAATAACTTTCAAGTTTCTATTCGTGTTACTACTCTCAAAATCCTAATATATATTTTTTCTAGTTTTCATTCTCCTGTCCTAATCAGTAATTTATCATCCATAAACTTGAGCATTCCTCACACATTAATGGACTAACTTCATAATTCATAAATCTGCATCTGCATTTACTGTCCATTCCCTGACTTTTGTCAATAACATAAGTGACTTTCTTACATTCAAATTATTAAGTCAATTCAGCCGCCAGAATGAATATCACAACTTTCATAAAATGCCAACCTGTTACAAACTTATAAATGGACTATCAGGGTGGCGATGGCTTACCTTCAAGACTCAAGCACAAATGTGTGAATTTGACATGAATATGTACTGTATATCAGAGTAGGTATTAACTTAACATACACTTCTCTTGATAGCAGAATGGCTAAGAGTCTTATGTCTGGAATTGTTTCAAGTCGGAGGCATACATCCAACTTCTGGCGCAGGCGTTTAATGGCAAGGTATGGAAGGGTTCATCCAGGGATGAAATTACAGCTAATCACAGCGCAATCTTCCTTACCATAGGCAAGTATTGGCGAGATTTGATAGTGACCCATGCTGATTGCGTGCTCAGGGTATCCATGCAGCGCTTGTCAGAACAGAGAATCAATGACATTGTATTTAATTACCAGAGGAGCGAGCTGTGGCAGAGCAAAGACCATTTGAGAAATATGATGTAAAGATGATATAGCAAGTGGTAACAACCAGTATTAGGTCGCTGAGGATGTCATGGGTTGGCAATAGTTGCCTCAAATTTTGTCCTTGTACAAACATCTATAGACCGGTAAAATACGGCCAGGGCTAAAACACTTATAAAAAAAATGATTTATCTCTGAATATTTACTATACACACACACACACACACACACATATATATATATATATATATATATATATATATATATATATATATATATATATATATACATATATATATACACACATATATATATATATATATATATATATATATATATATATATATATATATACACACACACACACACACATATATATATATACACATATATATATATATATTGTATTTGGACTGTAAATGTGTTTGTCCAAATTTTTGTGTTAATGTTCTGCTAAAGCTTTGGTTAGAATGGTAAGGCCTCGGGGTGTTTGAAGCAAGAGAGAGAGAGAGAGAGAGAGAGAGAGAGAGAGAGAGAGAGAGAGAAGAGAGAGCCTTACCTTATTGCCTTATTTTTTGTTTGGGTTCCCCCAGGTCCCTCAGTGTGAGAGAGAGAGAGTTGTAAAGGTTCCTAATGTTTTGTACAAAAGACCAGTGGATTAATTTATCTTTAAAAGAGGTTCTCTTACCCTATAATTGTGCCAGGAACGTCATTTTAGATAACAGTATGAGATTAAAGAGATTCGCCAGATTACCCATGATTAAAAGGGCTGATTATGATCGTGGAAAATAAAGCGTTCGCACTTAACCATTTCATTTTTTTTTTATTTCCCTTTTGAATAACCGTTGAAATTATTTTCTATTACGGACGTACATCATAATGGACAGGAAAGGATTTAATCTGTAGTTCATGATTTTGAATGAATTCATACTGATAACCGTTGATTTAATGGCCGTTGAGGTAATTCCTTATTATTTTTTATTATTTCCTTAGCTTTGTCGAATTACGTGGAGGATAAACTCTACTTCCATTTAAAGTAAGATTATATATCATATATTATGTGTATACTGAATAATTTTTGAAACCTTAGTTACTCCTATATTTGGGTAAGAGAAATTCATGTAATAATGAACCAGAAAGGTAAGGAAAATGGGCAAATAACACGCATGAAGTAAATTTAAGCGCAACACTAATGAACACAGTATATATATATATATATATATATATATAGATAGATAATATACCCAAAATATTTGCAAAAATGCTCAACTGTATACCTGCATCTTTGAAATATTTTATCATATTAATTCACAAAAAGGTAAACACAAAAGACCTGAAAAATTGCCGCCTAATCAGTTTACTCCCAGTAATATATAAGATATTAATAAAGATCATGATAGGCTGAATAGGCAGGTTTCAGAAACAGGTATTCAACATTTAACCACATCCATGTAATCAATCAGCTAATGGAAAAACCACTGTGTAAATTTCATACACCTTTTCAAGTTGTATATCTTCTAGTTCTATATCTGCCACCCCTCTTAACCCTAGTTGGAGAAGCAGAATGCTATAAGCTCATGGGCTCCACCAGGGAATAATACCCGAGGGACGAAAGGAAACATGGATATAATTAAACTACAAGAGAAGTAATAAAGATTAAATATTTTAAGAATTATAACAATATTAAAACTACAGAAACTGCCAAAAAAAAAGGAAGAAAATAAGATAGAATGGTGTGCCTGAGTGTACCCTCAAGCAAAGAGAACTCTACCCGAAGAAAATGGAAGACCATGGTACAAAGGCTATGGCACTAAGCAAGATTGTCCTTCTCCTAGAACAGCTGCTTACCATAACTAAAGAGTCTCTTCTACCCTTACCAAGAGGAAAGTGGCATTGTTCAATTACAGTGCAGTAGTTAACCCCTTAAGTAAAGAAGAATTGTTTTGGAATCTCAGTGTATTTAGTTGTATAAGGACAGAGGAGAATGTAGAAAGAATATGCCAAACTATTTAGTGTATGTGTAGCCTGGCCAGTCAAATTACCCAACTCTCTAGCGGTAGTATCTCAACTGGTGGCCAACTTACTACCTATATATATATATATATATATATATATATATATATATATATATATATATATATATATATATATATATATATATAGTGTGTGTGTGTGTGTGTGTGTATATGTATATATACTGTATATATATACGGTATATATATATACATATATATATATATATATATATATATATATATATATATATATATATATATATCATATGATAATTATCGTGATTATAACACACGTAAACACACACATACACACACACACACACACACACACATATATATATATATATATATGTATGTATATATATATATATATATATATACACATGTATGTGTGTGTTTGTGTGTGTTATAATCACGATAACTATCATATGATATGCAATGAAATATATATTATAGTCTTAACAGTTCCTTTTGTAGCTATAATATTATATTAAACTGAAGTGGAAATTTTGAAGGTTAAAGAGCATTGGGGGAGGCATACGATTAAGACGACAGTTAACGGAATGTTCACTTGCTATTTCTAAAGAGGTTTACTAAGGCTCATTTACATGCGAACAATCATCATTAATTAAGTCTTAATCTTTGGAGACGCTGCATAATTAGAAATGCCTGTGCTGCCTCTCTCTCTCTCTCTCTCTCTCTCTCTCTCTCTCTCTCTCTCTCTCTCTCTCTCTCTCTCTCTCTCTCTCTCTCTCTCTCTCTCAAAATTTTGCTATTCGCCTAAATATGTGTTAGTAAAGATAACCTTGAAAGAAGTAAAGGTTGATACTAAGTACTATAACTGAGTAATGTTCTTCTCAAATTGTGTAAGAGATAACAGAAAATCATGCAAATGATTATACAAGAATCGAATTTGGAGCTTTTGTTCTCCTAGTCATACTAATCAAATCTGGCCGATCGGCCACCTGCAAATCCAAGATGCTGGCCATTTTGTCAAGATGGCTGCCAAACTAGCTGCTCAAAGTTGATGTTTTGCTTGGAGTTTTATGTTGTTGTCCGAGTTGTATGATCTAGATATGATTCTTATGTTTTCAATGCTGCTGAAGTAGATTTTAATGTTTATAAAGCACCCTGACATATTTTTCCTAAGAATCAACTGTTTTCAAAGTAGAGTAAACTGGTGCATATGTTTTAGGATGTTACTATTATGATGTACACCAACATATTTTCAAATTAATTTTCTAATTGTAGATTCGTGGTAAACCGTGTTGGATTGCGGACTTTACTAGATAGGGGTAGTACATAGATGGTCTTTTCGTTTGACAGAGTACGTGTGTCTCCAAAAATTTCAAGTGAAGGAAGTTGATAAAGCTCTTGAATGAGTGATTGCCGGGTATTATTAAGGCTAATAAGTGACATCACTGCTGTGACACTCAGCATGGAGTTCAGAGTCAGCTAAGTAAGAAATATATGTTGACATTATACAACAACAACCTACTAGAATCCCAAATGTTGCCTAAATAACCCCAAATCAATTAGGCAGCCACACCTGAATGGACAAGACATACCAGCATGGGAGAGCCAAGCCAAGGATAAAGGGGTTTTAGTGTTCTAGATGGCGCACAGATCATGCAGGACTTATAACACTGGGTGAATGATCATACCAAGTGTAGGGCAGGGTGCAAGAACCTAGTTGTATCCCATACAGGAAAGTGCCTATTTTACATGTAAATGGTGGTTAATGGATAAACTCTCGGCCCTGAATGTCATACTGACCATGGACTCTAGTTTTACTGGAAAATCGTGGAACATTGATTGGACCAAGGGTTGTCTATATCAGAAGGTTAAGAAAGAAGATCTAAAGTCCCCCTTGGCCAGTCCTGTCAGAAGAAGGATTGAGGAATATATGAACTTGGCAAAGAATTGTACCAACCGTGTGTCACACGATCGTACATAGTAACGACATTTCATTTTTTGTATATATTATGATTGTATCTTCGCTCTCCCCTCGCACTGATAGGGACCTGAAATAACATGTCTGTTTTTCTCACCGTTAACTGTTAACCGCTGTGGTTGTCGGTTGAACATGAATTTGCATGTTATGTTTTTTATGCCCTTTTTGCCTGGTGTTTATGAATATATAAACGAATGCTCTGCAATAAAGTTACTCAGTTACTTTCATCCTGCCTTCTTAGTCACAGCCTCTCTTGGCCCGTCACAGAGTATTCATCTGTTTCACTCACTCAATGTACTGCCAATGAAATTAGACGCAGCAAGACTTGACGAAGGTGGTGAAATAGAAGAAACCTTGCGGCAAAAGAAGGCACTATATGATAAGTGTTCTAGTTTGCTATTCAACAACACAAAGTAAGAGGTGAAAAAAGATCAACCTCTACTGGTAACAGTTATGAGGGCAGTAGAATAAAGATCCAAAAAAAGGCTCAAGAAGCTAAAACAAAAATGTTTCTTTTGCGATGACAATGCAAATGATTAAGGGAATAAACGAATGTGCATTCCTCACACATTAATGACCTTACTTGCCAAACCAAGTACGGTGATGCCAGCTTTGGGGCATCTTATAACCAAGAATGAGTCTACTTAAAGGTGTAGGAGCAAGAGAAAGCCCAGGAGCACTGCAAGAAAACATATCCAATTGCTTTCTCTGAACTAGTCACATACATTGGTGAGATGAAAAAGGCCAGTGATGATAGAGATCTATTAATTTCCAAACTTGCCGATTTGACCATGTTTTACAATCAGAGGATGGAATAGCATGATGTTAAATCGCCTGATGTTTATTCTACTCGACTCAAGGACCAGTTTTTTCATGTTTCCAAGCTGCAAGCCCATTGCAAATAACGAGATGTTTTGCTGACTTTTGAAAATGATGTAGGCTCAAGCATCCAAGTACAATGAAGTATTCCATTTAGCAAAAGTTTTTCAGATGATAAGATAAGCATCAATGATGAATCAGCAGTTTTCAATGCCTTAACTCTACATAGTTCAAAATCATTTTATGACTAGACTAAATAAGACATCATCCTAAAAGAAGAATACTATGGTGCCAGGTACATCCGGGTGGAGGTAGGTAATCTTTGATGTATACAAGAAGTCAAGTCTGGAATTTGAGAAGAGGTAAAAAAGCCGACAAAGAAGCAGAAGATTGACAGGAACAATTAAGACACCATGTAATTGGCAAAGCTTCCTTCGTGATGCAAGCAACAAAACTCAGTTGTTTCACTTCCTTGCAGAGATGAGTGAAGCAATGATAACAAGCACAGTCACTGTCACAAAAGGAGAAGATGCCATTAGCAACACCATGAAATTTCTGGATGCAGTATCCCCATGTTGTCATGAGGAAGCTGACTCTTTAATGTTTGCATACACCAGGGATGCTACTGTACAACGGATGGGAGAAAGTCTATTATCATAAGGCCAATGATATGGACGTGCTAGTTAAAGCAATATCTGTCCTGTCATCCTTTCTGGAAGTAGGTCTTGAGAAATGGGGATTCCCTTGGCCAAGGAGCCAAGATTTGATGGATTCCAGTCTATGGTGTAATTTCTGCAATAGGGCTTGAGAAAGCTGGAGGGATTCCATACTTTCAAGCATTCACTGGATATGATGTCTTGTCTGCCATCCGAAGGAAAGGGAAGAAATCAGCATGGTAGACTAGGGCTGTATTTGATGATGTTTCTGAAACATTTACTTATCTCATCTGCAGAAGCTGGAGAGTTTGTTGTCGTCTTGTACGACAGATCAAACGTAGCTGCTAGCGTGGACGAAGCAAGACTAAATGTCTTTGTCTGCAGTATAGGCCATACAACTCAATTCCATCAATACAGGCAGCCCTTAGAGAACACACAAAGCATGCAGCCTATCTGGGTGGGATCATCTTGGCCCAGGTAACCAGGTAAGCAGCCCTGCTGAATGGGGTTTGATACAGAAAAGAGAAACATGGTAGATATGTTGGAAAACACTAACCCCTATTGCAGCAAGCTGTTGGGAACTGGAAAAGTGTTCCTGTAAGAAAGTCTACATAGGGAGATCCTATTGCTTATAGTCAGCGCTCCCCTGCACATCACTCTGCAGCTGTGTATGTGAGCAGTAGCAGCTGGAGCACCAGTAGTATGGTTTGAACATTGGGGTGCAACACTAAGGAAATGAAAAACAGATAATCTACCAGCCATCTTGAAAAAAAAAGTAAAATCTTGAAAAATGTATGTCACTTTGCTTTATAAACAATAAAATCTTGAAAATTATGTCACTTCGCTTTATAAACAAAAAATCTTTAAAAATATGTGTAATTTTTCTTTATAAACATTAAAATCTACTTCAGTAAGCTTATAAATATAGAAGCCCATATCTAGATCAGGTAAATTGGACACCTAAAAATACTTCTAATTAGCAAAACACCAACTTAGGGCAACTAATGTGGAAGCCATATTGGATTTTCACTTGACCAATCAACTAGCTTTCATTAGTAACACTTGGAGAATAATTGTCAAATTTTATACGTGTATCATTATTTATTCAATTCCTCTGAAAAAAAAAAATCCTGTTATCTCCTGTACTAAAACATTTCAGAGGTTTGACTGGTTGTCTGAAACACTCTCGATATAACGGACAGCTTATTTTAATAGCAGATCAAGGTATTTGCTATCTCTCATTTATAATGTAATTTTCTCCATGAAGCAATTCTGTTAACTTCACATCCCCTAAAAATAGTTTTAACCATCGATTATTCGAAATTTTTATGGCTGCAACTAGTTACTAGTTCGTTACTGGAAGCAATTTTTATATTTATCAACATTCCATGGCAGCAACCACTACACTAAATGAATATGTCATTTGACAATGTTTCCTACTATGAAATATTGGTGATTTTTATAATTTCTCATAGATAAAGGAGGAATCATTATGACTACGTTTGATATAATCGCATACACCTTTGGCCTTTTCTTTCTAGCTACTTTAAGGCAACATTTCATTACCATCTTAAACTCGTTAATCTCCCCCCCCCCCCTCTCTCTCTCTCTCTCTCTCTCTCTCTCTCTCTCTCTCTCTCTCTCTCTCTCTCTCTCTCTCTCTCTCTTCAAGCTCACGAAATTTAGAACTGAAATGTCTAACAAGAGTAATAATGAGTATGCACCATTTGGACTGTGATCGTAATCAGCAATAAAAGTCTTTTTTCATGATTATGTAATGTATATTTTGAACATTAATAACCTGTAATTTTCATATTTCCTAAAATGTTCTCCAAAAAAAATTCAGAGAATCTTGCTGCCAGTTTCTAGGACATTTTTCTACTAGGTTCTAGAAGACCAGATGGGGACCAGTCAGCAACTAACTAATGTGTTTGGTGGAGCAGATGTTACGTGTCCAGCAGACAGCTGAAATAACACGATGATTTGCGTGAAGCAACTCTTCTCAAGGCGAACAATAAATGAGAACCGTGTTAAATTGTTGATTTAACCAATACATTCGGGGAAACAAGATGGAACCGCCAATAAAAGTGACATAATAGATATTGATTTATTAAAGCGCTTTATAATTTATTTTGAAAGATTATAGTACAGCTATTTATGATATGAGGTGATGTTAAAAAATTGGAGAAAGTATGCACTACATTTAAATATCCCATTCTTCATATTTTTCTTTCTCCAAAATCTGATGGTATCTTATGTCAGGCAAATTACATTCTATCATTGTTAGTTTGTTTTCAATGTTTGTTTACTTACATATTCCTTTGGTCTTGCATTATTGGATCATTGCTAATTGGCTGCTGTCAATAGTTAATGAATAAGAATATATGCATTTTAGTTCCAGTATAGATAGAACGGTTTTAATAAGTGGGTCCTATTTAATTTCTTATTGGTTTCTATACATGTCAGAATCAGGATGCAAATATAGAATCTGGTAATGATTGGTTATCGCAGATTAGTGGTGTATCATCAATGATTTGATGAAATATGCTTACTCCAACGGCCCGAATAGTTTGGTCCTGTAATATGTTCTTAGACTCCTAATTCATCCTTTCCCGAAAACTAGGAGTTCCCAACCTTTTTGTTCTTATGTATTCCTTGGCAAATTTTATAGATCCACGTGTACCCCTAAAAAAAAGAAAAAAAAACAATGTATTTGATATAGTAATGTATATATATATATATATATATATATATATATATGTGTGTGTGTGTGTGTGTGTGTATCTGTCTATATATCTATATACAGTATATATATATATATATATATATATATATATATATTGTGCTCAGTACTTAATGGTCAGATCCATCGTACCCCCTGAAGAGTAAAAATGCGCATCACCGAGGGTACAAGTATCCCATTTTGGGAACCCCTCCCACAATACGTTCAGTTCGGTTATTTAATCTTGTCGATGGCTGTAGGCTTTGTAATCTTTGTATGATACGAATCTCTTTATCCACAGAACTAGAACTAATATATGAAGATTAATAGAAAATGTTAATTTCTCTTTTGTATATCTTAATTTTATTGAAATAGCTAGTTTATCTGTCGATCTATCTACTTGCATATGTATGTGGGTGTGTGTGTTTGTACTTGAGTCTTTAGCATTTATTGACTCATCTTCAAAGTGAAGTGGTAGAACACGTAGGCAAGTAAAGGCTATTGGAGTGAATTTCTTCTTCGTCATGTCAGTTTTAAATACCTGGAGTTAGATCCTTGTGGAATAAAACCTTTCAAATAGTACATAAACAACAACAAAAAAGGTTTTTATATGCGTCATTTAAATGTGTTGCATAATACTTTTTTTTGTACTCAAGACTTAAATAAAATGTTCAATTTGTCAGCCAGCTGCTCAGAAGGTAACTACGCATCTCTTAAATTGGAGTTGACGTGTTGTGACAATTTTAATGATACTTTAGATAGATTGGAGTAGCAAAAATTATGACTCTTGAGACAGGTCCCTTTTGGTCGACTACGTTCGTAATTTTTTTTAGATGCAAGATTCAAGGCGTCGATACAACGTGTTTTATTGCATTCGAGCTCATTACTGGAATTCAAGTTAATGACCTGATTGATGAGGCTATTTTTTTCGTTATATCAATTTTATCTATTACTTAGCTAACATATGAATACCACACATTTTTTATTCTACGGTATTTATTTCCCTTTTAACGTTTTATATTAATTTTAGATGATTGCATATGGGTTTTAATATATTTTAAGTTGATTATATGTAATAGCTTACGCACCTAATGCATAATATGATAATCACGATTATTGGCTACAGATTGAAATTAACCAAATGTTAGTTTTTAATTTATACATACATTGGGAGCATCATGCTTTACAGAAAAGGAATTAATATTCTGTATGTTATGCAGGATGACCTTATTTGTTCACGTTGCTTTTTTATTCGAATCGCGACGCTGTTATTCGGAATGCGTTGGGAAGAATGTAAAATGTAAACCACTTTTGAGTTTATAACACATTTTATAGGTGCGGCTACATTACACCTCTGAAATGGAGAGAGAGAGAGAGAGAGAGAGAGAGAGAGAGAGAGAGAGAGAGACTGTTATCGAATTTATATTATCATTATCCTCCTCATCATCAGCTATTGCTATTCCACCGCAAGAAAATGCCTCAGACATGTCCTTCCACACATGGCTCTTTATGGTCCATCTATGCCAGTCTATACGCGCAAATTTTCTTGGTTCGTCAATTCATCGTCTTCTCTTCTTTCCCCTGCTTCGTTTGCAATCTCTAGGGACCCATTCTCTTATTCTTCTTGTTCGTCTATTATCGGTCATCCTCATTATATGTCCTCAACCCTGGTATTTCCTTTTTTCACATGTTTTTAAAATATTCTCTACTTTAGTTTGCTCTCGTATTCATGTTGCTCTGTTTATGCCTCTTTATTTTATTCCAACATTATTCTTTCCATATCTCTTTGAGTTGTAAGTAGCTTATGTTCAAACGCTTTAGTAAGGCTCCAAGTTACTGATGCATAAGTTTAATACTGGCAAGACCAACTGATTTAATACTTTTCTTTTTAGAGAAAGTGGCATTTTACTTTTAATAATCTCATTTTGTTTACCAAATGCACTTCATCCCATGCTTATTCTTCTTTTAATTTCGATCTTATGTCCTGGGGAAACACTGTCAGTCGTAAGTAAGTATTTTCATTAATAATCTCATGAGGTTCGTCCATAACCATTGTTTTTTGTCTGCATTTTCATTGAACATTATTTTGGTTTTACTCATATTCATTTTCAGTCTTACATTTCTGCTTTCTCTATTCAAATCTTCTCTCATGTTTTGCAATACCCCCCCATGATTCAGCTATGTCATCTACAAATTTTAAGTTGTTAAGGTACTCCCCATTAATGTTGACTTCTACATTTTCCTAATCGAAATTCTTAAAAACGTATTCTATATACACTGAATAATTTACGAGAGATCCGGTCTCCCTGTTACCTCTCTTTGTTGATTAACGTCTAGCTGTCTTTCTATTCGGCCTAATATGATCTTTGTAATTATTTTCTATATTACTGAGAGTAAGGATATTCTATGGTATTTTTTTTAAATTGTAGGTATAAAGCATTCTTGCAGACATTTCGTGCAAAGTTCAGCGAGTTTATATATATATATATATATATATATATATATGTGTGTGTGTGTGTGTGTGTGTATGTATATATATATGTATATATATACATATATATATACATATATATATATATTTATATATATGTATATATATACATATATATAGAAATATATATATATATATATATATATATATTTCTATATATATGTATATATACATATATATATATATATATATATATAGATAGATAGATAGGTTAACATAATAATCTTATCTACCAAGACGTGAGGGCTCCCGGAGGTATTATCTTTCCCATTCTCCGCTGGCAAATTGATTGCTGGTTGCATGCCTTCTCCCTTTCTGACTACTAACCGCAACAGTCGACTTATTAACCTTCATTATCTGGATTAAGACTATTGTCATTTCACTAAAGAGGAGAATGATGCCAATTGTATAGGAATTCTCATAACAAAGTACACAAAAGTGGAAAAAGGAATATTTACCTCTTTAGTGCTCAATAAAATTATATGAATTAATTTTGCTTATAAGTCTGTATATGGTCTTTGAAAATAAAACTAATTAATTGTCGTTTTACGAGAGGTTTACGCATAGCTATTACAACATTTACATCTCTGATGGTTCCTAGATTTTCGTTGGAATTCTGTAAATAAAAGGTTCTGTATATTTACATAATGAGTTTTCTTTTTGCATCAATGGTATTATAGAAAGATTTCATATTGATAACCAGACTATCTATATTCAGAAAAGATTTGTCTTCATTAATAGACCTTATGTAACGGAGATACTTCGTCTTTGAGTCTAAATATCCGGCACTATGTTCATATACGTTCAAAACGTCAGTAATTGAATATTCCGTTCATAGAGATGTAAATATTTGTTTTTTCCACCAAGTTCATTCAACTACTGTAGTATTTACTTGATGACTTGAGAGTTGTCCAGCCAGAGTTAGAGTATTTAATATTATTAAAGCCTCTATAAAGGCTTAAAGGCCGCTCATGAATGGCAGAGGCAAGGGACAGTGACATTGCCCTATCAAGCAGGACAATGCCCTAGAGACTGACCATATATCATATGATCAGCGCCCAAACCCCCTCACCACACAAGCTAGGGCCAGGCAATGGCTAATGATGGCTCAACAGATAGACCTATAAGCTCCCCCAAACCCCCCAACCTTAGCTCACAAGGATGGTAAGGTTGTACACACTAATAGCACTAACGAGACTGAGCGGGACTCGAACCCCCGACTGGCAAACACCAGGCAGAGACGTTACCAATCAAGCCACAACAACCCTATGTGATCATCAATGTAAGAATAATTCTGAGAAGTAAAACTAAAAAGCAGTAACAGAAAATTAACTAAACTGTCAAGAGTAACCACAGCCAATATTCTTACATTTGACTACCTAGATCAAATATCTTCATCTTTAAAAGGCAAGACTGTTTCTTGAATCTTTCTGTGTATTAAGTATGATATATATATATATATATATATATACACACACAGGTATATATACTGTATATATATATATATATATACACATATATATATTTATATTTATATATATTTATGAATGTATATATATATATATATATACTGCGGGCGTTCTGTTCATGATCGAAAATGCTCATGTTATATAATACTGGATAATTTAGTGTTCTGATGTGTTCTGCGTGGAAGTGATAAGATGGCATTTACGTTTGTTCCTTGAGCCTTGATATTTTTATTCCCAACTTAAGAGATCGTCTTTTAAATTGAGTGCGAAGTTATTCCCTTTCCCTTCCATTTCATTCATTCTTTCTGTTCCCTCCCACCTCCACCTCCACCGCCATGCTTCAAGAAAACTGTTCGTATTTTAGGGTGAAAATATAAACACTTGCAAATGCAGAGTTTATCACAGCACCGGGAAATGTTCGCTGTAAAGACCTAGCCGTGGTTGCACCAGCTGAAGCTGATGGCAGCCGCCTTGATACTTGGCCACGCCGTACTGATAGAGAAAAAGGAAACTATCTTGGCTTTTCTGTTTGTTTGTTTAATGTACACATAATCTATCCCAATTTGGTATCTCAGCACTTCCTAAATAGCGAAAGAGAAAGGGTTAGTTTAAAATCTAATTTTTACTATTTGATATATTTCTGTTTGTGCGCAAGATATAACTACTGGTTTACTTCCTCGCTATGCTTTTTGTCCAAAATTACGTTTTCCCTGTTCCTTATTTTCTTTTTTTCTCAATTTGCTTTTTCTGTGTTTTCTATATAGATTGGATCAGAATACATAATTATCCCTTCTTTTCACTTTGTTTCATTCATATCAATAAGATTTTTATTTTGATAATTTTTTTCCATACTCTGATTTCTAAAGGGACATCATGCTAACAGGTTATAAAGCTATAATCAACGCAGCAGGTAATGAACTATAGGGAAAAGCATCTGATTTTAAACGGATTCCCCCTCTGGTGCCACATCTACAAATCACCGGCTTGCCTTCTTTCGCCAACGCTGCTCCACCTCCTTACACTCTGTCTCTGTCTTTCTTTCTATCTCGCTATGCATATATCTGTCTATATAAATTGGTGAATTTCGTAAATTTTATGCAGAATTATTGTAACTTTTATCCTACACCATCACTAATGGAAAATTTAAGCAGTGTTTTCTGCATAAAGGTTTCGTGCTCATATGCCAGATGCTGCTACTACTCACCCTATGACACCCACATTCTCATTATGGACCATTCCCTTGCTAAAGCCACATTCATTGCCAAGCTAAGGTTATTATCTAAAAGTGAACAGGTACTTATAGGAAGAGAGAGAGAGAGAGAGAGAGAGAGAGAGAGAGAGAGAGAGAGAGAGAGAGAGAGAGAGTTGGAGAGCAGGCCAATGATATGTGGAGTTGTGGCACCAGTGATGGAATCCATTTAAAACCAGGTGCCTTCCCTAGCATCCATTTCTTGCTTCATTGAGTATAATTCTATTATATATGTTACCTAACACATTATCTTGTAATCTGTTTGAACAGGCTATTTTAATCACTAGTTTCAGTAAGCAACTGTATAGCGAATTTAGTACTGTACCGCATGTGTTTCATACACGTTCGTACACTGTAACGTATTTTTTTTTTTTTATTATCATTCACTCTTCCCTGCACTGATAATAGACCAACCAGTGCTATCATGCTAGCACAAGCTTTATCATGTTAAAATTTTGTGATGTTTTCCCTCCGAAATCGCCGTATAAAATCTCTATGATTATATAATAAAGTTCAGTTGTATTTACCTTGCCTCTCTCAGTTATCACTTAACTGGCAACCAGTGGAGTGTCTGTTCCCTCCCGCCTGCCCCTCACTGTTGTGCCATACTCTTAAAGAGGCCTCCCACCGAACCTGTCTCTTTGGCACAGGGCGCCTCAATGAAACTGCCACCCTTTGCCAGAAGAGAAGCGTTTGCCTGGTTCCAGCATCCCAATGTCCAGTTTCGATTCAAGAGCGGGACTCAGTCAAGGACCAAAGCAGATTATGCTCTCGAGGCGATCCCTGAGAATACTTTCCCAGAAATTTCCGATTGGCTTTGCAAGAAAGGGGATACCCCAATAGCATACGGCACCCTAAAATAATACCTCTTGGAGCAGTACTCGCCATAGCCGGCCAACCACATAGCTAAACTTTTTCAGCTATCTTAACAGCTGTTGGGGGACCCAAAAGGTGTCGCTCTCCCTCAGGGAAGTGACCAGTATCACTAGCCTGCAACCTGTCACAGATGGCTCTCCTCATGAGGTGAACCTACTTCATGCCATTTGGGTACGACGCTTACCCGAACCTGTACCCGCTGCCATACCCGATGTCGATATTTTACCTATGAAGGACTTGATGATCAAAGTCGACGCCCTTATGGACAGCCACTTAACCACCTTCAAGACCTCCAACAATGTCTTCACTCCTGACAAAGAGTACAACTATTCAACATCGACCAAAGCTGACTGGAATCCAGTAGGACACAGATGGCCACTCCGTGGTGTGCTGGACTGGCGACAAAACTGCCCACTACCTATCACTTGCTCTCGCCCCAACCAATGACCTCTACAGCTACTTAATGACACCCATTGGCCGCAGTTATGCTACTACCACTCAAGATCAGGGCTGCTGCGAAGAAATTTTTGAATTGTGGTCAGTGGTCAAAAAACATATAAGTAAGCCATCGCTTGTGGCAGTGGACTCCCCTGTCACTAATCTTTTCTTTTTACACGATTCAGGTATGAGTGTGCAATTTTTGGCAAACAACGGTGCTTGCCGTTCTCTTCTGCCAAGGCCACTCGCCAGGAAACGACGTAGCCTGTCTAAATCTGCTGACATCCGCCTAGTAGCTGCCTACGCATCTGCGATTCCCACTCAAGGTTATGAGAACCTCATATTATCGTTTGGAAGTGTCAAATATGGCTAGTCAATGCAGACTCTTACTCATGTATATCTGTTCAACCCACCCCATTCGACCTTGCTCTGCACATCAGTGCACCCACGGGTGCCTAGACTCACCTCCCCACATTGTACCCGGAAGTCTTCCGTCCAAAACTTTGCCAAACACCCACGGTTTCTACCAAACATGGTATTTATCACCATATCAAGATGGTGGGGCCCCCAGTGTTCGCCAGATTCAGGCATCTAGCACCAGATTGTTTGGCAGCCGCCAAGCAAATGTTCACCGAAATTGAAGAAATGGACCTTTGCCAAAAGGCCTCAAGCCCTTGGTCATCACCCTTACATATCATTCTGAAGAAAGATGTTTCCCTGCGTCCATGTAGGGATCACAGGCATTTGAATAGGCAGACAAAACCGGATCACTACCTCCTTCCAAACATCGCCGACGGGACCTCATTCTTGCGCAAAGCGAAGGTTCCCTAAGCTCGACCTCCTGAAGGGGCATTATCAGGTGCCCTTGAACCCAATAGACCCCCCCCCTTTTGGTACATACACCTTCAATTACTCCTGTTATGGACTTTGTAATGCTGAGGCCATTTTTTAACATCTCATGGATGGCATCTCAGGGGACCTCCCCTTCTGTGTATGTTACGTGGAGGACATACTTTTGTTCTCTTCCTCTAAAGGGGAACACCTTCATCACCTATACATCGTGCTCGACCTCCTACAACAAAACGGCCTCGTAGTCCAGTGCAACAAGTGTATACTTTGGCACCAAAGAAGTCTCATAGTATTGTTCTTAGGGCACCGTTTCACTCCTGAAAGAGTGCACTTCCTCCCTAAGAAGGAAGCAGCCATTCAGAACTTCCCCGAGCCCTTAACCATCAAAGCATTCCAGGAATTCTTGGTCACCGTTTCCTGCCAGGCAATGCCGCTACTCTTGCCCACCTCTACACCTCCCTCAAGGGAAAGCCAATGGACCTGATGTGGGGTCCCCTTCAAGAAGTAGCCTTCTGCAACACAAAGAATGCCCTATCAATCTCTGCTGCTCTCACTTTTCCTGTGCCACCTACACCTCCCCTTCTCTTCACCCATGCCAGTGACATCATTATTGCTGCAGTACTAGAGCATATGGTCAATGGATTGCCCCTCCCATTGGTCTTCTTTAGTAGAAAACTATCCAAGGAGGAATCCGGCTACTCTACCTTCGACCGAGAATTGCTGACGGTGTACTTGGCCATCCGTCATTTTCACCACTTCTTGGAAGGTACGTCCTTTGTCATTCACACGGACCACATGCCTCTGGTACACGCCTTCACTTGACAGTCCGACGTCTGGTCCGCCCATCAACGGCCACATCTCTCTGCCATAACTGAATAAACTTGCACTATTATTCACGTCCCTGGGAAATATATCTCGTTGCCAACGCCCTGTCAAGAAACACATTGGCTGTCATTCATCTGGGATTAGATTACAATGCCTTGGCAGAAGCCCAATGAAGAGATCCAGAGTACCAAGCACGTAGGACATTTTGCACCTCCTTCTGTTGGAAAGACAAACCCCTTGATGAGTCCAACGCCACCCTCCTTTGTGACATCAGTATTGGTAGACCTAGACAGTGGATACCTGACCCCATGTGCCGACAGGTGTTTGATTTCATTCATGGCCTTTCATATCCCATGTGCAGATCTCTGCACAGCTACTGAAGACTAACCTCAAAAGTACATGGGCAGATTGATGCAGGAGTGGGAACATTTCCTCAACCTCAGCATCAATTTACCCACATTCACGTCGACGTGGCTGGGCCCCTACTGATATCACAAGGACATCATTACTTATTTGCCATCATCAACCACTCCACTCGTTGGCCTAAAGCCATTCCCATGGAAACTGCAACATCTGCCTCATGTACATCTGCCTTACTCTCAGGATAGATAGTGAGATTTGGTATCCCTAAACATATTACTTCTGACAGGGGTACCACTTTCACCTTTCAGTTGTGGACATCATTAGCAAATTTCCTTGGAATCACCCTATACTATACAACTGCTTACATCCCCGCTGCAAATGGAATAATTGAACGTTTACAACGCACCCTAAAAGCAGTTGGAGTTCTTGTCCCACTACAAGAACTCCAACTGGTTTACCCAGCTTTCCTGTGACCTCTTGAGAATAAAGATCACTCCTAAAGATGCCCTGGATGTCTCGGCAAATGAAATGCTATATGGCGACCTGTTGGTCGTCCCTGCCAATTTTTTTCCACCTGCAACCTCCTCGTTATGTTGTTGGAAAATTTACTTCATGCTGCTAGACTTACAAGCCCCCAGTGAAGTAACACATACTGACAGATTTGCACAAGGCATTGGACGTTTTCCTGCGCAATGACACCAGCAAACCACTGCTAACGCCCCTGTACAGGGGCCCTTTCTTGGTGAACAGTTGAACAACGAAGGCGTTCTCACTGAACATTCATGGCAAAGAAGATGGTGTCTATATTGATCGCCATAAACCTGGCTATCTCCTGCAAGATGACCCGCCTACAGTATGGCTCTCAAGAGCAGGGCACCCTATTTCACGTGTATGTAATTTTCAGGGAGGCGAGCCTTGTACTGCACGTGTTTCATATATGCTCGTACACTGTAATGGTTTTGATATTCTATTTTATCACTCGCTACTCACTGCACTGTTGATAGACCAACCATTGATTAACTAGCACAAGGTTTATTATGTTTGAATTTTTGTGACGTTCTTCGTCAGAAGTCGCTGTATATCAACTAGATGATTATTTAATAAAGTTTAGTCGCATTTACCTCGCCTTGCATAGTTTCCTCAATATAATTATTTGTATAAGAACAGTAAGAATCTTTTATATGTGATTTTTGTGCAAAAATTACTTGAATATTAAGTCCAGTGATTTTAAAACAAGAGAAGCAAAATCATTTGGTTGCAAACCCGTATTTGATTTTTAATTGGCGGTTGCTAGAAGGATATCTATAAAAAATTTTGTGATACTGTTTTACAACCCATGTAGAATTCACTACTTGTTTATATCTTAAAATGAATTTTCTATGAATGGACAGCGTGGGCTTTGTGGTAAATGGCCATGCTTTTGTACAGTAGTTTTTTGCACTGACAGATATGAGAGAAAATTATCAAAGAAAAGATGGAGTATGGCTAATAATTTTCAATATGCGTTGTTCAATATCTTTAGCTTTTCATCATCATCATCATCTCCTCTTTGTTTATTGATGCAAAGGGCCTTGGTTACATTTTGCTAGTCGTCTCTATCTTGAGCTTTTAATTCAATATTTCTATGTTCATAAATCTCCTACTTCAAGCTTCATAGTCATCAGCCATGTGGGCGTGGGTCGTCCATCTCTTCTAGAACCTGGTGGAGCCAATTTAAATGTTTGGTGAACTAATCTCTCTTGAGGAGTGCGAAGAGCATGCCCTAACCATCTCCATCTATTCCTCACCATGAGCTCATCTACATATTGCAACTGAGTAATCTCTCTTATAGTTTCATTTCTAATCCTGTCCTGCCATTTAACTCCCAATATTCTTCTGAGGGCTTTGTTCTCAAATCTACTAAATCTATTGGAGATTGTTTCATTATCATACCATGACTCGTGTCCATCCTGTAACACCAATCTCACTAAACTGATATATAGGCAATTTGATTTCCAAATTTTACTCAATCTAGCCATTTTCTGATTTTGTTTTCAATCTTTCATTAAAGTCTAATTCTAGAGATCCTGTATTGATGATTATAGTTCCTAAATATTTAAAAGATTCTATCTCATTAATTCTTTCTCCTTCCAATGATATTTCATCTTCCATGGCATATTCCATTCACATCATCTGTCTTTCTCCCATTTATCTTGAGCCCAACCTCGTGTGATATTTCATTCATTTTGGTAACCAAGCATTGCAAATCCTGTCGTGTTCTGCTAACAAGGACAGCATCATCAGCATACTGTAGGTCAGTTAATTTCCTTTTATCAATCCAGTCCAATCCTTATCCACCATCTCCGATGTTGTACGCATTACAAAATCCATGAGGAGGATAAACAACATGGGTGATAACATATTCCCTTGGAGTATTCTGCTGTTCACTAACAATTTGTTTGATAGGACTCAATTAATATTAACTTTGCACTTGCTATGCTCATGAACAGACTTAATAAAATTTTCATATTCAAGAGGAATTCCATAAAAACGCAAGACTCCACAAAATTGGAGGGTGCTCACCATCAAAGGCTTTTTCATAGTCTACAAATGCCATCAAAATTAGCCTCTTATATTCTACGCAATATTGTGCAACACATCTTAAAATGAAAATTTTGTCAGAACAACTTCTACCATTTCGAAATCCTTGCTGTTCATCTCTCAGCTTTTCATAATCTTTCTTTGTAGTTTCTTTAAAATAAGGATACTATATATATATCAACTAGATGATTATTTAATAAAGTTTAGTCGCATTTACCTCGCCTCGCATAGTTTCCTCAATATAATTATTTGTATAAGAACAGTAAGAATCTTTTATATGTGATTTTTGTGCAAAAATTACTTGAATATTAAGTCCAGTGATTTTAAAACAAGAGAAGCAAAATCATTTGGTTGCAAACCCGTATTTGATTTTTAATTGGCGGTTGCTAGAAGGATATCTATAAAAAATTTTGTGATACTGTTTTACAACCCATGTAGAATTCACTACTTGTTTATATCTTAAAATGAATTTTCTATGAATGGACAGCGTGGGCTTTGTGGTAAATGGCCATGCTTTTGTACAGTAGTTTTTTGCACTGACAGATATGAGAGAAAATTATCAAAGAAAAGATGGAGTATGGCTAATAATTTTCAATATGCGTTGTTCAATATCTTTAGCTTTTCATCATCATCATCATCTCCTCTTTGTTTATTGATGTAAAGGGCCTTGGTTACATTTTGCTAGTCGTCTCTATCTTGAGCTTTTAATTCAATATTTCTATGTTCATAAATCTCCTACTTCAAGCTTCATAGTCATCAGCCATGTGGGCGTGGGTCGTCCATCTCTTCTAGAACCTGGTGGAGCCAATTTAAATGTTTGGTGAACTAATCTCTCTTGAGGAGTGCGAAGAGCATGCCCTAACCATCTCCATCTATTCCTCACCATGAGCTCATCTACATATTGCAACTGAGTAAGCTCTCTTATAGTTTCGTTTCTAATCCTGTCCTGCCATTTAACTCCCAATATTCTTCTGAGGGCTTTGTTCTCAAATCTACTAAATCTATTGGAGATTGTTTCATTATCATACCATGACTCGTGTCCATCCTGTAACACCAATCTCACTAAACTGATATATAGGCAATTTGATTTCCAAATTTTACTCAATCTAGCCATTTTCTGATTTTGTTTTCAATCTTTCATTAAAGTCTAATTCTAGAGATCCTGTATTGATGATTATAGTTCCTAAATATTTAAAAGATTCTACCTCATTAATCCTTTCTCCTTCCAATGATATTTCATCTTCCATGGCATATTCCATTCTCATCATCTGTCTTTCTCCCATTTATCTTGAGCCCAACCTCGTGTGATATTTCATGCATTTTGGTAACCAAGCATTGCAAATCCTGTCGTGTTCTGCTAACAAGGACAGCATCATCAGCATACTGTAGGTCAGTTAATTTCCTTTTATCAATCCAGTCCAATCCTTATCCACCATCTCCGATGTTGTACGCATTACAAAATCCATGAGGAGGATAAACAACATGGGTGATAACATATTCCCTTGGAGTATTCTGCTGTTCACTAACAATTTGTTTGATAGGACTCAATTAATATTAACTTTGCACTTGCTATGCTCATGAACAGACTTAATAAAATTTTCATATTCAAGAGGAATTCCATAAAAACGCAAGACTCCACAAAATTGGAGGGTGCTCACCATCAAAGGCTTTTTCATAGTCTACAAATGCCATCAAAATTAGCCTCTTATATTCTACGCAATATTGTGCAACACATCTTAAAATGAAAATTTTGTCAGAACAACTTCTACCATTTCGAAATCCTTGCTGTTCATCTCTCAGCTTTTCATAATCTTTCTTTGTAGTTTCTTTAAAATAAGGATACTATATATATTCATGACAACTGACGTAAGTGTGATGCCTCTGTAATTATTGCACTCAGTCAAGTCTCCTTTTTTAGCCATTTTAACCCAAAGTCCTAATTCCCATTAATCAGGCTTTGCTTCTTCATGCCACATTCTACAAAATAATCTTGTTAGTAGTACGAGAGTCAATTCATTTTCAGTCAGTATCATCTCGGCAATTATTCCTTTGTATCCAGGGGCGTTCCATCTCCTGACTTTTTTAATGATGGCTTCGACTTCAAACACACTGAATTCGTTCATGGGTACTCCAAGGTCATTCTCAGCTTCGGGTATATCAATCAAATTATTCCCTTCATGTCTCATATTCATGACCTCACTAAAGAACTCCATTCAACGTTGCCTTTCTTCATCTTCTGTGGTTATAACAGGTCCATCCCTCTTTTTGATGGGTATGTGCTTCTTCTTTGCCTCAGTAGAGATTTCATTAATAATTCTTTAAGCAATTCTTCCCTGAATTCATAGCTTTGTAAGCCTCATGTGCTTTCTTGTCCAAATACTCTCACCAGTCATTCCAGGCTTTTCTTTTGATTTCACTTTCAATACTGGAATACTTAGCATGTTCTACCTTGTAATTTTCATTACTTCCTAGAAAACTTTCAATAATCAATATCTGTCTTTGTCTCCTTTTTATAGTACCCCACGTGTCATTTGATACCCATGGCTTTCTCCGTCTAATTACATGTCCTAAAATATCACTACGAACTGACTGATATATATTCTTATTTTCACACCATCGTTCATCAATTGTCTGCTCTTCATCTCTCAAAGTCTCTAAGACTGCAAATTGATTTCTACATTCAATTGCAAATGTTTCTGCGTAATCATTTTCTAAAAGCTTATTTATATCAAACCTTGGTATTGTGTCTACATTTCTGTTGGGTGCTTTCAGTTTCAATTTCAATGAGGCAATAAGGAGTTGGTGATCAAAACCAATATCTGCACCTTTATAGCTTCTTACATTTCTCAGAGTTTTCCTTCTCTCTTTATTGATGGCTGTTATTTATTTAATTTTTGTAATTGTCACCTGGTAAAGTCCATGTATATTTCTGGATGTCCTTGTGCTGGAAAATAGTACCTCCAATAACAAGATTGTTTGTGGAACAGAAACTTATGAAATGTGCTCTATTATCATTTGCAACTTCACCAAGACCCTCAGCACCCATCACATTCTCTATTCCTTCGTCATTCCTTCCAACTTTAGCACTGAAGTAACTAATCACAATTTTCATATCTCTCTCTGGGATCTTATCTATTACACTATGCAGTTCTTCATATTATTCATCTTTCCTTTTTCAGGGGAAATATATTTGGTGCATAGCAAACTATAATATTCACATTGCACTCCCTTGATTTAAACTTTGCTAGTAACAATCTACTAATTACATCTCTCCACTCAGTTAAAGCCTTTTCTGCTCCTGGCGTCATCATTCTTCTTACACCTTCTCTTCCAACTCCATCTGTTCATCTTGTACACACACACACACACACACACACACACACACACACACACACACACACACACACACACACACACACACACATATATATATATATATATATATATATATATATATATATATATATATATGGTATAGGGTTTCCTTACCAATCCCCCAACAACATGTTTCACTTAGGGCCAAGATATCCTAGCTATATTTCATGAAGTCACTCTCCACCTACTATAATTTCCCAATCTGATTCATGGTTCTAACATTACAGATACCAATTTTCCATTTTTCTTTAGTATTTATAGACCGGGAGATTCTTTAGCTTTTACTAAACAATATCTTTGATGTATAATTAAGCATTTGTTGCCAACTCCATTAAAAACTATCTTTAGATTTGTCAGCGTATCCATCTAGATGTCATGTATGGTCTTGAAGTTTTCTTGACTGATCAGTGTGAATAATTATCGTTGTTATCATTATCACGTGTTTAAAATCCAGCATGATATTGCAACTATAATAGTATTCTGATCTTCCCATTCTTCTGTGGACCTCGAGCTTGAACAAGTAATGGTGCCTCGAAGACTGAACATAAAAAAATCTACATAAATGTCACCCAAATTCCCTTTTAAAATCCAAATATTTTTCTTATTAACCTGTTTAGCAAATATTGTACCTGGGTCATGAAATTTCCAGTTAGACCATAGTTTTATAGTTGTTATTATTATTATTATTATTATTATTATTATTATTATTATTATTATTATTATTATTATTATTATTATTATTATTATTATTATTGCTGCTGCTAATTGATGGGATTATCCAAATTATCTAGTCCTGATTTTCTATTATTTATAAGTATAACTTATTTTATTATGTTAGCAATAATTCAGAGTTATAACTGGGTTTTTGTATTTAATTGTAACAAAACGGCCAATATTAAAATACTAAGTGAAGAAGAAGACAAAATTCCAGGCATTTTAGAGAGACAAAAGGCCACGTGATTTTAGTTTTACAGAACAGTTCGTTACGTTAACATGAATTCTTATCATTTGTTATTTTGCTAATTGTTTTTCCCATTGCCGTCTTCTCTTTGTTTGTCCTTTCCATGTGGTAAATAAAAGTTTAGTTTTACTGAATTTTTTTTTTTCATGTCTAATTAGGCAAGCTCACATTATGAATATTCTGCAACGCTCTCTCTCTCTCTCTCTCTCTCTCTCTCTCTCTCTCTCTCTCTCTCTCTCATTAAACGGGAGCTAGAATTTTGAAGGTAAGTTAACCATTTTCTTTTCTTTGTTAAATATCGAGTACGAGAGCTGAGATTGAAAATAACTTATTACGGACGTACTGGTTTAAAAAATGCTTGCTTATATGTATTGATGCGTTGATTGTTCTTGACTTAAAATGCTGTTGGAGTTTTGGTTTTATTAGTGGAGGCCGTTAATGAGGATAAAGCTTTCTTGGTTGGCCTTTTGAAATATTATCATACCCTAGAGATGAAAGGATATAGTAACGTAATGTTTATTAGTCAACCAAGTAAGGATAATTTTCATGGGACAAACACACAAGGTAGTAATTAACTATTTAAATAGATATTAATTGAATCTTGTGGTTTTGGGTCTTCAAGATTATCGTTAATTTGTTTTACATGTTGTTGACGATGATCAAGGCTCAAAAAAATATAATTTGCATCTTATTTTAATGTCTTTTTATTTGTTTTGGAGCCGAAGAACGTACAGCAATAATATTGGTGAAATATTTAAAAGAACAAGAAAATGTATAATTTACAATTTTATTGAATTAATTTGGAATAAATGAAAGATGTTTAGGGAAGGAGGAATTCTGGAATGAAGTTATTTTACACCAGATTATTACATATTACTGTTATGAAAACATTATTCAATACTCTTCTTTACAAAGTGTAATTATTAGGATTTGATGTAAACATTGATGTTTCTTTAATATTATTTCCCCATAAATTATACGTTTCTTTTTTTTGTTTCTTTCCAGGTAAGTTATGTCACAACAGACTGGAAGCTAACAATGGCGAGGAAGGTAATTGAGTAAAAATAGATTAAGCATGTTTAATAGCACAAATGAAATTTTTCATAGATATTATATATTTACACAGTATATATATATATATATATATATATATATATATATACATATATATATATATATATATATATATATATATATATATATATGTATATAAATATATATATATATATATATATATATATATATATATTATATATATATGTATATATATATTATACACACAGTATATATATATATATATATATATATATATATATATATATATATATATATATATATGTATATATATATACATATATATATATATATATATATATACATATATATATATATATATATATATATATATATATATATATATATATATATATATATATATATATATATATTGTGACTCAACGTGCCGGCTATGCTCTTTAAAAAAGTATCAATCGGACTCTTGACTTGACACTGTATCGTCGTATCAACCAGATGTTCTAATTGACTCTGTGATGTCTCGTAAAGGACTGAACTCGTTGATTCTATTAACGGTTTGTTTTCCTGAGTTCATTGATAGGAAGAAATTCTGAGCTGCACCTCGTGTTGGAACATGCAGTACTCTACAGTGTTAATGTTTTATGGACAGTTTATTTCATTTTTTTTTCTATCTATGGTTGATGTACTGTATATGCATAATTAAATGGATGATTAGAATGGATGCAAAGTTGACTTTATATATATATATATATATATATATATATATATATATATATATATATATATATATATATATATATATATATATATATATATATATATATATAAAGTCAACTTTGCATCCATTCTAATGATCCATTAAATTATGCATATGCAGTACATCAACCATAGATAAAAAAAGAAAAAAATTAAATAAAGTGAAATCACTCAAAGACTATAGCATCTGACCAGCCGGGTTTCGAACCCTGGTCCATGATACTTGTATGACATTGACCATACCACTTAACCACGAAGAAAATTAAAATTCCATGACAATTCTTTTTTTTTTTTTTTTTTTTTACTTAGAATTGAAATTTACCCATCTTCACCATCGTAGCTAATTGGTATGTGTGTGACTTGGCATTCGATTAATGATAAATTCTGCACATTTAAAGTGTTTTTCATATTTCAAGTAAGCCATATATATTAATACATTAAAGTCTGGATTCTCCTAATGACCTCGTTTAAATATGCAAAAGACAATTAACGGGCCTCAGTGGAAAACCGGAGTTATTGAGTGAGGAGGTCCCCAAAACGAGTGATTTGCAGGAATAATATTAGCCAGATATACAAAATAAACACAAGATAACCAGTTGGAAAAATATTTGGTTCATTTAGGTTGCGGGAAATTAAACTATCGTAATAATGGTTTTTACTTCGCCGTGGCTCGCTACGCTCGCAAAATTAACATTACATCACTGCACTGGAACTTCATTTTTTTCATAGCTGCTGTGATAGATAATAAAAAAGTTAGAATTCGCGTTGTAATCACAAAACCTATTAGCTTTTCCTCTCTTTCGCATCCTACCATGACCTGAACGTAATTGGGAAAATGGGATTACGGCTGAAGTTACAGTGGAATTAAAACTGTTCCCAGCCCTCTTCAGTGCCCTGTAACCTTTGGTGTGGATTTCTAACAGTTAAAGCGGAATGCATTTTCGTTTTCCTTCTCTTTTTAGTGTGGCAACACAATGAATCTCTCGTGTTTACCACATAATCTGTTCCTTAGTAGTTTTGACCATTCTTTTGAAGTCACTCTATAGTGCGTGCCTTTTTTTTATGTATGTAAGTCCTAGCATGGAAGCAATTCGTGTGAAGTCACCCCTGTGCATGTTTTTGTTAAAACTACTGTCCTTATTTTAGGGACATAATCCGTCGACTGTTTTGCCATGACTAAGATATGACCCGTGTACTTGATTGTATATCATAAATTTTATTAAAGATTTATAGGCTGGATATTAGATAATTTTATATATAACTAACAGCTTGAGCAGATATTGTTTTAACGTTTTTTTTTCTTTTCTGCTCCTGCGCCATCCCATCCACTCAGGGTAGGACTTTGTCTAACACTATTCTTGTCATATATTTTTTTTCTTTTTATCTAATGTAGTTAAGACATTTTCATTAATTTCAAATATGAAATACCTCAAGCTGGGCATAAAAGACCTAAATGCTGAGTAAAATTAATATTACAAAAATTTAACTTAAAGAACAAATCAAAACAGCTAATCGTCTTAACAGCTACCGTTTACTTAGCATTTGTTATTAGATTAAAACCTAAACGCCTAAAGTTAAGCATGGTTCGAGTATCATCTGCTACTGAATAGCGGTGTGAACAGTTTCACCTTCGATATTTTTCGGATCAGATGTAATTTGTGGTAGGCTACGTTTCCTAATGAAACTCTTTCAAGCATTAATGAAAAATCAAAACTGATTTTGTTTTGAGAGGTTATACCTAGTTCTTGCCTTATTATCACAGTGGGATATTTTTGAGGTTAGCGTGCTAATTTCAGCGTTTCTTTATATTCTGAAGATTTTACATCGATATCTTTTAATATGTTGATATATTTAAAATTAAAAGTCTATTTTTAAAATGCCATAAGTCTTACTTTTTGATCACGCATCGTCAGCCTTCAAAGCTTCTACAATTTGTTGGGTAATGCACAAATACTTTACTTCAAAGTGCACGTCTCTCTTTTCAAGAATACTCTTAGCTAGATTCAAGTTCAATATTCTGTGAAATTTGTCTGACTCACATTTCAATATCAACTATTCCAATAAAACGGAAGTTTCATGTTTTATTTTGGTATTCATCCAAAAGTGTATGGCCTTTTATGCTGTTAATGAATTTCAAAGTAAAAGAATTCTAAGTTGTGTTTTACAGAGACGTGGAATTCCTACTGCATACTTGAGTGCAACCAAGGTGCATCATTTCGGAAATAGGGAGTATGAGGGATTCTAACTTTTTACCTGGTATTACTTTTAAGCGGTTTTATCAATATGAAAACAGAGAGTGATGCAGATTCCCCATATTTTCTCGATTTCAACGTTTTATATACAGCAGTCCTTTATTTTTTTTTATTTTTTTTTTTTACGCAAGCTGTTTGAACTATGCACACCTTTCGCCCTATTCTGTAAACAATAAGTAATTTATAGACAGGAAGCTAAGTTTGAGTGGCAAGTAATTTTGCGTGAAATGTATCGGTGGGTGAACGCTTAAATAAAGTGAGGTATTGGGAAAGGGAACAAAGAAAGCGAGCGATTAACAACTTTTCCAAGACGGACCTAATGAAGCGGCAAAAGAAACTGCGACAGATAAGAGAAAGGAAGATAGAGTTGCCAACGTACAGAGAGAGAGAGAGAGAGAGAGAGAGAGAGAGAGAGAGAGAGAGAGAGAGAGAGAGAGAGGGGGGGGGGAAATTTTGCTGAATCTTTTCAATAAGTCATTGGTAACTCTACCTTATAAAAAAAGAGTATTTGGAAATTTTTAGTCAAATGTTCAGAGGATCATTGTTTTTCTTTTTTTAATTATTTCAACTTTAAAAAGACTAATTTCAAATTTATATTATCATATCACCTTTGTCAGAAAACTAAAATGTATCCTAGGAAGATATTATCCCAAACAAAATTATTTTTGCATTTAGAATATTTATTTAATACACGTGAGTTCGTCAATGTTATTCACCAAGCAGTTGTATAGTAAGAATATAAAAACAAGCGTTTCTCCTAACTCGTTTAGAAGTGTGTATAATGATTGACTGGTCTTCCTTCTACAATATCCGGTATATAATGATATCCTAAATAAATAGAATTGTATCGAATTCATATTTCCTTCCAGGGATATATTAGTCAAGTGACCTGCCTAACCAAGTGGATTTGAAGAGACAATGCGATAGAGATAGGGGCGAGGAGGAGTAGATATACAGTTCTGTAGTCTTTACCCGACTTTAAATATTTCATCACTCGTGCCAGGACGCTCAGCAGTACCGGGCTTACAAGATAGTTGTCTTGAGCTCCAGAAGCTGTGAGATCATACGGAAAAACATCCATGTTTGTTGTGAATTCCTTTCTTAATTGCAAATTTACTTTTGAGAAATCCATTCGGTCTGTTTCTTCTTCAATTGCACAAAAAATAGCTTATTGATAAAGTCTTAAGATTTTCGGTGATTAATCTATTCTGAAGAAATGTTTTAATTCTTTCATTCTGCCTTGTTTCAGGTATTGTTTTCTGGTCTGGTCTTAGCTGCTGAATCTCATATTAATTTGTTGGACAAGAACTTGCTGTCTATTAAACTTCATATTTCTGATCTAGATATTAATCTCTGGTATTGTTGTCTTGTTAGTTCTTTATGAATATTGCATAAGATTTTTCATAATTCTGACCATCCTTTGCCTACAGATATTCCTAGTCTGTAACATCCTGTACATAGTACTAGGTATGTATTTAATCTTAATAGTCAGGCCTTCTTCCTCATAAAGCTCAATACTACGCAGTATTCTAGAAGTTTTATTCCATCTGTGACCAGATTATGGAATGATCTTCATAATAAGGAAGTTGAATCGGTGGAACTTCAAAAGTTCAAACTTGCGGCGAATTTTTTTATTCTTAACAGGCTGATATAAGTCTTTCTTCAAAGTTTATGTATGGTAGATCTGTTATAACGTTGTTACTGTTATTTCTATGTTCATTATTCATTACGTTTCATATATAATTTATTTATTTACTTATTTCCTCTCTTCGGTTGGCCATTTTTCCCTGTTAGAGCCATCGGGCTTATAGCATCCTGCTGTTCCTGCTTGGGATGTAGCCTAGCTAATAATAATAATAATAATAATAATAATAATAATAATAATAATAATAATAATAATAATAATAATGTTATAAAAATAATAATGGTAATTATAACAATGATAATCATCATCATCATCATCTACTCCTACGCCCATTGACACAAAGGCCTCCGTTAGATTTCGCCAGTCGTCTCTATCTTGAGCTTTTAAATCAATATTTCTCCATTCATCATCTCCTACTTCACGCTTCATAGTCCTCAGCCATGTATGCCTGG
>NC_090732.1:55910720-55927697 GCF_036898095.1 Palaemon carinicauda | reverse complement strand
AAAAAAGTATCAATCGGACTCTTGACTTGACACTGTATCGTCGTATCAACCAGATGTTCTAATTGACTCTGTGATGTCTCGTAAAGGACTGAACTCGTTGATTCTATTAACGGTTTGTTTTCCTGAGTTCATTGATAGGAAGAAATTCTGAGCTGCACCTCGTGTTGGAACATGCAGTACTCTACAGTGTTAATGTTTTATGGACAGTTTATTTCATTTTTTTTTCTATCTATGGTTGATGTACTGTATATGCATAATTAAATGGATGATTAGAATGGATGCAAAGTTGACTTTATATATATATATATATATATATATATATATATATATATATATATATATATATATATATATATATATATATATATATATATATATATAGTCAACTTTGCATCCATTCTAATGATCCATTAAATTATGCATATGCAGTACATCAACCATAGATAAAAAAAGAAAAAAATTAAATAAAGTGAAATCACTCAAAGACTATAGCATCTGACCAGCCGGGTTTCGAACCCTGGTCCATGATACTTGTATGACATTGACCATACCACTTAACCACGAAGAAAATTAAAATTCCATGACAATTCTTTTTTTTTTTTTTTTTTTTTACTTAGAATTGAAATTTACCCATCTTCACCATCGTAGCTAATTGGTATGTGCGTGACTTGGCATTCGATTAATGATAAATTCTGCACATTTAAAGTGTTTTTCATATTTCAAGTAAGCCATATATATTAATACATTAAAGTCTGGATTCTCCTAATGACCTCGTTTAAATATGCAAAAGACAATTAACGGGCCTCAGTGGAAAACCGGAGTTATTGAGTGAGGAGGTCCCCAAAACGAGTGATTTGCAGGAATAATATTAGCCAGATATACAAAATAAACACAAGATAACCAGTTGGAAAAATATTTGGTTCATTTAGGTTGCGGGAAATTAAACTATCGTAATAATGGTTTTTACTTCGCCGTGGCTCGCTACGCTCGCAAAATTAACATTACATCACTGCACTGGAACTTCATTTTTTTCATAGCTGCTGTGATAGATAATAAAAAAGTTAGAATTCGCGTTGTAATCACAAAACCTATTAGCTTTTCCTCTCTTTCGCATCCTACCATGACCTGAACGTAATTGGGAAAATGGGATTACGGCTGAAGTTACAGTGGAATTAAAACTGTTCCCAGCCCTCTTCAGTGCCCTGTAACCTTTGGTGTGGATTTCTAACAGTTAAAGCGGAATGCATTTTCGTTTTCCTTCTCTTTTTAGTGTGGCAACACAATGAATCTCTCGTGTTTACCACATAATCTGTTCCTTAGTAGTTTTGACCATTCTTTTGAAGTCACTCTATAGTGCGTGCCTTTTTTTTATGTATGTAAGTCCTAGCATGGAAGCAATTCGTGTGAAGTCACCCCTGTGCATGTTTTTGTTAAAACTACTGTCCTTATTTTAGGGACATAATCCGTCGACTGTTTTGCCATGACTAAGATATGACCCGTGTACTTGATTGTATATCATAAATTTTATTAAAGATTTATAGGCTGGATATTAGATAATTTTATATATAACTAACAGCTTGAGCAGATATTGTTTTAACGTTTTTTTTCTTTTCTGCTCCTGCGCCATCCCATCCACTCAGGGTAGGACTTTGTCTAACACTATTCTTGTCATATATTTTTTTTCTTTTTATCTAATGTAGTTAAGACATTTTCATTAATTTCAAATATGAAATACCTCAAGCTGGGCATAAAAGACCTAAATGCTGAGTAAAATTAATATTACAAAAATTTAACTTAAAGAACAAATCAAAACAGCTAATCGTCTTAACAGCTACCGTTTACTTAGCATTTGTTATTAGATTAAAACCTAAACGCCTAAAGTTAAGCATGGTTCGAGTATCATCTGCTACTGAATAGCGGTGTGAACAGTTTCACCTTCGATATTTTTCGGATCAGATGTAATTTGTGGTAGGCTACGTTTCCTAATGAAACTCTTTCAAGCATTAATGAAAAATCAAAACTGATTTTGTTTTGAGAGGTTATACCTAGTTCTTGCCTTATTATCACAGTGGGATATTTTTGAGGTTAGCGTGCTAATTTCAGCGTTTCTTTATATTCTGAAGATTTTACATCGATATCTTTTAATATGTTGATATATTTAAAATTAAAAGTCTATTTTTAAAATGCCATAAGTCTTACTTTTTGATCACGCATCGTCAGCCTTCAAAGCTTCTACAATTTGTTGGGTAATGCACAAATACTTTACTTCAAAGTGCACGTCTCTCTTTTCAAGAATACTCTTAGCTAGATTCAAGTTCAATATTCTGTGAAATTTGTCTGACTCACATTTCAATATCAACTATTCCAATAAAACGGAAGTTTCATGTTTTATTTTGGTATTCATCCAAAAGTGTATGGCCTTTTATGCTGTTAATGAATTTCAAAGTAAAAGAATTCTAAGTTGTGTTTTACAGAGACGTGGAATTCCTACTGCATACTTGAGTGCAACCAAGGTGCATCATTTCGGAAATAGGGAGTATGAGGGATTCTAACTTTTTACCTGGTATTACTTTTAAGCGGTTTTATCAATATGAAAACAGAGAGTGATGCAGATTCCCCATATTTTCTCGATTTCAACGTTTTATATACAGCAGTCCTTTATTTTTTTTTATTTTTTTTTTTTTACGCAAGCTGTTTGAACTATGCACACCTTTCGCCCTATTCTGTAAACAATAAGTAATTTATAGACAGGAAGCTAAGTTTGAGTGGCAAGTAATTTTGCGTGAAATGTATCGGTGGGTGAACGCTTAAATAAAGTGAGGTATTGGGAAAGGGAACAAAGAAAGCGAGCGATTAACAACTTTTCCAAGACGGACCTAATGAAGCGGCAAAAGAAACTGCGACAGATAAGAGAAAGGAAGATAGAGTTGCCAACGTACAGAGAGAGAGAGAGAGAGAGAGAGAGAGAGAGAGAGAGAGAGAGAGAGAGAGAGAGAGGGGGGGGGGGAAATTTTGCTGAATCTTTTCAATAAGTCATTGGTAACTCTACCTTATAAAAAAAGAGTATTTGGAAATTTTTAGTCAAATGTTCAGAGGATCATTGTTTTTCTTTTTTTAATTATTTCAACTTTAAAAAGACTAATTTCAAATTTATATTATCATATCACCTTTGTCAGAAAACTAAAATGTATCCTAGGAAGATATTATCCCAAACAAAATTATTTTTGCATTTAGAATATTTATTTAATACACGTGAGTTCGTCAATGTTATTCACCAAGCAGTTGTATAGTAAGAATATAAAAACAAGCGTTTCTCCTAACTCGTTTAGAAGTGTGTATAATGATTGACTGGTCTTCCTTCTACAATATCCGGTATATAATGATATCCTAAATAAATAGAATTGTATCGAATTCATATTTCCTTCCAGGGATATATTAGTCAAGTGACCTGCCTAACCAAGTGGATTTGAAGAGACAATGCGATAGAGATAGGGGCGAGGAGGAGTAGATATACAGTTCTGTAGTCTTTACCCGACTTTAAATATTTCATCACTCGTGCCAGGACGCTCAGCAGTACCGGGCTTACAAGATAGTTGTCTTGAGCTCCAGAAGCTGTGAGATCATACGGAAAAACATCCATGTTTGTTGTGAATTCCTTTCTTAATTGCAAATTTACTTTTGAGAAATCCATTCGGTCTGTTTCTTCTTCAATTGCACAAAAAATAGCTTATTGATAAAGTCTTAAGATTTTCGGTGATTAATCTATTCTGAAGAAATGTTTTAATTCTTTCATTCTGCCTTGTTTCAGGTATTGTTTTCTGGTCTGGTCTTAGCTGCTGAATCTCATATTAATTTGTTGGACAAGAACTTGCTGTCTATTAAACTTCATATTTCTGATCTAGATATTAATCTCTGGTATTGTTGTCTTGTTAGTTCTTTATGAATATTGCATAAGATTTTTCATAATTCTGACCATCCTTTGCCTACAGATATTCCTAGTCTGTAACATCCTGTACATAGTACTAGGTATGTATTTAATCTTAATAGTCAGGCCTTCTTCCTCATAAAGCTCAATACTACGCAGTATTCTAGAAGTTTTATTCCATCTGTGACCAGATTATGGAATGATCTTCATAATAAGGAAGTTGAATCGGTGGAACTTCAAAAGTTCAAACTTGCGGCGAATTTTTTTATTCTTAACAGGCTGATATAAGTCTTTCTTCAAAGTTTATGTATGGTAGATCTGTTATAACGTTGTTACTGTTATTTCTATGTTCATTATTCATTACGTTTCATATATAATTTATTTATTTACTTATTTCCTCTCTTCGGTTGGCCATTTTTCCCTGTTAGAGCCATCGGGCTTATAGCATCCTGCTGTTCCTGCTTGGGATGTAGCCTAGCTAATAATAATAATAATAATAATAATAATAATAATAATAATAATAATAATAATAATAATAATAATGTTATAAAAATAATAATGGTAATTATAACAATGATAATCATCATCATCATCATCTACTCCTACGCCCATTGACACAAAGGCCTCCGTTAGATTTCGCCAGTCGTCTCTATCTTGAGCTTTTAAATCAATATTTCTCCATTCATCATCTCCTACTTCACGCTTCATAGTCCTCAGCCATGTATGCCTGGGTCTTCCAACTCTTTTAGTGCTTTATGGAGCCCAGTTGAAAGTTTGGTGAACTAATCTCTCTTGGGAAGTGCGAAGAGCATGCCCAAATCATCTCCACCTACCCCTCACCATGATCTCATTCACATATGGCACTCGAGTAATCTCTCTTATAGTTTCCTTTCTTGCCCTGTCCTGTCATTTATCTCCCAATATTCTTCTGAGGGCTTTGTTCTCAAATCTGCAAAATCTATTGGATATTGTTTTATTGTCATACCACGACTCATGTCAATACAGTAATACCGATCGCACTAAACTGATTTATAGCCTGATTTTAAAGGTAATTTCGGGCTATTTTATTTCCAAATTTTACTTAACCTAGCCCTTGTCTGATTTCCTTTTTTAAATTTTTCATTAAACTCAAATTCTAAAGATCCTATTTTAGAAATCATAGTTCCTAAATATTTAAATGATTCCACCTCATTAATCCTTCCTCCTTCCAATGCTATTTCATCTTCTATTACATATTCCGATCTCATTTGTCTTCCTTCTATATACCTTGAGCCTAATCTCGTATGATCTTTCATGCATTCTGGTAAGCAAGCTTTGCAAGTCCTGTTGCATTTTGCTAATAAAGATAGACTCATGAGCATACTGAAGTTCCCCTAATTTCCTGCTGCCAATCCAATCCAATCCTCTCTGCCATCCCCAAATGTTTTATGCATTACAACATCCGTGAGGAGGATAAACAGCATAGGTGATAATACATTCCCTTGGAATACACCGCTGTTCACCGGAAATTCATCTGATAGGACTCCATTAACACTAACTTTGCTCTTGCTTTGCCTATGCGCAGACTTAATCAAATTTACATATTTAAGAGGAACTTCATAATAACGTAGGACTTTCCACAAAATTGGTCAGTGCACACTATCAAAGGCTTTTTCATAGCACACAAATGCCATCAAAAGTGTATTTTTATATTTTTCACATGGCTCTACATGTCTTAAATTGAAAATTTGGTCACTACAATTTTTACCTATTCTAAATCCTGCTAGTTCAGGTCTCAGCTTTTTGTAAATCTTTCTGTGTAGTCGCTGTAAAATAAGCATACTATATATTTTCAGGACAACAGACATAAGTCTGTTGCCTCTGTAATTATTGCAATCAGTCAGATCTTTTTTCCATTTTCACCATCACGCCTAGCTCCCATTCATTAGGTTTTGCCTATTCACGTCACATTCTACAAAATAATCTTGCAAGTATTCTGGGAGTTAATTCCTTTTCGGCCAATATCATCTCAGCAATTATTCCATCGTATCCAGGGGCTTCCTATCTCTTTAGGTTTTCTTAATGATATCTTCGACTTCAAACACACTGAATTCATTCACGGCCACATCAAGGTCTTCCTCAGCTTCAGGTATATCAGTAAAATTATTTCTTTCATATCTTCTATTCATGAACTCACTAAAGTGTCCCATCCAACATTGCCTTTCTTCATCTTCTGTTATTATAAAAGATCCATCTCTCTTTTTAGTAGGTATATGCTTCTTCTTCTTTGCCCCAGTAGAGATTTCATTAATGATTCTGAGAGCAATTCTTACACTATAGAAACTACCTGAATTAATAGCTCCTTTTCTGTCTAAATATTCTCTCCAGTCATTCCTTGCTTTTATTTTGACTTCACTGTCAATATGGGAATACTTGGCATGCTGTACCTTGTAAATTTCATTACTTCCTCGAAAACGTTCAACAATCAATTTCTGTTATCTCTTTTTTTATAATATCCCAAGTATCATTTGATATCTATGGTTTTCTCCTTGTAACTATGTGTCCCAAAACTTCACTACCAACTGACTGATATATGTTCTTAATATCACAACATTCTTCATTAATTATCTGTTGTTTGTCTCTTAAAGTCTCTCAGACTGCAAATCGATTCCTCGTTCAATTGCAAAGGTTTCTCTGTGCTCTTCTTGTAGAAGCTTAGTTGTACCAAACCTAGGTATTGTATCTACATTTCTGTTGGGTGCTTTCAGTTTCAGTGTGGCCATGAGTAGCTGGTGATCACTACCAATATGTGCACCTCTATAGCTTCTTGCATTTCTCAGAATCCTCGTTCACTCATTTTGATAATGGCTATGTGATCTATTCGGTTTTTTGTAATTGGTACATAGTGAATTCCCTGTATATTTATGAATGTCCTTTTGCTGGAAAAGAGTACCTCCAATAAAAAAGATTGTTTGTTGAACAAAACTTATGAGGTGTGGCCTGTTTTCATTTGTAACTTCACCAAGGCCCACAACACCCATCACATTCTCTATACCTTGAGTATTCCTTCCAACTTTAGCATTGAAGTTACCAATCACAATTTTCATATCTCTCAGGGATCTCATTTATTACACTCTACTGTACTTCATAGTTTTCATCTTTCTTTTCTTCAGGGGAATCATTTGTTGGTGCATAAGAAACTATAAAACTCATATTGGACTGCTCTGATTTAAAATTGGCAAGTAACAATCTACCTTTTACAGCTCTCCATTCCATTAATGCCCTTTTTGCTCTTGGTGTCAACATTTTTACCCCTTCTCTTCCAACTTAGGGTAAGATATTCAAACTATATTTCTTAAATTCATTCTCCACTTGTTGTAACTTCCTAATCTGATTCCTGTTTCTTACATTCCAAATACCAATTTGGATTGCTAATATATATATATATATATATATATATATATATATATATATATATATATATATATATATATATATATACATATATATATTAGCAATCCATGTTTGTCAATGTTTATAAAAGCGGATGAGCAACTTCGTCCATTGATGAATTTAGCCAATGAATCCGTTATGGATTTAGTCAGTCTATGGAAAGCAAAAATGACAGAATAGCTCCCAGTCCCGGTCGTAGCAGGGTGCTAAGAATCTCAAGAATTATAAGTAATAAAGAAAAATTGAAAATTGGTAGATGAAAACTATGAAGTACAGTAGAGTGTAATAAATGAGATCCCTGAGAGATATGAAAATTGTGATTGGTAACTTCAATGCTAAAGTTGGAAGGAATACTCAAGGTATAGAGAATGTGATGGGTGTTGTGGGCCTTGGTGAAGTTACAAATGAAAACATATATACACATATATATATATAAATTTATATACATATATAAATATACATATGTGGGTGTGGTGTAAATATAATTTATACCAACACACAACAACCACGCACAAACACTCTTTTGGGGGCATTCCGTCTGCGTCAATTCGTCTGTGGGGTGGGGGTTCTTCTGTCAACGTCAATCCATGTTTAATTTTTTTTTTTTTTTCAAAAAAGTTAAGTCGTTTTTTCTTCGCGCCATTGCACCATTGCACTGCTGGCGGATACGGTAATCTTAACTAATCAACCTAATTTGCGTGAAATATCATATGTATACAATAGAAAATACTATAAAATAGATATTTTACAATTCAATAGATTTTTTATTAGTTTTTGAATAATTTTAATAATTCACTAATTTGTCTTTGATATTATTTAGATTATTCAATTAAAAGTAAAACAACTTGATCTATTTTTGTTTGATTATATTTATTAGTTGCATAGTTTAGTTAGTTGATTAATTTTATTTTGTGATTGTATCATAATCATAGTATCACAGTAGTACAAACTTAAACTACATTCTATAAACTATCAGCCAAATAGGGTATAAACCTTCTGATAAATATATTAGGTAAATATATACGGTAACACACACACACTCTCTCTCTCTCTCTCTCTCTCTCTCTCTCTCTCTCTCTCTCTCTCTCTCTCTCTCTCTCTCTCTCTCTCTCTCTCAAATTTAGTTTTTACTAGAAAAAGAGAAGTGCCAAATAAAACAAATCAAGAAAATAAAACAAAATTAAATTGGTATGGAAGCAAGATTATTAGATGATTACACATAATACTTATTTTTCAGGGGAAATTACGCAACATTTTATTTGCGCCAACGTCATTGCGTCACCCTTTTTTTTTTTTTTTTTTTTTTTTTTTTTTTTTATTTTAGCATCATTGTGTTAAGCGTCGATGAAATGGTCGTTCCGTCGTCGAAGCAATGTCGCAAAGGCGCAACTGGTGACGCAAGTACCCAGGGTTGCGTATATATATATATATATATATATATATATATATATATATATATATATATATATATATATATATATGTATGTATACAGTATAGGGAGTAGGTTTGCCAGGGCACTAGCCACCCGTTGAGATACCACCATTAGAGAGTTATAGGATCTTTTGATTGGCCAGACAGTACTACATTGTATCCTTCTCTCTGGTTACGGCACACACACACCGAATAGTCTGGCCTATTCTTTGCACATTCTCCTCTGCCCTCATATACCGAAAAACACGGAGATTACCAAACAATTCTTCTTACTTCACTGTAATTGTTCAGTGGCAACTTTTCTCTTTGTAAGGGTAGAAGAGACTCTCTAGCTATGGTAAGCAGCTCTTCTAGGAGAAGGACACTCCAAAATCAAACCATTGTTCTCTAATGTTGGGTAGTGCCATAGCCTCTGTAACATGGTCTTCCAATGTCTTTAGGGTTAGAGATCTCTTGCTTGAGGGTACACTTGGGCACACTATTCTATATTATTTCTCTTTCTCTTGGTTTGTTAAAGTTTTTATAGTTTATATAGGAGCTATTTATTTTAATCTTGTTGCTCTTCTTAAAATATTTTAATTTTCTTTGCTTCATTTCCTCATTGAGTTATTTTCCCTGTTGGAGCCCCTGGGCTTATAGCATCCCGCTTTTCCAACTAGGGTTGTAGCTTAGCAAGTCATAATATATATATATATATATATATATATATATATATATATATATATATATATATATATATATGATAATCAAGTAAGGACGAAATGTACACTTGTTAAGAGTATCGATAATCAAGTCCTGAAGACCAATGTTTTCACAAATGTTCAAGTTTCATATAAGATTGAAAAATAAATAGACATTTAAAATGATTTCAAGGCATTTCTTAAAAAAGATGTTGTAAACTTAATCAAGCGTGAAAAAATTTCCAGTAAATGACCGACACTAACATTACTGAAACATTAATATATAAACTAACGCATAGGAAAAGTGAGACAGTAATGAGTAGGGGCTTGCATGCTCGTGTACAAGGACTTGAAATGTATACTGCATATCTCAGAGGAAAATCTCAAGAGTTACTGCCCTTTCATCGTACATTGAGCAATCAGAATGATACGTTGAAAAGGTTGACCTCCACCAAAGCCCAAATGTAGTTTATTTATTGTATATTACTGCAAGCCAACAGGTTATAACATTAAACGGAAAATTAAGATTTATGTAATGTACAAAAATTAGTGGAACAAAAAACTATCTAATAATTTTGTCTTGATATATAAAATAATAAATTTTGGTAATGATAATGATAATAATAATACCTATGAGCATTTAGAGCTTGTAATGCGGAAATGTTTGCTGTCACTTTTTTCCCACTTTTTTTCCTCACACCAACACCATGTCAATAGCATATTACTTATTACAGAATTCTTGAATTATCCATTATCTACTAGCAGATGTTTTAATTAATTTGCTTCGTTCCTTCGTTAGGAAGATCCATGAGAAGATATTCCTGGATAAAGCAGTACATAGGTTTAAGACGATGGGATACATGCAGATATTTGTGTATTTGTGCATTTCATTAAGGATTTTTTAAAATAAATTTTGAGTTTCTTCTCCCTTGAGAAAATATGTTTCATCCGTGTGTCTCTTTATTATATATATATATATATATATATATATATATATATATATATATATATATATATATATATATATATATATATATATATATATATATATATATATCTTTCATTCTACCTTATTTCAAGTATTGTTCTCCTGAGCTGGTCTTCAGCTGCTGATTCTTATCTTAATTTGTTGTACTGAAACTTACGGTCTATTAACTTTCTTATTCCTGATCTAGATATTAATCTATGGAACCATCGTTCAATTAGTTCATTATGCATGTTGCATAAGATTTTTCGTAACTCTGACCATCCTTTAAATTCAGATCCTCCTGGACAATTCCATCCTGTTCGTAATACTAGGCAGGCCTTTTCCATCATGAGGCTCTATACTACTCAGTATTCTAAAAGTTTTATTCCAGCTGTGACCAAGTTGTGGAATGATCTTCCTAATCGTGTGGTTGAATCAGTAGAACTTCAAAAGTTCAAAGTTGCAGCAAATGTTTTAATGTTGAATAGGCTGACATAAGTCTTTTTATAGTTTATATATGACATATCTGTTTTGACGTCGTTAATATTTTTAGAATGGTTTATTGTTAATTTGTTCTCATCATTTATTTATTTCCTTATTTTCTTTCCTCGCTGGGGGATTTTTCCTATGGGAGCCTTGGCCTTATAGCATCTTGCTTTTCCAACTAGGGTTGTAGCTTGGCTAGTAATAATAATAATAATCATATATATATATATATATATATATATATATATATATATATATATATATATATATATATATATATATATATGGTATGCGAATGTTTTACATATATCGAATTTTTTTATTTGCTGATGTGCGTAGTTAGTCAAAGTTGAGCCCAAGTCTGTCCATGGCACATATTAGTTGTATCCTGTATTCGAAGTGGAGTTTTGCTAAAGTAAATATTATTATTAAACTTACGTCTGTCACACGCCATGGGCAGATGTCAAGAGGTCAAAAGCTAGCTGACATTAAACCTACGAAATAAAATCATGTAACACACACAAGAGATTTGTAAACAAACACCTTTGTTTATGCTTTTAGTCTGTAGCCATTCACAAGGCGATCTGCGAATGTTGAAAACGGTACCTTTTAGTACATTTAACTGTTGTTTCTCTTAGATGCTATGCAGTTAGGTGGTGAAGTGGGATGGAAAAAAAATTCTAATGGAAATTAGAGAGATAATTGTTATTTGAGGAGAATTTCGAAGCCTTATTATCTAATTGCATCTCTGTGAATATTAACAATCCAGAATGTTCAAGGAACCTAGAAATTAATAGCTTGTGACTCTTAAGATTTCGTTCCTTAACCCAGATCTCTCTCTCTCTCTCTCTCTCTCTCTCTCTCTCTCTCTCTCTCTCTCTCTCACTTTATATATATATATATATATATATATATATATATGTATATATATATATATATATATATATATATATATATATATATATATATATATATATATATATATATATATATATATATATATATATATATGAAGACGACTTGCCTCTATGAGATTATAGCCTAAGATCCCGCTATACTTTGAGATATATTTTACAAACAATAGTTTCGAGACAAACTGGTATCCCTTGCAGGTGTAGTGCAATAAGGTAGGTTAACAAGTCCAATATTTATTGAATATAAAGGCAAATAAGAACTGGAAGTGAAGACGAATATAATGGCTAAAAATAACGCTACGGTTGAATATCGTTAGCCTGTTGTTTAATAGAATTTCTGTTGCCTATTCTTTATGTTGACGGTGTTTTCAAAAATTATCATCATCAGCCGTTACGAGTCCACTGCAGAACAAAGGTCTCAGACATGTCCTTCCACTCGCGTTATAGTGTTTCTATGCCAGTCCATACCCGCAAATTTTCTTACGTCGGCAATCCATCGTCTTCTCTTCCTTCCCCTGGATCGTTTTTAATTTCTAGGGACCCATTCTGTTTTTCTTAATGTCCATCTATTATATATCATTCTTATCATATGTACTGCCCATGCCCATTTCTTTTTCTTATACATGTTATTAGAATAGCCTCTACATTAGTTTGCTCTCGTATCCACATTTCTCTTTTCTGTCTCTTAGTGTTATTCCCATCAATATTCTTCCCATAGGTCTCTAAGTGTTAACTAGCTTATGTTATAAGGCATTAGTAAGACTCAAAGTTTCTGATGCATTAGTTAATTCTGGTAGGACCATCTGATTAAATACTTTTTTCTAAGTACATATATTCATTAACAATCTCTAGAGGTTCGTCCATAACCCTTAGATGTTGTCTCTGCAGTTTCATTGAACATTATCTTAGTTTTACTCATATCTATTATAAAATCCTATACTTCTGCTTTCTCTATTCAGGTCTTCTATCATCTTTTGCATTTCCTCTCATGATTCATTAAATAGAACTATGTATTCTACAAATCTTAATTGCATAAGGTATTCCTCATTAATTTTAATTTTTACATTTTCCAAATCATGCTGTGAATAATGTAGTAGAGATGGGGCATCCCTATCTATCTCCTTTCTCAATTGGAATTTTCTCACTATCTTTATGTAGTTTTAGTATTTCTGTACTTCCTGTATAGATATCTTTATATGTTCTAACATAAGATTCATCTGTTCCTTGTCTTTGAAAGGCTTTCATTACTGCTGAAATTTTGACAAAATCGAAAGCTTTCTCATATACCATAAATGCCATACATAGTGGATTGTCATGCTCTGCTGATTTTTCCATTAGCTGGTTTATCACATGGATATAGTCAGTTGTTGAATATCCGCTTCTAATACCTACTTGTTCTCATGGTTGATTAAAGTCTAGCTGTCTTTCTATTTGCCTTGATATGATCTTTTAAAATATTTCATAATATATTACTAAGAGCAATCTTATTAGGTGGTAATTTTTTCAGGTCTTTTGTGTCTCCCATTCTTTGAATTAGTATAACAAAGTTTTTCCAAGTTGTAGGTATAGAGAGCCATGCAGACATTTTGTATAAATTCAACCAGTTTTACTACTTTGAAATTTCCTTCATCTATTATTACATTAATTGTTAGGCCATCTTCTCTTGTTGTCTTGTCTCTTGTCATGCCTTTTAATGCTTTCTTTACTTCTCCTACTGTTACTTTTGGTACCAGCTCAGGTGTTTCATTATTTCTATTGGCAAGTTATTTCTTAAATCATTAGTGTATAGAAATCCCATGCATTTTTTCCCACTCCATTTCTTTTGTTGATAATATTTCCATTTTCATCGTTTAAAACAATTAGCTGTTTGAGCCCTTTTCCAAATCTTCTTTTCGTTAACTTGATGCTTTTTCCTTTCTTTAGTGTTTCCTCAATTTTGGTCTGATTGACTTTACGAATGGCTTTGGTTTTTAGTTTGTGTATTGTTTTTGGATAGTTTTGCTGTTTCTATTTTTTGTGTCTTGGATTTTACCTCTATTTCCAATCTTTTCTTTATTGGGTTTTTGGTGTTTTCTGATAGTTTTCATTGATCTTGTTTAGGAACTTCACCTTCTATCTCTTCTGCTTATTCCAATACAAATTTTGTTAAATTACGATTCTTTACTTGCTTTCAGTTCATCATGTAGCTGGGCGTACTTATTTTGTATTCCTAAACTAAACTCATCAGATTTTTGTGTAATACAGGAGTGTTTATTTTCTTTCTTAAAATTAGTTTTCTCTTTCTTTTAGATCCAGAAAACTTACTCGTTCAACACTGTTACATCTTTAACTAAATCAACTCTCCCACCGAGAATAAGATTTGCTTCGTTTTTCGTTTCTCCATTTGGGCTTCTTCATATCCATTTTCGATGTTCCTTTTTATAAAAGAGAAATGGTGTTCATAATTTTTAAATTGTTTGAGGAAATTTTACAAGTCTGTATCCTAAGTCATTTATTCTGACTTCTCCAAATTTACCCACTACTGATTCTCCTTTCTTCTTTTGACTTGCTTTAGCATTGAAACACCTAAAACAAATGTAAATTAAGTCCTATGTTTTTTCAAAGATATCTCCTAATCTACATAAAAAGTTTCCACTACTTTCAATGTGTGGGATGTTGATGGAATATACATTTGAATGATCATCAGTTTAATTTGATGATCAATCCCGCAAATTTATTATTAATACTTAAAATTCTCCCCTGTTACTTGCAAGATTTTTATAAATCAGAAATCGCACTTCGTTTTGTTTGTTCATTTCATGTCGTCCATCTGACGCCAAATATATGGTCCTCTTTCCACTCTGAATAAGTTTCCTGTCCTTATCTTTTCACTCAATCCTATTATATCCCCCATTGTTTATTTTAGCTCTTCTAGTAACACAGCAAGATTTTCCCCAGACAGAGTCCTGATATTGTACTATTTATAAAAAAAAAGAAAATCTACATAGAAACATGTAGGCACTTATTTTCAAACTCTATTACAATGTGAAAATACATGATTCCCATGTTGTGTTATTATGGCTTATCTAGGACAAAGGTTGGTACGATTTTGTGTACATTTACATATTTGCTATTTTGAAATTCGTGAGAGCGATTCCTTGCTATCATAAAATCTCCCTGTCCATCCATCCCCCAAGACATCAACGCTGCTTGGGAATTTAATGCACGTTGGGTATTTGGTGTCTGGCATTTTGTACCGAGACTTCTTAGTAAGAACTACTTCCCCATCTTTTCTCTCAAGGTCTCTAACTTCTCATCTCCACATGCGTCACAAAGAACTGTTAATACCATTCAAAGGAAACATTATGTTCCACTGAAGAAGCACGTCTCTGTCCCTTTTTTTCAGTCTGCAGTGCTGAAAATGGCTCCTTGCCAACAACCATAGGCTTTAGTACTCGGCTTTCAGTTTCCATTGACTTTGCCTAAATAAGAAATATTAAAAAAAAGCATCTTATAGAAAAGAGGAACCACAAATTTAAGGAAAATCTCTTGTTAAAAGGAAACATCCAGAGCTGTGGAAAAGGAAGACTATTCTTTTACGATGTAAGGGGACAAGGAGAAAATTGGTCAACTATAAGCAGTATTAGAGAAAATTAGATGAACAAGCGCATACAGAAACTGGTGGGCCAATCAAGGGAAATGCTACTATAGTCGAAAATCAAATTTCCGACTTCTTGACCTAGGTAGAATTGTAAACTGCTTTTCATGTCTCATTCTGGAAATGTTTTAGATTTGTATTCTGACAGAATTGCTGGTTTCCATGATCAAATTTGCATGTATCTTATGCTCTCATAAATATTGAGTAGTCCAGTGTTCAGTGCGGTGAGCCAAATTTAGTAGTGGGTGCACACATCTTGATCTTATTGGTAACTATCCGGCTTTCTTTGTCAGATGCATTATGATATCTGTCGGTTGTAGAATGGTGTTTTTAAATAATTTTGGAGTTATTTGTATAATTTTAAATTCCTCTTAGTTGATAAGGCAATTAGATATTCATGAAGATAGCAACAGTGCATTTCACTAACTTCAAAATTGAAAAAAATTGGTTTTCGCTTTAGAATACCATGTCTCTGTTTTCCCCATTCGTGTAAATATGATAGATATTTTGACCTTTTTTATGTTTCATTTCGATTATTTCGTCTTTTACTTGCATATATATATATATATATATATATATATATATATATATATATATATATATATATATATATATATATATATATATATATATATATATATATATAGTTTTTTCGAGTTACTTCGGTTGAACTGATGTCTATCTCTCGTCGGTTGATATTGACGTCCCTCTTTTCACAGTAGCTTGAAATGATCGAGTTTCTCTTTCTCTTGAGAGAAACGATCCTCTTTGCAGGAAAAAAAAATATCTTTTACCATCAAATACTTTTTTTCTTGAGGGAAATAATCTGCGCTTTTACGTTTTATCCATAATTTGAAATAAATGATACCTGCACTTTTTGTTGTGAATGGCCTTTGATGCTTCAATCTTAAACGCATTAATTGTTTTCTTATCCTCTCATTTTTTCTTTCGTGTTTGGACGGTATTGTTCGGAATCTTGCTATTCAAGTTAGGGAATTTATGACTCGTTCTGTAAGAACATTGGATTACTAAACTATGAATTCTTTCTTCATTCCATTCATAACATTTTTCTTTTGTAGGGCAGAGGAGAGAGAAGAAAGGATTTTTATTATTTTCATTTTTGACAGATTTATTTTTTAATATAAGCCTATACTTTTAAAATTGCTTGTATACCTGTTTAGTTCGTCTTCGTCAGACCTTTACCCATGAAGGCCCCTTTATTCATTTGATGTAGAAATTATAATGGTTGTGATGGTGTTCCTACGTATTTCTGCAATTTATATTATTGATTGTCATCTTCTATTAGCATTCAGTGAGCTTTTACTCTCATCATTTGTCGCTTGAGTAGACAACACGACAAATAATCCAATCTCGACCACGTCAGCTGAAGCGTCAGTGTTAGTTTTGGCAGAGACGGTTACCATATATATAAACTTATTTTCTCCTTGGCTCCAAACATCACACCTGTTTACACAGCAAACGTTGCCAGCTCTCTCTCTCTCTC
>NC_090732.1:55888220-55908220 GCF_036898095.1 Palaemon carinicauda | reverse complement strand
TGGTGGACTCTTAAATCTGCACTCTTTGGTGTAGATGCAACAGTTCTTCCTTTACTTAAACCAGATGGCTCTGTCACTCTGTCCAAAGGAAAATGCAACCCTTTCGTCTGATGTGTTAGACAGTTAACAGAGCAATGAAAAACTTGAACTTCCTCATTCCTGTTTTCCTGAGGCTAAACTAACTAGTTTAGCTATTCGATCTCGTGAGATTAAAGCTCTGTTGATGGACCTTGATGCTCATGGAGGTGTAGACCCAAATGGTATTTTTCCTTTGTTTTTGTTTTTTTATAAAGACTCCAGATTTCTTAGTTCCACAATTATCTGTTATTTTGCGCAATTTAGCAAGAAGAGGAGATTTTAGCACTTGTTGTAAAATGGGTAATGTTACTCTTCTATGTAAATGCGTTAGTGGTAGCTCAAGTCCAACTGATTACCGCCTAATTTCCATAACTCTTTGCATCAATTCAATCTCCTGAGTGTAGATCTCGGATTACTGAATCCCTTTAATAGAGATCTAGCTAAAATTTGTGCATGGTGCAAATTATGGGGCATGAAGTTGAATTCTGACAAAACTCAAAGTATGATTGTATTTAGGTCAAGAACAGTGACTCCCCAACATCTAGATCTCAGCATTGATAATGTTTTTTTTTTTTTTTTTTTTAACTGTATGACTCTTTTAAAATTTTAGGTGTGATTCTCGACAGCAAATTTACTTTTGAGAAACATATTAGGTCTGTGTCTTCTTTAATTGCACGAACAAAAAAATAGTTTATTGAGAAAGCCTTCAAGTATCCTGTCTGGTCTTCAGCTGCTGATTCTCGTCTTAATTTGTTGGACAGGAACTTACGGTCTATTGAATTTCTTATTCCTGATCTAAATATTGATCTCTGGCACCGTCGTTCAATTAGTTCGTTATGCATGTTGCATAAGATTTTTTACTATTCTGATCATCCTTGACATTCAGATCTTCCCGGACAGTTCCATCTTGTTCGTAATACTATGCATGCAGTTAATTCTAATAGTCAGGCCTTCTCCATCATGAATCTCAATACTACACAGTATTCTAGAAGTTTTATTCCAGCTGTGACCAAGTAGTTGAATAGGTTGAAACTCAAAAATTCAAAGTTGAACAGGCTGACATAAGTCTTTTTTATAGTTTATATATGACATATCTGTTTTGATGTTGTTACTGTTTTTTAAATATTTTATTGCTAATTTTTCTCATATTTAATGTCCTTATTTCCTTTCCTCGCTTGGCTATTTTTCCCTAATGGAACCCCTGGGCTTATTGCTTCTCCAACTAGGGTTGTAGCTTAGCTAATAATAATAATAATAATAATAATAATAATAATAATAATATTAATAATAATGTGCAGACAGTTTTTAAAATTCTTAACTATGTGATAAGAACTTTAGTTTTTCTCATCCGTTTGGGTGTCCTTTGTGTGTTGGTTGTTTCTTTATCACTTGACTTTCTTCATTAGTTTTAATGTCTCTTCTTTTTATTTCCAAAAACTCCAGTCTTTTTGTACCTCATCTTTCATTTCTTCATAGGTATTATTTAGTTGGTCAGTTTTCGGGGTTTTTGCATTCGATATTTCATTCTATTTTAGTTAAGTCGCCATCACTTTAAACTTCGGCGAGGCAATTTCTCCGTAATTTGTTTGTTGCCAGTGTTTGTTGGCTCCTCGTCTCCAGTGTTTGATAATTTGATACAGTGGTCGACCGATTCTTACTCTTGATATGTCAGTGTGTGAGTTCATTAATGCTGGCCTGGCTGTTTTGTTTGTCATTGACTTTGTTTAGTTAACTATATTGACTGCTGCACTGTTACGCTGCTTCCTAATATGCATTGTCGTAATTGCATATTTTGTTTCGCAAACAAGCATTGTTTGAACTTTATTTGGTCATTCTATTCCTTTGTTTTGGGGACTGAGTGGTCCTTTGTAATTTAACTTTGACCTTCAGTTTCTCCCAGAGAAACTCTGTTAAAAGGGATAACGGTCCATTTTGTTGGGAAGACCATGATTCTCGGGGTCTTTTCGTTTCAGGAGACTAACTAAAGACAGTTCCTGATTCTCTAAGTTTAATATCATATGTAGGGGGCCACGAAAATCTAGATTAATTAGAAGAAATGCACTCATGCAATCTAATTAACTCTTATATAATTTTGTATGTACAATAAGCCCTGTAAATCACATAAATATAGGTATAATATTTACTCAAAGCAAGTTGTTTGGAATTGTCAAACATATTTACTTAAAGTGTTTTATAATATACGTAAAGTATTTCATAACGAGAGCTTAGTAGCAGTTATTCACTCAATAAGTTAACGGATTATTTTCCCCAGCAATGAAAAGAGATGCTGCAACTATTGGAGAAGGTGACTCTTCAACAAAGACGTCATGTGCTTTCAGATTTCCTTTCTAGATTATTGGGACGCTGGTGTAATCCACAAAAGGAAAACAATAAATTTTCAAGCGCATTATGTAACTCCTTTGCCGAGAGAGAGAAAGGATGTGTCACTCAAACTAACATATAACATAATATGACTGATGCTATACTGGGAAACCTCCCAGCATGTTTCGGTATGACCATATGATTTTATATATATGTATATATATATATATATATATATATATATATATATATATATCATTATCATTATCATCATCAGCTGTCGATAGTCCACTGCAGGACAAAGACCTCAGACATGCTCTTCCACTCCTTTCTGTATATGGTCTTTCTATGCCAATGTATACCCCCATATTTTCTTAGCTCGTCAATCCACCGTCTTCTCTTCCTGCCTCTGATTCGTTTGCAATCTCTAGGGACTCATTCTGTTATTATTCTTATCCATCTATTATCTCTCATTCTCATGAAATGTCCTGCCCACATCCATTTCTTTTCTGTTTTGTTAGAATATCCTCTATTAAAATTTGCTCTCGTATCCATGTTGCTCCTTTTCTTCCTCTTAGTGTGAATCCAATCATTAGCCTTTCCTTAGCTCTTTGAGTTGTAAATAGCTTTTGTTCTAAGGTTTAAAAAGGCTCCAAGTTTCTGAGGAATAAGTTAATTCTGGTAGGACCATGTGATTAAGTATATTTCCTTGTAGAGAGAGTGCCATTTTACTTTTCATAATATTAGTTTATTTAGCTAAGACTCTCCATCCCATACTTATCCTTCTATTAATTTCGGCTCATGACCTGGAGATACATTTACTGTCAGTTCTAAGTACAGTAGTATATTTATTAAGAAAGTCTAGAGATTCTTCCATAACACTCATTTGTTGTCTACATTTTCTTTGCACATCATCAAAGTTTTACTTATATTTATTTTCATTCCTACATTTCTGCTTTCTTTGCTCAAATTTTCTATCATCTGTTGCAATTCCTCCCATGATTCACAAAGCAGAACTATGTCGTATGAAAATCATAAGTTGTTAAGGTATTTCCCATTAATGTTAATTCCTATATTTTTACCACATAAATTTTTAAAAATTCTTTTATGACTGCTGTGAATAATTTAGGAGAGATGGGGTGTCCCTGTTTAATTCTTTTCTAAATAGGAATTTTCGTACTATCTTTATGTAGTTTTAAGATTGCTGCACTACCCGTATAGATATCTATTTGTGTTGTAACAGAAGACTCCTCTAATTCTTGTCTTTGAAGGGCTTTCATTACTGCTGAACTTTTGACAGAATCAAAAGTTTTCTCATACCCTACAAATGTCTTACATAATAGTTTATCATACTCAGTTGATTTTTCCCTTAGCTTGTTAATTACATGGATGTGATCAGTTGGTGAATACCCGCTTCTAAAACTTGCCTGTTTTCCTGGTTGATTAAAGTCTAGCTGTCTCTCTCTATTCGACCTAATATGATCGTTGTAAATATTTTATATATTATTGAGAGTCAACTTATTAGGTGATAATTTTACAGGTCTTTTTAATATGATTATAAAGATTTTCCAAGCTGTTGGTATACAGCATTCTTGGAAACATTGCGTACAAAATTCAACGAGTTTTAAAATCATTTGTTAGACCATCTTCTCCTGTTGCTTTGCCTCTTTTCATGCCTTTTAATGTTTTCTTTACTTCTTCTACTGTTACATTTGGTACTGACTCAGGTACTTCATTATTTTCATTAGCAAAGTTATTTCTTATATCACTATTGTAGAACATTGTATAGAAATCCTCTACAATATTTTTCAATCCATCTCTTTTGTTGCTAATATTTACATTTAAAGCACTTAACTGTTGGCCCCCTGTGTGTGTGCGTGTGTCTGTGTGTGTCTGCTGGAGATTTGTTTCCTTCTGACATGGAGCACATCAGGTTGTAAATCTCTCTCTCTCTCTCTCTCTCTCTCTCTCTCTCTCTCTCTCTCTCTCTCTCTCTCTCTCTCTCTCTCTCTCTGTAAGGATTGTGTATATAATCCGATAATAACTAACATAATTCCAATAATTCAAAGCCGATAGGTAGCAGATTTTAATCATAATTATGTCATTAAAGATGACGCCATGGGTTCTACAGTATAATGCCACGTCGCATATCTTTTCCCATGTTGGAGTTTCCATTGTTTTGAAATTTATCCATCCGTATCTGCATGTTCTTGTTTCGTGTATGATAGTTATGGGCATTTTCATTTGAATTTATCTATTAGTTATATACGATTGTATATCATAATCAGTAAAGCTTTTCATACTATTTTTTCTTTATTTTGGACATCATTATTGCAATCGAACATATTAATGGTTACGTATTTAATGTTTTTGTTTACATATGCACAAAATCAAACAATCAATTACACACACACACACACACACACACACACACACACACACACACACACACACATATATATATATATATATATATATATATATATATATATATATTCAAGTCTGGGGTTTATCCAGTTTTCATCCCCACACTGACCACTACTGATTTGTGAAGGTGGGAGATTTTTGTCTGACTGCTCACCACAAACCAATATAGCTTTGCTGATCATGGCCACGAAAATCTAGATTAATTAGAAGAAATGCACTCATGCAATCTAATTAACTCTTATATAATTTTGTATGTACAATAAGCCCTGTAAATCACATAAATATAGGTATAATATTTACTCAAAGCAAGTTGTTTGGAATTGTCAAACATATTTACTTAAAGTGTTTTATAATATACGTAAAGTATTTCATAACGAGAGCTTAGTAGCAGTTATTCACTCAATAAGTTAACGGATTATTTTCCCCAGCAATGAAAAGAGATGCTGCAACTATTGGAGAAGGTGACTCTTCAACAAAGACGTCATGTGCTTTCAGATTTCCTTTCTAGATTATTGGGACGCTGGTGTAATCCACAAAAGGAAAACAATAAATTTTCAAGCGCATTATGTAACTCCTTTGCCGAGAGAGAGAAAGGATGTGTCACTCAAACTAACATATAACATAATATGACTGATGCTATACTGGGAAACCTCCCAGCATGTTTCGGTATGACCATATGATTTTATATATATGTATATATATATATATATATATATATATATATATATATATATATATATATCATTATCATTATCATCATCAGCTGTCGATAGTCCACTGCAGGACAAAGACCTCAGACATGCTCTTCCACTCCTTTCTGTATATGGTCTTTCTATGCCAATGTATACCCCCATATTTTCTTAGCTCGTCAATCCACCGTCTTCTCTTCCTGCCTCTGATTCGTTTGCAATCTCTAGGGACTCATTCTGTTATTATTTTTATCCATCTATTATCTCTCATTCTCATGAAATGTCCTGCCCACATCCATTTCTTTTCTGTTTTGTTAGAATATCCTCTATTAAAATTTGCTCTCGTATCCATGTTGCTCCTTTTCTTCCTCTTAGTGTGAATCCAATCATTAGCCTTTCCTTAGCTCTTTGAGTTGTAAATAGCTTTTGTTCTAAGGTTTAAAAAGGCTCCAAGTTTCTGAGGAATAAGTTAATTCTGGTAGGACCATGTGATTAAGTATATTTCCTTGTAGAGAGAGTGCCATTTTACTTTTCATAATATTAGTTTATTTAGCTAAGACTCTCCATCCCATACTTATCCTTCTATTAATTTCGGCTCATGACCTGGAGATACATTTACTGTCAGTTCTAAGTACAGTAGTATATTTATTAAGAAAGTCTAGAGATTCTTCCATAACACTCATTTGTTGTCTACATTTTCTTTGCACATCATCAAAGTTTTACTTATATTTATTTTCATTCCTACATTTCTGCTTTCTTTGCTCAAATTTTCTATCATCTGTTGCAATTCCTCCCATGATTCACAAAGCAGAACTATGTCGTATGAAAATCATAAGTTGTTAAGGTATTTCCCATTAATGTTAATTCCTATATTTTTACCACATAAATTTTTAAAAATTCTTTTATGACTGCTGTGAATAATTTAGGAGAGATGGGGTGTCCCTGTTTAATTCTTTTCTAAATAGGAATTTTCGTACTATCTTTATGTAGTTTTAAGATTGCTGCACTACCCGTATAGATATCTATTTGTGTTGTAACAGAAGACTCCTCTAATTCTTGTCTTTGAAGGGCTTTCATTACTGCTGAACTTTTGACAGAATCAAAAGTTTTCTCATACCCTACAAATGTCTTACATAATAGTTTATCATACTCAGTTGATTTTTCCCTTAGCTTGTTAATTACATGGATGTGATCAGTTGGTGAATACCCGCTTCTAAAACTTGCCTGTTTTCCTGGTTGATTAAAGTCTAGCTGTTTCTCTCTATTCGACCTAATATGATCGTTGTAAATATTTTATATATTATTGAGAGTCAACTTATTAGGTGATAATTTTACAGGTCTTTTTAATATGATTATAAAGATTTTCCAAGCTGTTGGTATACAGCATTCTTGGAAACATTGCGTACAAAATTCAACGAGTTTTAAAATCATTTGTTAGACCATCTTCTCCTGTTGCTTTGCCTCTTTTCATGCCTTTTAATGTTTTCTTTACTTCTTCTACTGTTACATTTGGTACTGACTCAGGTACTTCATTATTTTCATTAGCAAAGTTATTTCTTATATCACTATTGTAGAACATTGTATAGAAATCCTCTACAATATTTTTCAATCCATCTCTTTTGTTGCTAATATTTACATTTAAAGCACTTAACTGTTGGCCCCCTGTGTGTGTGCGTGTGTCTGTGTGTGTCTGCTGGAGATTTGTTTCCTTCTGACATGGAGCACATCAGGTTGTAAATCTCTCTCTCTCTCTCTCTCTCTCTCTCTCTCTCTCTCTCTCTCTCTCTCTCTCTCTCTCTCTCTCTGTAAGGATTGTGTATATAATCCGATAATAACTAACATAATTCCAATAATTCAAAGCCGATAGGTAGCAGATTTTAATCATAATTATGTCATTAAAGATGACGCCATGGGTTCTACAGTATAATGCCACGTCGCATATCTTTTCCCATGTTGGAGTTTCCATTGTTTTGAAATTTATCCATCCGTATCTGCATGTTCTTGTTTCGTGTATGATAGTTATGGGCATTTTCATTTGAATTTATCTATTAGTTATATACGATTGTATATCATAATCAGTAAAGCTTTTCATACTATTTTTTCTTTATTTTGGACATCATTATTGCAATCGAACATATTAATGGTTACGTATTTAATGTTTTTGTTTACATATGCACAAAATCAAACAATCAATTACACACACACACACACACACACACACACACACACACACACACACACACACACACACATATATATATATATATATATATATATATATATATATATATATATATATATATATATATTCAAGTCTGGGGTTTATCCAGTTTTCATCCCCACACTGACCACTACTGATTTGTGAAGGTGGGAGATTTTTGTCTGACTGCTCACCACAAACCAATATAGCTTTGCTGATCATGACCATATTTAAAACATTTCACCACGTTACACGTAAGGTATCCCCACTCAGAAAAGGATATACATATATTAATACGTATGTATACGTACACACATACGAACACACACATATGTATATATATGTATATAATATATATATATATATATATATATATATGTATGTATATATATATATATATATATATATATATATATATATATGTATATATATATATATATATATATATATATTCTCCAATTAGTGCTAAAAGAACCTCTTTTTTTCTAACTTGCGGAAAATAAACAGAGCTAAGAAATCTACAGTCTTTGTAAAAACAAAAGAAAAACACCATCAAGGTCCATTTCACCAGGTTGAAAGGCTAAACTAATTAGTTTGGGCTGAGGAAAACAGGAATCAGGAAGATTAACTTATTCATTACTCTGTTTGCTGTCAAGCGCATCAGCCAAAAGGGTTGCCTTTTCCTGTGGACAGTGAGTGACAGAGCCATCTTGTTTGAGCAAAAGAGGAACTGTTATGTCTACACCAAAGAGTGCAGATTTAAGGGTAGCCCACCACTTATCTTCCTGGGTTTTGCCAGGAAAAGGTTCTTTCATTGTTACATTTTATTTCTTTCCAGTTGATGCATAAACTCCCTGAGACAAATCTCTAAGCTGAGTATACTGTAGTTATTTCAAGTCAAATCTGGTTTGTTACCCTTCCGAAGCAGGCCTCCTACTTCTCGAAATAACCACGTCTGCAGTCATTATTGAATCAGTGTTTGTCTTTCTTCCGGTACCTTGGCGCACGAGAAGGGATACGCCTATCAATTTTGTTGATTTGATTATCATTTAAAGGAACAACAGGCTCAACATTTTTATACAATTGTGACTAATTCCAGCACAAGAGATCGCTCAAAATGCCATTCCAGTCTGCTTAAGATTTTATATAGATCTTACAGGAGTATGACACAAGGGACAGGCTGCTCAGTCTTCACTACTAATAAAATCAGGCATGATTAGATGTCCCAATTGAAGAACCAACCTTATATGAGGTCCAAACAGTTACCAGACCTTCGATTAGCTTCACTTACGATTTGCTCACAGCTTGATTCAGATGCAATGACCAAAGTTCTTAAGCCATGGCGATAATTATGAGAAACAGAATTTAATCATTCCCTATGGTGAACATTTAAATCACCTGCAGACGTAAAAGAGGCAGGTCTGTCATCTTGTACCTGAGCCATAATGATAAGAAGACAAAGAAGACAATCGAAGATAGAATCATCCATGTCTGGATTTCCTTAGATCAAACACAATGGTACGTGCTTATCATTTTGTTCCTCATTTTATTTTAAACAATATCTTAATGTCTAAATCACCAATTTACTCTCCGTGACCCATATTCCCTGTTTACTCCGGTATGCGTAGTGACTGCCGTCTTTTGCCATATTCACATTGTTGGAGTTTCTGGTGGAGACATAGTTTTCTTCATTAGTAACTTGTCAAAGTCAATACTTTTTACGTTGACGCGATTTAAACGCTTGAAATAGCCCACCGCCTCAGTCATTCCCAAATAAACCATTACTAAAGCCCGTTGTTGTTTGTTCTTGATGTTAAATGCATTTCATGGACAAATATGCTGAGAGTGGCTCTAGGAAACATGATTATGACTGGTGTTGTAGTTTTGGTGATTTCTTGTTAATAGAGAAGTATTCACAAACTTTATTCTACTCACAACCGAGAAAGACAAAGAATAATAATTGATTTTGTCAAAATTATATATAATGGCGGGTTGTTTTTCTAGCATCGTTATGTTCCGCACATAGTTTTTTTTCATCGCATTTTTATGAAGTTTAGTTTTCGAAAAGCGCATTTGAATCCCTTTTTTAGTTAGTTGCTTTTATGTGGTTATGATTTTTTATAACGAGAATATATAGAGCTATGCTTGAATTGAAGATTTCAAAAAAGAAATATAAAGGCTTGAAACAAAATAATGCAAACACCAGAAGAGAATTTATGAGTATTTTGCACATGAAAGCCTCAAGGAGGTCGCTGACCCTAAAATAACATCCGGGATCATGGACTTGGCAAGGACCAGGCTCATCAACGGACTTGACATTTTAGATTCACAAGATAATAAGATGTGTGTTTGCACCATCCCTTCCTCCCACCGTCATTTTTTTAAAAAAAGAAGTCGTCATAGGTTTAGTGTTGCCCTGCGGTCATAACGATGAATCTCTTCCGAAGTTGATTTTCACTCGGGAGATCAGGTCATCTTAAAGCTTCAGTCAGTATTGGCTCTGTTGGGATCGTGTCCATGCTTTGGTCTGTTTGCTTGTTTGCATGAGTCGTGGGCTTGCAGTTCATTGTAATGTACTTTAATCGTCCAAAACATTATTCTACTTCACAAAAATGTAAATCACGGCCCTATGTTTTATTCTTCTTTTTTATTATTTCTATTGTTCTGTCGTCTTCCAGCTTTCACAATTTATAAAGGTAAGTTGGAACGTCATTCTGATTTAAATTTGCTTTATAACCCTAAAAATCAGACTATAAATCTTAGACAATAATAATTTAATTTTCCTAATTATTACTATATTATTGTTTTGTATTTTACGTTTATCATCACTTATTTTTAGGTGTTTTATCTGTTGATTAAACACATGTCACCTGTTATTTGGCTTATAATTAAATCATCCGTCAAAAATTGCTCTGAATTTTATGTGAATTATTTACTGAGCCTTAGGATTATTGTAAAATTATATTTGATACTGTACATCACTCTGCCCTGAAAAAAATGTTTTGATTATCAAAATGATCTTTTGATTACAAACATAAGGCATCTTACAGACTTAAAAGTTTTTTTTTCTTTACTGTCCTTGGCGCATGTTGCATGACTCAGATCATAGGAATATTAGTTGATGGCATGCATGAGAGTCTGCAGATTTCATGTCTTTTATACACTTCATCTTTAAAGATATGTTATGCCTGGGGGTAAGGGGAACATTTCATCTCTTTGATCTGAAGAATATTCGTTTTATCGGTTAGGTCACTTGTAGATATTAAGAAATAATGTCTGTTTGGTCACTGTAGATATTAAGAAATAATGTCAGTTAGGTCACTTGTAGATATTAAGAAATAATATCGGTTAGGTCACTTGTAGATATTAAGAAATAATGTCAGTTAGGTCACTTGCAGATATTAAGAAATAATATCGGTAAGGTGTCTTGTGGATATTAAGAAATAATATCGGTTAGGTGTCTTGTGGATATTTAGAAATAATATCGGTTAGGTGTCTTGCAGATATTAAGAAATGATATTGGTTAAGTATCTTGTGGATATTGAGAAGTAATATCGGTAAGGTGTCTTGTGGATATCAAGAAATAATATCGGTTAGGTGTCTTGTAGATATTAAGTAACAATGTCGGTTAGGTCACTTGTGGATATTAAGAAATAATATCGGTTAGGTGTCTTGTGGATATTAAGAAATAATATCAGTTAGGTGTCTTGTAGATATTAAGAAATAATATAGGTTAGGTCACTTGTGGATATTAAGAAATAATATTGGTTAGATCACTTGTGGATATTAAGAAATAATATCGGTTAGGTGTTTTGTGGATATTAAGAAATAATATCGGTTAGGTGTCTTGTGGATATTAAGAAATAATATCGGTTAGGTGTCTTGTGGATATTAAGAAATAATATTGGTGAGGTGTCTTGTGGATATTAAGAAATAATATTAGTTAGGTCACTTGTAGATATTAAGAAATAATGTCGGTTAGGTCACTTGTGGATATTAAGAAATAATATCGGTTAGGTGTCTTGTAGATATTAAGAAATAATGTCAGTTAGGTCCCTTGTGGATATTAAGAAATAATATCGGTTAGGTGTCTTGTGGATATTAAGAAATAATATTGGTGAGGTGTCTTGTGGATATTAAGAAATAATATGGGGTAGGTCACTTGTGGATAATAAGAAATAATATCGGTTAGGTCACTTGTGGATATTAAAAAATAATGTCAGTTAGGTCACTTGTGGATATTAAGAAATAATATAGATTGGGTCCCTTGTTAATATTAAGAAATAATATCGATTTGGTCACTTGTGGATATTAAGAAATAATATTTGTTAGGCCATTTATGGATATCAAGAAATAATACCGGTTAGGTCATTTGTGGATATTAAAAAATAATATCAGTTAGGTCACTTGTGGATATTAAGAAATAATATAGATTGGGTCCCTTGTTAATATTAAGAAATAATATCGATTTGGTCACTTGTGGATATTAAGAAATAATATTTGTTAGGCCATTTATGGATATCAAGAAATAATACCGGTTAGGTCATTTGTGGATATTAAAAAATAATATCAGTTAGGTCACTTGTTGATATTAAGAAATAATATCGGTTAGGTCACTAGTGGATATTAAGAAATAATATCGGTTAGGTTACTTGTGGAAATTAAGAAATAATATGGGTTAGGTCACTTGCAGATATTAAGAAATAATATAGGTTAGGTCACTTGTGAATATTAAGAAATAATATTGGCTAGATCTGGGGATATTAAAAAATAATATGGGTTAGGTTACTTGTGGATAAGAAATAATATCGGTTAGATCATTTTTGGATATTAAGAAATAGTATGGGTCATGTCACTTGTGGATGTTAAGAAATAATATAAGTTAGGTCATTAATGGATATTAAAAAATAATATGGGTCATGTTACTTGTGGATATTAAGAAATAATATCGGTTAAGTCATTTGTGGATATTACGAAATAATATTGGTCAGGTCATTTGTGGATATTAAGAAATAATAACGGTTAGGTCATTTGTAGATATTAAAAAATAATATCGGTTAGGTCACTTGTGGATATTAAGAAATAATATCGGTTAAGTCATTTGTGGATATTACGAAATAATATCGGTTAGGTCACTTGTGGATATTAAGAAATAATATCGGTTAAGTCATTTGTGGATATTAAGAAATGATATTGGTCAGGTCATTTGTGGATATTAAGAAATAATATCGGTTAAGTCATTTGTGGATATTAAGAAATAATAACGGTTAGGTCATTTGTAGATATTAAAAAATAATATCGGTTAGGTCACTTGTGGATATTAAGAAATAATATCGGTTAAGTCATTTGTGGATATTACGAAATAATATCGGTTAGGTCACTTGTGGATATTAAGAAATAATATCGGTTAAGTCATTTGTGGATATTAAGAAATAATATTGGTTAGGTCACTTGTGGATATTAAGAAATAATATCGGTTAAGTCATTTGTGGATATTAAGAAATGATATTGGTCAGGTCATTTGTGGATATTAAGAAATAATATCGGTTAAGTCATTTGTGGATATTAAGAAATAATATCGGTTAGGTCACTTGTGGATATTAAGAAATAATATCGGTTAGGTCACTTCTGGATAAGAAATAATATTGGTTAGGTCATTTGTGGATATTAAGAAATAATATGGGTCATGTCACTTGTGGATATTAAGAAATAATATCGGTTAGGTCACTTCTGGATAAGAAATAATATTGGTTAGGTCATTTGTGGATATTAAGAAATAATATGGGTCATGTCACTTGTGGATATTAAGAAATAGTATATGTTAGGTCATTTGCGGATATTAAGAAATGATATTGGTTAGGTCACTTGTGGATGTTAAGAAATAATATTGGTTAGGTCACTTGTGGATATTAAGAAATAATATCGGTTAGGTCACTTGTGGATATTAAGAAATAATATCGGATAGGTCACTTGTGGATAAGAAATAATATTGGTTAGGTCATTTGTGGATATTAAGAAATAATATGGGTCATGTCACTTGTGGATATTAAGAAATAGTATATGTTAGGTCATTTGCGGATATTAAGAAATGGTATTGGTTAGGTCACTTGTGGATGTTAAGAAATAATATCGGTTAGGTCGCTTGTTGATATTGATAAATAATATCGGTTAGGTCAGTTGTGAATATTAAGAAATAATATGTATTACAATTAAGACACAACACTTAACATATTTTTAATTTATTCATTAGTATTTTTACACATGTTGAGCTTTCTAGTATATACTGTATAAATAGAGTAGAGTGCTCACGAAATCTAATGCGGATCATTAATTTGCTTTTACAAAACAAGTTTCAGAGGACAAATGCATAAGAGGTTTACATAACATTCAGGGTCATCAAGATTTAAAACATGAACATGAGTGTTTTTTTTCCGGGGATTTTGATTTAAGTTAGTGATACATGATATAGCCTTTTTATGTTAATGAATTCTTCACGGAGACTAATAATGCGAATAAAGACCCTCAAAATAAAGTTTCAAGTATAATTGTGATGGCTTTCGCATCCTAGAATTTTTATCCTTCTTGGATCTTGAAAATACATACTAAAAATATTTTGCTTGCCTCATCTTTGATATTTATAGCATTAACCGTGATTAGTAATGTAAAAATTTTTAGTGTGTAATTCTGTTATTAATATTTTTTTATCATTATCAAATTTTTAGAATGAGTTGTCTTTGTCAATATATAACCAACAGAGTAGTCTTGTAATTGAGGTAATTGGGTCAGAATTAAGTGTTATTATTAAATTATTTTAACAACTAATGCCTTTCCGACTACGATCATCATAATTATTGTGTCTACATTTTGTAACTACAAACATATCAATCGGTATTGCAGTATTAAAAAGAAAATCTTCAGCCGATGCGTGATCGTATGGTTCAAAGTTTCCTACCCATAATATTTTCATTATAATTTTAAATGAATTTCTGTAGACAAATAGAATCGTAATCATTTCATTAATTTTTCACAGGCAGTTTGCTCCTCGTTGTACAGTAAAGTAAATAAATCATCAATTATAAAATCAAACATCAGTTCAGTTAACAATATAGTCAGTTCCTCGTGGGACAAATCATTATTATTATTAACGTTGTTTTGTTTAAAAACTTTGTCAATACTAACGTGAACAAACTAGTTTTCAATAACAAGCATACAGACCGGCGATCAAGATCAGTTTGGTTACGCGAACAAGGTACCAACATTTGGGGATCTCCCACCCCGGCAGAAAGGACGTCTGCACTGTTGCAAAGGGATGCCACATGCCCCTAAAGAGTTTCATGCATAAGGAATGTTGAATTTCATGCATAAGGAATGTTGAAGCCTAACATCTCACTTATTTTGATAATTGGAACAAAGATGCATGACTAATCTCTTAGGATAGAGCTTAGCTGTCTGAAAAACATTTGTTCGGTTAACTTTTCCACAAAATACCTCACTTGACCTGTGCAGGCACCAGAAGGCTCTCTCTCGTTGTCATTAATTTCAATATTACTAACACTGTAAGACTTTGCAAGTTAGGTGAGGCATTTTAGGGAATAGTTTACTGAACAAATTTTTTTCAAATAGTCAAGGTTTATTACATAAAATTAGTCTTGCGTCTATTCGAATTTTGAAAATGAGCAAAATCTTGGGCTCTTAACATTTCTTATGGCTTGGTTCGGTTTAATGTCGATTGCTACACATTTCGTGTGACATGGGCTCCTCCGTTGGTAGCCAGTCATTCTTATGGAGGAAATTCTTTCGGTGCTTCTGTCTCTCCTTTGCAGCAGTGCCATCCCTGCAGGCGCACATTTTTGCATATATTAGATGACCCCACATATTTTTCCACTTTCAGATGATGGTACATCGTTCATATAACCAAATTGTGCTGGGTTGCTGGTCGATTAGGTCTAGTGCCACTGGTATCCATAATTAAGTAATCTGTTTAATTTGATATAAAGTAATGTACATTGCCAATGAAGTGTTTGAATCCAGATATTTTTATTTGGAATGCAGCAAAATTGTACAAGCACTTCAGGGCAAACAAATTTCGTTAATAGGATTAAAGGGATTGGCACTGTATGGACTAAGAAATTATGATGCTTTAATGAATAAATTTTGATATCTCATGATATATATATATATATATATATATATATATATATATATATATATACATATATATATATATACATATACATATACATATCTATCTATATATATATATATATATATATATATATATATATATATATATATATATATATATATATATATATATATATATATATATATATATATATATTAGAGCCTCTGATGGCATGGTTGGAAGCGACCTGGCCTTTCATTTGAAGGGGCTAGGGTTCGATCCCAAGTATGAGGTAGAAATTTGAACACGATATTGTGTTGATTTTCATCCAAATTGACTCATTGGGGGTAATTCCAACTAAAAAGCTATCAATTGTGTCGCCTGGTGGGCCGGGAAGTTGGGGAAAACTCGCTGGTAAGAGACTGATGTTTCGCCAGGTAAATCCTGAACTGCAGGTAACAGTTAGGTTCCGACTTCTTTTAGAGCTTCTGGTGGCATGGTTGGAAGCGACCTGGCCTTTCATTTGAAGGGGCTAGGGTTCGATCCCTGGTTTGAGGTAGAAATTTATTTCTATTTGAACATGATATTGTGTTGATTTTCATCCATATATATATATACATATGTATATATATATATATATATATATGTATATATATATATATATATATATATATATATATATATATATATATATATATATATACACATAAAAATAAACTATGAGAAAACTTTTGATTCTGTCAAAAGTTCAGCAGTAATGAAAGTCCTTCAAGGACAAAGAATAGATGAATCTTATGTTATAAGATTTGAAGATATCTATGTGGAAAGTACAGGAATGTTAAAACGACATAAAGATAGTAATTAAATTCTGATTGAGATAGGAGTTAGACAGGGAGACCCCATCTCTCATAAGTTATTCACAGCGTGCCTAGAAGAAGTTTTTAGGGATTTAGATTGGGAAAATGTAGGAATTAATATTAATGGGGAATACCTCAACAACTTAAGATTACCTGATGATGTAGTTCTATTTAGTGAATCATGGGAGGAATTGCAATAGAATAGATGATAGAAAATTTGAATAAAGAAAGCAGAAATGTAGGACCTAGACAAAAAATTATGATTATGGACAAACCTTTAGAGATTGTTAGTAAAAATATGTATTTATGACAGACAGTAAGTGTTTCCCCAGGACATGAGATTGAAATTATAAGAAGAATAATCATGGGATGGAGACGTTTTGGTAAACAAAATGAGATTATGAAAAATTAAATGCTACTTGATCTAAAAATCAGATGGTCCTACCAGTATTAACTTATACATCAGTAATTTGGATTCTTGCTAAAGCCTCTAAACATACGCTATGGAAAGAATGATAATGGGAATAACAACAAGAGACGAAAAAAGAGCAATATGGATACGAGAACAAAATAAGTAGAGGATATTCTAGCAATGTGTAAGAAAAAGAAATAGACATGGGCAGGATACATAATGAGAATAACAGATCGTAGATGGACAATCAGAATACCAGAAGGCAAAAGAAGCAAGAGAAGGAAGGGAAGAGAATAGATTGACGAGCTAAGAAAATATATGGTTATAAACTATCATAGAAAGGCCATAATCAGATGTGAGTGGAAGGACATGTCTGAGGCCTTTGTTCGACAGTGGACTAGTAATGGCTGATGATGAATATATATATATATATATATATATATATATATATATATATATATATATATATAGGTATGTGTATGTATGTATGTATGTATGTATGTATGCATGCATGCATGTATGTATATATTATGGATATGCATAAAAGGGGTCCTTGGTTGAAGAAAGTTTGAGAACCCCTGTACTAAGGTATAACATAATTTCAGAATCGAGACCCATCGGGAATGACGTCACTTCCTTTCTAACTTCCACGTATGCACTATTCTAGTCGTTTTAGAACTTTATAGATTTCTTACGGCGCAATATATTTTTTTCCGAACCATAATCAAGGACACCTTATTAGATCTGCATGCGACGTAGTATATTAATGAGAAATCACAATTCATTGACGTTACTGAAATAGATATCACTGAGTAATTACATAACAATAAAATAGTTATAATAGTGAATATAAATATAAATAATACTAATACTACTTATATCACCGTAATAATTTTAAACTCTCAAGACATACATAATGTTCCTCCCCTCAAGAAATTATTCTTAACAGTGACCTCTGCGCTCGTATGTTGTTGATAAGAATACAAAGGTCTGGTGTAACCTAATCCCGGTTTATTGGTGTCATTTATATATATACATACATACATATATATATATATATATATATATATATATATATATATATATATATATATATATATATATATATACACGCACAAGCACTGTCTTTGGTTTGTCTACGTCTAACTCCATACTCATTAAAATATAATTAGAGCTAATTATCCCCTGCCACTTTAAGAAGTGAATGAGGCATTATTTATGAAATGGCTTAGAAAGTGTGTTGGTACACTGTAAATGTGGATGGGTGGCTCTTCTCTGGTTGATTTAGGGGGATGGCATTCAGCCAACAAATTCTTAATCCGCCCACACCCACATAAGTCAGCTGTCATATTGGCATTTGAAAGTTTCCTCATAAAACTGTTTGTCCTTTTATAAAGGAAGTCCGAACGTTCTGACTAATGATGATACAAATAATAATAATAATAATAATAATAATAATAATAGTAATTTTCGGTATATATTTTCTTTGACAAAACATCTTCATGTCAGAAATGCTGACGAGGAGTTTAATCCCTTTCAGAAAGATCCGATAAGTTACTTAATTATGCAGAAACTGACGTTTTCTCATTAGGTTTTCCCAAGCAGAAAGATACTCAATTTACTTACTTCATTTAACGGCAGTTATAAGTATTTTGTCCCTCCTTTCGCTGGTAGAATTTACTAAATAATTCAATAAGGATGACAAAATCTCTTTTTGATTGTTACTTTTATTTATTGCAGCATCAGGGACAGTGATTGTAAAAGTACTAAAATCACAACTAACTACTATAGTCTATTCGTCTCATGGGATTTTACTATTTTGTAAATAAAGAGAGTAAAGCATACAGTAAAGTAACGCAAATAATATTTTAAGTTCATTATATGGCCAAGAGCTTGTATGTAGTTAATAGGTGAGCAGGTTTAGTTTTAAAGCTAACATTTTCATTATTATCAATATTATTTTTAATGGTTGTATTATTAGTGATGTTTGTGTTATCTGTTTTGACCATATTAAGGGGTTTTGAAAAGTACGTTTGTCTTATAATATATATATATATATATATATATATATATATATATATATATATATATATATATATATATATATATATATATATATATATACAAAACAGATAATTTTTCTTTTATTTTTCATTTTCAACAATATGTCCGACTAAATTGTACAACTAGCCTATTGCACCCCAGCAGTAAAAGAAGTTTTATGTCCATATAACATAAATCGTACACAAATTTCACTGAAGGTTATTCATACATGAGTAGTAGCAATATTAGTTCTAGTGAATGTGTTGGGGTTTGCCCTGTCCTATTTTCTTTTATTTTGATATCCTAACAAAATAAAATACTCCTCGTCCTGAGAAATCCTAATGCCTTGAGAAGTGCAAATACTAATAAGCTTATCTTCTCGCTGAAATCCTCTTGCTGGGAGAAAGGAGGCTGTTAACATGTTAGTTTCACGTGCAAATATCCTGTTTGGCTGGAGACTATAAGAATTAGTGTTCATTTTGTGTATAAAATCATTTTGCTCAGGAGAGATGGAAATACTTTTATATGTTGGTCTTCAGACGAAATTCGTCCTTCTTCATGAGAAATTGTGATACTGATATATAGATCTTGCTTATAACAAACTGCTATCCTCGAGAAATATGAAAAATATTACGAATTTCTACAAAAGTTTTATAGACCTTGGAAAAATGAATACAATATGATGCCTAGTTTTTAAGATATGTATGTAGCTTGTTTACCAAAAAAAAAAAAATCATTTAGGCCTTGAGAAATGTAAGTACAAAAATTGATAAAAATAATTCCTCTATACTGTAAAAAAAAAAAGTGTAAATTATATGAGATTTCCTACAAAAATCGTCAAGGCCTT
>NC_090732.1:55878220-55885720 GCF_036898095.1 Palaemon carinicauda | reverse complement strand
TGTCTCTCATGAGTGACCTTTAAACACAATAAGGAGAGGGGGGGGGGGGAACGCTAGTTAATGTAAGATGCTATCAACAACCTAAGTAAAACTACATCGTAATGTATTTGTACTTCAGAATAAAGTTGATCAAAGTCAGTGTTGTTATGTGACGAGACCTAGAACAAATCAGACGATGCGCATTAAAGCATGAAACGGTAATAGTTTCAAAACATTGTTATTGCAATTAATTTAATGTTTCATTACATTGTTTGCTGATTTCGTTTTAATTGGACTAATGAACTTATTTTTACATTCATAAAATTGAACATTAAAGTTAAATACTTTGTAGAATTCATTGCGTCAGTGTGGTGACTCAGTTTTATGTAAATAAAAAACAAGTGAACGTTAACTTTGTATATATGTTTTCTGTATTCTCACTTGCAGTTTTGATGTTGCAGGGATCTACGTATAATGATTTTGGATTATTAATATGGAATTTCCCTTTCTGCATTAAAGTCAATTCTTTTTATGTAGCTGTTTCCCCGTCATAATTACTTTCCTAGAAGTTGCGTGTAGTGCTGTTAATTAAAGAGCATTAGCAGCCATGTTTATTTTTAGCAGCAGTCACTTAGAATAGTGAATCCTTTACCATTTCATTATACAAGCGAAGAAAATAGCATCAAGGGAGCCGGTTTTCACCTCTAAGATAAGTGGGAAGGTCACTCTTCCAGCATTTGATAAATTAGTATATATCCACTTAAGAATAATGTATATTGCTTTATTTTTTTAGCTTGCTTAGTTTGTCGATTACGTAATATATATTTTAATTATTTTTTCTATTTTTTCTGAATCCTGTGACTTGTGGCTCCAACATCGTCTCACCTACCAGAGACCAGAGAGCTGTTCAAAGTGGGCTGGGGGCGTTTACATGCTTTTACCAGTTTCTTTAAAAAAAGTAGCAGTGTTTTAGTTGACGAATCGACTGTGGTGAGGTGCAGCTGCCGCCTGTAAAGAAAATAAAAAGACATTTGATAAATGGATCTGATGAAACGAGGTAGGTCACAAAATGAAGGTAGTCTTTTAAAAGCAGTCGAGGATAAAGTTGGAGTGTATCAAGTTTTGAGTAGACTCGCCTTTATGGAAGTAATGAGCTGAGGTTGAATGTAAATGAAATACAAAAATTTGAAGATGTAAAAATGAACTCTTCTTTATCATATGCGATATAAAGAAATGAATTGGTGAGAAAATGGAGATACAAAACGTAGTTGTGAAAAGGTTAATGAATGTTAGAATGGGGATTAAAACATTGAGATGGTTCAGTCATGGAGGATGTATAGGTTGGTGAAAAGGGAGCAAAGTTAGAAAGTGTTTTAAAAAAAAATGAAGAATTTTGATAATTATAGAAATGTTTATTATTGTTATTATTATTGCTATTATATCACATTGGTCGTATGAATGTAGTGACTTCATCATAAAATGTTAGTACTGCTGTGAGGGCAATCTGGACCTTGAATCATTGTTAATATGGCGTGTAATAACTGTTGTCCCAACACGGGTGCCTAACAGTTGTGCCTGCGTAAACGAAGGTGCTTCATTCGCTTTTTCTGTGTTTACAATCAGGCTAATGGAAAACGTCACGCTTAACTTGTTTTGCATCGACCGCTGGGTCATGTCAGGCCAAGGTTGATAATGATTGATTGATATACAGGGTCAGTGGTATGTTACAATGAAAGAGAATTATTATTATTATTATTATTATTGTTGTTGTTGTTGTTGTTGTTGTTGTTGTTGTTGGTGCTATTATCATTGTTATCATCATAGTTATTGCGGTTATTAACATTATTGTTACAATAGAATGATAAAATTATAATAATTTTGCAACTATTCTGTGCTTCAAGCATATTATCTACATTATTTATTGAAATTCAGTGATTTCTGATCGTCAATAATTATGAGTTAATGCTATAGATGAAAAAGTTGCGAATATAATAGATCCTATTGATTTGCAATATACAATTATAGTGTACCTATACCGTTAATGAATGAATGAATGATTTAAAGTTCTCTGGCATCCTGACATCGAAGGTCATTAACGCCGACCTATACCGTTAGAAATGACGATAATTTGCTTTGCAAAGGTTGGCATGAATTACAGTAGCCCGATCAATAGCATTATACTTCTCCAATACTTTTTGTTTTCTTTACGACAAAGAAATTACTTTTTTTCGGAGAGCTTTAATTCTTCATTTTGACATTCCCATTGTTGATAATTTATCAAACAATTATAGTGAAGCAAGTTATTGATAGCGATGGGAAAATACATCTTTTTCATAAGGTTTTAATGGCAATAAAAAAAGATGAGTTTTTCTATGATTTTAAGACGAAATAAGTGGCACAAATAACTATTTACTACATACATTATGATCGGAAATATAATTAATGATAATTATTCATTGTGCCCAAACAATATATATCACATATGTTTTTTTCTAAGATCAACTGATCATATTGAGTATTTTTCTATATTATTTTGTCATTCTGAGCACATTACTAGAAATTGCAAGTACTTATTTTGAAAAGGACCAAATTATCGCAAATCTGTCTGTTGGTGCACAATGGTTGGTGCATTGCACGCCAGAAAGAAAATGGATTATTGTAATTATGTATTTGTTGAATTAATACTTATAAAGAGGTCATTTCTTTCATCAACAAATATCTAACCATTAAGAAAATTGTCGCCGTTTTGACAGAGGGCAGAAAATAAGTGATATGTTATCAAAAGATACTTGGATCATTTGTTTGATGATACATCGTGAATTCGCATTTCAATGTTTTCAGTTCTTTTATTGTAGGACCATGCCACAAACACCATTTTAGCGCTAACATAATGCTTAGATTCATTGTGAAAGAAACTTCATGAGAGAAAAAAGCAATATACTAAATTTAGTCACTACTTTTTCTCGGATAGTTATAAACAATTCGGTGTTTCACCGTAATCCAGTCATTATTATTATTATTATTATTATTATTATTATTATTATTATTATTATTATTATTCATTTCAATGAACTGGCGATACTTTTTAATGTTTCAAAGAGGCCTTATGGTTTCGGGTTTGTCAGTAAGGAACTCCGAGACTCTTCCAGCTTAAACTACTTGACGTGTTTTGACATCTGATGATATCGAACAATTGATTTGAGTAGAATTTTGACTATTTCGAATTTTTAAATCTGCTTAAATTCTTTTTGCAAGTAAAATAGCCCTTAAGCGTTGTTTCAAAACAAAAAATATCCATAATTGAATATTCTATTTATATTGATTGTGAGTTGTGCGTGAAATTTAGTAATGAATCATTAACATTTTGAAAAATGTAAGTACATAAAGGTCACTAGATGAAAATTACTAGCGTTACATGTCTGTAAAAATTAATGTAGTGAAAAAATATTAGGTTTAGAATACCTTACCTACTCTTACGATTTGGAACTAGTCTTAAGAATTTAATTACTATATATGAAATTACCCTTTTTCAACTATTTTTTTCATATTGTAACAAGTTCAATCGGTGTAACTATCATCCTTTGTTGTATTTAGGACTTGAAACCAATACTTCAGGGTCATAATGGTAAACGTAGAATTTTAATCTTATTTTTTAAAAATAATTTCAAGATTAAATGGGAAATGCATTTCGTTATTATTCTCGCATTGATGTTAAAGATGCTTTTGTTGATTTTATCCAGAGTAAATACCTCATGCTCAGTTACATACTAAGACTAAGCATATGCTTGATAATAACTGAAATTAATATTCAGGTCTGGAAGTGAATGAAAAACATATGGGCAGCTGCCAGTAGTTATTAATCATATATTAGCTCGTGTTTTGGTGTTGTTATATTTGGCCACGTTATCTAATTCTTACTAAGAAAAGTAGAACTCGATGAGGAGTATTTTTTATAACGTTGTTATTACCTTGAGCAAATTAATTGATACTGTCGTAAAAGGACTTTTATCTTTTGACTGATATGCAACAAGATAATTATACAACGATCGGTAAACTAATGCAAAAGCAAAAATACATTATATTTAGGGTGAAAAGTTTAGTGACCTGTCACGTAGGCGTTTTATTTACTTTTATTCTTTTAATCCTTATCCCATTTTCCCAGAGTGTGAAATAGAACGCTGATCGTTTTTAGAATTATTCGGCTCAGAATGTAAATATAAACTGCTGCCGCTGATACTGCTGTCATTTTTCATTTCCTAAAAAGGACAGAACATTTCCGAAGGAAACTTGCATCATTTCCTTTGGAATGCCTCTTTGCCTCGCCAAAAGCTTTGTCCCGCTCCGCTCTGGTTGGAGGGGAGGTCGGGGTGGGATGAAAGTTAAAGGATGGATGAGTGGGACGCCAAGGAATTGATGATGGGGCGAATGATCGGTGATACCGAGTGGTTTTGCCGCCTGGTCGTTAAAAGGTCAAACAAGATAAGGGAGAGAACTTAGCGAAGATAAAAAAAAAAGACACCCTTCCTCTGCCAGCTCCTTGGCAATAGGGAGCCGCCAGAAGGTTATGCTTAAAGAATATTGAGATGATAATCAGATGACTGTGATGATTATCTAGCGATGGTTGTACTGATACCAACGCAATGTAATTCAGGTTTTGCCCATCTACTTCTAAGTATGTGTCCTGCGTTTTTTTTTTTTCCAAAGCATGTCATTGATTTTTTTTTTTTTTATTTATTTAGACGAATATTATTTGGGAATGTCTTCAAGGGCTGAATTATCAGGGAAACGGGTAACGTGAATTCGGCGAGTTTGAATCCAGCATTCGCTTTTTGACAAGTTTTTTTTAAAACGTCTGGTATAGAAAGAGTTATATCAAGATCATCTTTCTTTTATATTACATATTTAAAAGGGAAAGCAGCGTTCCATCATCTGTCCCCTTCTTTTTTGTTTGCAAACCCACACGAAGGCTACTCTAATCTAATAACTGTTTCGACATTCTATTTCTAGAAGTCTCTCCTTCTCATGCTTCCAAAACTTCCGTTTCCTATTTCAACCGCTCATCCTTGATTTCTCCATGCAATCAAACCAATTTAAAACAGTGATCTAAGTCTTGAGGTAGGCCATCCTTTTGGTATCCCTATATTTCATACAATCTTAACCTTTGTTATGAAATATTATGTACATATTGTACTATCCATTTTCAACATTACACTGTGGCGATATGAAATCATTCGGTTTAGATTAGAAAGTAAACTATAAATAGGAAATGACGATAACGCAAACAACTTTTTTTTTTTTTTTGATTGGGAATTAACATTTATGAATAAATTTAGTGGTGTATACATCACTTACTGACACACATATACTCTATGAACTATTTTTAAAGAATATTATTATTATTATTATTATTATTATTATTAGCTAAGCTATAACCTTAGTTGGAAAAGCAAGATGCTCTAAGCCCAATGGCTCCAACAGGGAAAATTAGCCCAGTGAGGAAAGAAAATAAAGAAATAAATTAAAAGAGAAGTAGTGAGCAACTAGAATAAGATATTTTAAGAACACAAACAACATATATAAACTAAAAAAACTTCAAAAAAAAAAAAGGGAGAGAAATAGGATTGTACCCTCAAGCAAGAGAACTGTACCCCAAGACAGGCTATGGCACTACCCAAGACTAGAGAATAATGATTTGATTTTGGATTATCTTTCTCGTAGAAGAACTGCTTACCATAGCTAAAGAGTCTCTTTAACCCTTACCAAGAGGAATGTAGCCACTGAACAATTACAGTGCAGTAGTTACCACCTTGAGCGAAGAAGAATTGTTTGGTAATCTCTGTATTGTCAGGTGTATGAGGACAGAGGAGAATGTAGAAAGAATAGGCCAGACTTTTCTGTATATGTGTAGGCAAATGAAAAATGAGCATGATTTAATGTAGTACTGTCTGGCCAGTGCGGCCAGTCAAAGGACCCAATACTCAGGTAGTGTCTCGATGGTTGGCTGGTGAAGTGGCCAACCTACTACCTACTAACTTTACTTTTATTGCTTGTTTCTAAAGGAGCTTTAATCTTGATATCGTAATATACAAAAAGTAAGATACGATGTAAAGGTGTTTTGAAAGCAATCTTATAATATTTTTTATGAGATTACATTTTTGTTAATGAAAATTTTCATGCACCATATTACTGCATATAATGATTATTTTTATATTCTGTTTGTGCCATGAGAGGTGTCATAATGATGAATGGTTTATTGCAAGTAGCTTATTCCCCACGCTTTTGCTCACTATTATTGTCATTTCTTATTATCTTCTGCTTAGAAGATGCGGACAAAAATGCCATGACCTGCCTTTGTTAATTGAATAGATTCTAGAGGTCTACATCAAGCCTCTTCCCTTCCAGTATCTTCCCACACTTAACTTGCATTTAGGCAAAGGCCCGTGTTGTCTTTGGGTATTGCTGCAAAGTCATCTTCATCTAAACGAGGGATGGTGAACCTGAGGCCCTCTGGGCCATCAAGTGCGACCTTCTACGGCATTTGATATATGTGTATATTTCTGATTTGACATTTAATATCGTGTGCTTAAAATTGTTATGTATACACACACAAATATGCACACTTATATTTACACAAACACAGACAAAGGAAAGTTATCTATTTTCAGTGATGTCCCTGTCAGAGAATGGAATTAATTTTTCTTTGAATTCAGTGAATCTTAACTTATTACAATTAGCAGTTTTTCCTTGAAAGCTACAACAGCTGTTGCGGCTGACAATAAGGAAAAACTGCTCGATGTATTAAGTGAGTGAGTGATTTCCTATTTTATCCATATCCCCATCGTGATCTGTGTCACTTTTGGATGAATCAACAGATTCCAGAGATTTGGCGTAAAAATATTATTTGTATGTATGAAGAACAGCTTACTTTAGGCAACCTTAAAAGTAGGACACGTACAGTTGAACACACATTATAACAACTTCAAAGACCAATGTCACAAAGGACTAATTTTTACTTCTTTACATGATACAGTATACAGTATGTATGCACAGATGGGGCTTCAGTCATGATGGCTAAGAACAACTAACTGCTACAATATTTTATAGGGATGTTGCATTTTATGAAAAGGGATTGTATAAAAAGTACCTACTTTCTTATATCAAATATTTAAAAAAATTATATTCTTGATGTTTATAAGCTATCTTTTCTATAAGATTAATATTACTTTACTTATCACTTGAATAAAAAGAATCTACCTACTTATCTAAAGTAATTTGAAAATGGCATGCTATTAGTATTCATTTAATTATTAGTTTGAAAAGTACTTACAAACTTAAATGGTTTTCAATATCATTCATTTATAAGAATTACTTACATAAATAGCATATATTGGAAAATGCAATGCTTTCAATTTATATAAACCTGTGACTCTTTCAATAGATTAATAATAAATTGCTTGGAGATAAAATAACCCCAAAGATGCTATGCGGACTAAATGAGCAATGGGGAATTGTAAGATGGCC
>NC_090732.1:55860720-55868220 GCF_036898095.1 Palaemon carinicauda | reverse complement strand
GAGTATGTATATATGTATATATATGTACATTTATATGCGTATATATATGCATATGTGGTGTGTCTGTGAGTAAGATATATATATATATATATATATATATATATATATATATATATATATATATATATATATATATATATATATATATATATATACACGATATGTATGTATTAACCCTTAATAGTATTTGATTTATCTCTCTGTAAACTATTTTCAGTCACCAACATTTGCTGAAAGAAAATGGTATTTCTCGCGAGATAATACAAGAACTGAAATCTGGGACACCCCGTGACTATTCACTTTGCGAGTGACCTACTGTACATGGCACAAGCGCACTGCAAAGTGGTATTGATCTCACCCAGATATTTTTCTAGAACACATCGGCAGAATCTTCTCCAGAAAATAATGCTATTTTATTGATATTTATCATAAGCATTTTATCATAATTGATATATGTCTATTTTAAATCTTTTGCTTTTACGTTGCTCTCTATAAATTAAGTAATCAGTTGGGGAGACATAGTAGTGTTTAGTGAATCATGGGAGGAATTACAAAAGATGTTAGAAGATTTGAATAGAGAAAGCAAAAATATTGGACTGAAACTGAATATGAGTAAAACTAAGATAATGTTCAATAAAAATGCAGACATAACAAATAAGAGTTATGGGCGAACCATTAGAGATTGTTAATGAATATACATACTCAGGACACAGTAGCCTTAGTGTTTCTCCAGGAGACTAGTCCGATATTAAAAGAAGGATAAGATGGAGAGCATTTTGTAAAGGAGATGAGAGTATGAAAAGTAAAATGCCACTTTCTCTAAAAAGAAAAGTATTTAGTTAGATGGTCATACCCGTATTAGCATCAGAAACTTAGAGCCTTACTGAAAAGCCTTAGAACATAGGCTAGTTAAAACTCAAAGAGCTATGGAAAGAATAATGATGGGACAGGAAAAGAGTGACATGAATACGAGAACAAACTGAAATAGAGGTTATTCTAACAAAATGTAAGAAAAAAAGAAATGGGCATGGGCAGGACATATGATGAGAATGATAGACAATAGAAAGAACAAAGTAATGGGTCCCTAGAGATTGCTAAAGAAGCAGGGGAAGAAAGAGAAGCCGATGGATTGACGAACTAAGAAAGTTTGCGGTTGTGGTCTGACATAGAAAGTCCATAACCAGACGCAAGTGAAGGACATATTTGAGTCCTTTATTCTACAGTGGACTTATAACGGCTGCTGCTGATGATGATAGTGTAAAGAGAAATGTGAAGGTTTTGATTTATGGCATTATGAGAGATTTTTCTAACGATTAATATCAACCAACTGGGTTTGCTGAACGTTATATCTTCGCCTTTGATTGTTTAACGGTTATCTCTTTACCATGATAGCACAAATTTTTTTTTCGAGGATTTCAATGGAATATGTTGAACAGATAGGTTATGCATAATGAAGAGATCGTTTAGTTTTGATCAAGATCATCTAGAGAAAATACAAGTTAAGAGTAAATTAAACATTATGATTATTCCCTAGTCAAGCAACATTAGATATACTTTCTTTGATATTAAACTTAAAATAATATGAGGATTTAAAATATTACGTGTTCGCTCTTCACAAACATGTAATTAATAGTATATGGTACTACACATTCACTAGAAAAGAAACAAATATACTTACATGATTTCTCTTATATTTGACGCTCTCTCTCTTTGCAGAGAAGACACATGAATGAGACTTCACTATATACAACTACTTAATGGAAAATAAATCAAATAATATGATTTAGTAATCGATATAAAATCAAGTGTTCTTTGCTACGTGATCGAAACTGATGAGTCAGAGATGTAGCTCAGCAATCTTTCTCACAGGCCACTATGAACTACCCACCGACTTAAACCTTTTTGGTGTGTGTGTGTGTGTGTGTGTGTGTGTGTGTGTGTGTGTGACAATGAGCTGCTCGTTATTGATCATTCAACGTTCACAGTAATATAATTTCCAGATATTGTGTGTTTTGATGTTAAAAATCGTACTAAATAACGCATATAATGAAATATAATACAATAACAAACATACTGGTGATAATGAAAATATGCCACAATAACCTAGCTTTTATATTCAGACAAGAAATATTATATGCTTTTAGCAGTTTTGGATGACCAGAGCCCGAACTAGAATGACTGTACTATAATTGTAACGATAGTAACATTGGTTGATAAAGAAAAGATCCATGCAAAGGAAATCAGCTTCTGCTGTCTGGAAGTGAGACGGAAATCAGCTTCAAGAGTGGGGGCTCTTGTTGAATAAGTAGGAGCTAGATAAGTGGGAAGCGGTATTATTATTATTATTATTATTATTATTATTATTATTATTATTATTATTATTATTATTGCAAGATAGGCTATAATCCTAGTTGGAAAAGCAAGATGCTATAAGCCCAATGGCTCCAACAGGGAAAAATAATCCAGTAAGTAAAGGAAACAAGGAAAAAGATAAACTACAAGCAATCAATAAACAAACAAAATATTTCAAGAACCGTAACAACATTAAATTACATCCTTCACATATAAACCATAAAAACTTCAAAACACCAAGAGGAAGAAAATAAGACAGAGCAGCATGCCCGAGTGTACCCCCGAGCAAGAGAACTCTAATCTAAGACAGTGCAAGGCCATGGTACAGAGGCTATGGAACTATCCAAGACCAGAGACCCATTGTTTGATTTTGGGGTGTCCTTCTCCTATAAAAGCTGCTTACCGTAGCTAAAAAGTCTCTTCTACCCTTACCAAGATGAAAATAGCCACCGAACAATTACATTGCAGTAGTTAACCTCTTGTGCGAAGAAGAATTGCTTTTCAGGTGTATGAGTACAGAGGAGAATGTGGTAAGAATGGGCCAGACTATTCGGTGTACGTGTAGGCAAAAACTAAATGAGCCGTAACCAGAGAGAGGGATCATTGTAGCACTGTCTGGCAAGTTAAAGGACCCAATAACTCTCTAGCGGTAGTATCTCAACGGGTTTCTGGTGCCCCGGCCAACCTATTACCAATTAAGATAATTATGTATGACAAACAACTGTCTATTCATGACAGTGGCAATGAGTTAATTCTCTATTTTCATCCAACTAATGAGGAGACTGAGAAGTCAACTTATTTAGTAAGAGCATCAATTTGTTGAAATGTGAATTCTATGCTGGAAAATCATAATCAGACGATTTGTCGTGTGGTGCATGGGGTCTCATACTAAGAACTTCAAGGGTAAATATTTGCGCTCTTACAGATTATTATCTATTATGTAAATTACAAGAATATGTAAACTCAAAATCTAATTTATGATATAGAAACAGAAAGACCACCGTGACCAAACCTTGAAAAAAAATCAGTAATACTAGCAGTTGAAGCTGTCTGTTTATGGATAAAAATGAAATTTTGATAAGTAAGATGTCTGGTCATATAAAACGTATAGATTTTAATAAGTTGGAAATCTGTTGTAGTCAAACGTCTAAATTTGCACAAGTGAGAAGTCTGTTTTTATAAAAATATCTAAATTTAAGTAAGGAAAGTTTCTTTTGTTTTAAAAATCTAAATTTGGGTAATTGAAATGTCTGTTGTTTTAAAACATCTATCTTTCAATAAGAGAGATGTCTGTTATTATAAACATCTTTTATTTGAATAAGTAAGATTTGGTTTATGAAACATTTAAATTTCAACGAATGAGATGCTTTTTTTCTATGAGATTTCTAAATATATATATAAGAGATGTATGTTGTTATACATTTCTAAAGTTGAATAATTCACATATTTCTTATTATGAAACTTCTAAATTTTAAGAATTGAGATGTGTGTTGATACAAAACATCTGAATTTCAATAAGTGAGATGCCTATTGGCATAGAATGTCTACATGTTAGTAAGTGAAAGGTCTCGTATTAAGATCTAAATTTGAATAAGGGAGATGTGTACTGTTGTGAAAATCTAAATTTGAAATATGGATATGTTTATTATTATGAAAATCTAAATTTCAATAAGGGAGATATCTATTGTTGTGAAAATCTAAATTTGAATAGATGTCTATTGTTGCGAAAATCTAAATCTAAATTTCAGCGAGTGAAAGGCCTGTTATTATAAAATGTTTAAATTTGAATAATTCATAGGTGAGTTGTTATTAAACGTCTAAATTTGAATAAGTGAGATGTCCATTTTTGTAAACGCCTAGATTTGAATAAGCGAGAAATCTTTTGTTATAATATATTTGAAATTGAATAAGTCAGAAGTTTCTAGTTATAAAGCATATTTATTTGAATAAGTAAGGGGTTTTTAGTTATGGAATGTCTTAATTTGAATAAGGGAGTTGACTTTTGTTATAAAATGTTTACATTTCTTAAAGAGGGATGTCTGGTGATATAAAACCACCAAATTTGGTTGAGATGACTAGGAATGTAAAACGGGATGCTATCAGTACATTAGATATGTTTATAAGTTGATTTGCTTTAGGCAAGCAGTTCTGGCAATTTTCTTCAGTTATAAACGGAATATAAACGGAATAATCAGTATTATCTGAGGAAGGATTACTTTATTTTCTGTTATTGAAATGAATTATCAGTGTTGTTAGTAATAGAATCACTTTGAATCGAATAGAGCCAGCAATAGTGAGGTTATAAGGAGATGAGCAGGAATCCATTAGGACATTGATGAGATTTGGTGATCAGATTTCAGTATACGTCATTTATGATGCAGCAATTCCATGAGATAAGAAACCAATTGAAAACTTTGAAAAGTATTTCGGTGGCGTTTCTTAGCCATTCAAAAGAAACTTAGATGGAAAAGTTCTCTCAATGTATATATTTAAATACAGATACAGCCATTCACTTGTGGATTTAGAGCCTGACTTCGTTATACTCTGGGCCAGTCTGGGCTGTTAAAGGACGTGACTACATCACGAAATTAAATGTAAGTGGCATAGAGGCTGATCAATTTTAGTGACTTTTTTAAGCCACCATCATTGTTAAAGAAGGGTTTCATTGTCTGTATACTATATATATCCAATTATGTATCAAGAGCATACACAATATATATATATATATATATATATATATATATATATATATATATATATATACATATATATATATATGTATATATATATATATATATATATATATATATATATATATATATATATATATATATATATATATATAAAATTTTATGTTTAATAAGATCAAAGCTATTTTTATTTGGTACTTTTATTTCCTTTCCTCTTGAAGTTAGCGGTTACTCACATTTGTTAATTTTCCTAGTAATTTGCGTTAGGTGTGGTGTCGGAGATACTATTGCCTGCACTACATCTCGTGGGAATGTGTTGCCGCTGTAAAGGAAAAAAACACTGAAGCTTATGAAATCATTTGGTGCTGTACGTGCTTTTATTGGATATCAATCATCACGCGATCTAATATTCCTATTTCTTCTACTATCCCTGTCTACAATTTTCCTTGGTTTTCTTATATTTTTGTTCTGCTCTGTGGATGTGTGAGTACGCTTTTAGTGAACAGATGATATTAAGTTATATTCTAGTCAGCAGAGATAATATAACTGAAGAACGTGTATGTTTTTTTGCAAAATTTTACTAACAGTATATTTTATTTCATATGCAAACAATTTATCTTTCTGGTTCTTTCAATATATATATATATATATATATATATATATATATATATATATATATATATATATATATATGAATACATATATACATATATATATTGTATATATATATACATATATATATATATATATATATATATATATATATATATTATATAATATATTTATATATATATATATATATTATATATATATTTATATATATATATCTATATATATATATATATATATATATATATATATATATATATGAATTGTTTATATACTGAGCACAATTTTACCATTATGTCCGTGTTAAGAGTAAAAACATTATTTAGTATAGTGCGATACTTTTCTTTAACACAAATCATCTTACTAAGTAAAGTTTTATAGCATTAAGGTAATTTTTGTTATTTGTGAATTTCCTTTATCTGCTGTGGCCAGCAGTGCCCCAGTCACTACATTCATGGAGTGGTTGATCTCAAGTTGTTGAGTGGTGTGTACAGTATGCCTTTTCACGACCACTGGAATTTATTTGTAAAGTGTACCACTGCCCTCCTCTGCTATATATCTTTTTTTCTTTGTAGTCGCCATTTTTTTGTTTTTTCATATCCTAGTTTTTACCTTCGGCAGCTTCGTTGCAAACGTTATGTTTTGATAGGCGTGCCTGTATTTATTTGTTGTATGTCTATCTGCGTGTTTGTGATTCGCATAACTCTAAACTATTTGAAATTTTGTGAGATGATTAGCCATGATCCAAGGGCAATTTGATTAGATTTTGGGATTAATTGGGTCAATGGTCAAGATTATTGAATTATACACATTTTGGCACTGGTTTCATGCAAATCGGATAGAAATTGACCAGTATATAACAAAAAGACGTTTTTCCCCTTGACCTTGACTTTTGATTCAATCACTCTCAATTCACAAGATATGCAATTGAATTATGCATATTTTGTCACTAGTTTGATACAAATTTGGATAAAATTTGACCACGATACAGCAAAATGACATTTTTTACCTTTACGTTGCATTGGCCTTTGACCCAATCACTCCCAAAATCTATTCAAATTGTCCTTGGATCATGGCCAATCATCTCACTAAATTTCATGCGATTCGGTCGAATAAGTTTTGAGTTATGCGAATCACAAACAGACAGACAGATATACAAAATCGCCTATCGCGAAGTTGGTGAAGGTAAATAATGGATGATATTGTTACTAGACTTCCAAGTAAGACGTTTTTCACCACTTGCAGGTGAATTTATTGCTACTGGTGACCACTTTTGTGAATACCTTTCATTTGTCATTTTAGTCACCATTGGACAGTTCTAGATATTTTTTTAATTCATCTTGTTATATACAGTATATTTACTCATAAAGTACCTTGTTTTAACATAACTTTAATGGTTGAGATATTACTTGTTATCGTTGTTTAAGAACTCGCCCGAAAGATGGATAATCCAGTAGAACTGATTACACTGGTAGCAAGTCTTTAGAATTTTCGGCCAACGTGGCTTGAATAAATATTTAATTAAACTTTTTTTTAAAAGCTCAATTGGAAGTTGCTTGACGGCTGTTATCATTACTCTTGTTCCGGTCGTACTACATTTTTCCCTTCTACTTCCTTATTGATTAAGTACCTTTCACAGGGTTGCAGATTCCAAACGATAGATTATGATTTCTTTTAATGCGTCCTTTTTAGCACAAATTACATAAATATGTAAAGAAGAGTATGTCACAGTAGGTTTTTTTTTTCTACATCAAATGATTTCCATTTCATCAGCAATAATCAATCTTTAGAAACGATAGATTCATATGTAACCATTACACAGATGGATAGTAATTAGCCAATGGCCGAT
>NC_090732.1:55820720-55858220 GCF_036898095.1 Palaemon carinicauda | reverse complement strand
CCAGGACAGTTGCCCCCCGACAACTGCCCCCAGGACAATTGCCCCCGTAGGACTACTGCCCCCCCGGAAAATTGCCCCCCATATTGCCATTAACGTAATTACTTTTTAGTAACAATTTATGAAGATATTCTTCCTAATTACATAATCGGTCATTGAAGAAATAATTGTATCTATTTCCTAAATTTATTACCATTTATGTAGTTATTTCCTAATTAGGTGATCGGTCGTACGAGTTATAGTTTATTTTCGAAAGCTATCGCCAATTGGCTAATTCTGTATAGTCAAACAAATATTTACAAAAAAGAAGAAAGTAAGAAGGATCCAGTGTCTAATCGGTCGTACGAGTTATAGTTTGTACCAACCGTGTGTCACACGATCGTACATAAATTATTTTGTATATATATGACCCGCCTACAGTTCGCCTCTCTAGATCAGGGCGCCCTATTTAACATGTACAGTATGTCATTTTTTTTTGGGGGGGGGGAGCCATGTACCAACCGTGTGTCACACGATCGTACATAAATTATTTTGTATATATTATGCTTGTATCTGCGCTCTTCCCTCGCACTAAAACGAACCTGAATAAACTTGTCTCCGGTTTTCCTCTGTAACATTGTCTGTCTTGTGAACATGAAAAAGCCTGTTGCCTTGAGATTTAGTATATAAAGGAGAGTGTTCTATAACAAAGTTACTCAGTTGATTGCTTCCTGCCTTTGGGTCACAACCTTTCTCTCGGCTCGTCACAAGTTTATTTTCGAAAGAAATACAAGAAGTAACATAACCCATCATGAAGTTCGTCAAAAGTGAACGTGGAAAAATGAAGCTTATTTATGAAGGATACATCTATGTGAAGCAGAAGGAATTGGCAAATAATGTTACATCTTATGAATGTGAAAAACGCCGCCATAATAACTCTAAAGCGAAAGTAAAAGTTTGTGAAAATGAAGTAGTTGGCTATGTAAATGATCACACCCTTGCTGTTGCCCAACCCCGCCGTGAAGTTTTGTTAGTACAACAGGAAATAAAGGCTAAATCTATTGCTACCGAAGAGACTGCACAGCAAATAATTTCCCAAACAGTTGAGTCTATATCAAGCGGTGCTGCAACTCAGCTACCGCCGGTGAGACATATTCGCCGTGCAATAAGGCGCTACAAACAAGCTGCTGGCGCTCCTCATCCCATCCCATCAAACCTAGCAGACATGGTCATTTCTTCCGAATACAAGAAAACTTCTAGTGGTGAAGATTTTCTTCTTTATGATAGTGGATTAATTGAGCAGCGTATCCTTTTATTTTCAACACCAACAAACATTAGCCTTCTGGAGAAATCAGATAATTGGTTTGGTGACGGTACCTTTAAGATTGTATCTGAGTTATTTTACCAGTTGTACACTATTCATTGCTTAACTTCTGAAAGAGTTATTCCGTGTGTGTATGCTCTGCTACCAAATAAACGACAAGCAGCATATGAAGATATCCTTCAAAATCTCCTCACTATAAACCCTAGACTTAATCCAAAGACCTTCCTAATAGACTTTGAACAAGCGGCTAGGAGTGCTATTGAAGAGATCTTCCCCAACGTAACTGTTAATGGATGTTTTTACCACTTATCTCAAAGCATATACCGTAAGGTGCAAAATGAAGGTCTCCAAACTAAATACCAAACTGACGCCGATTTTTCCTAATAGACTTTGAACAAGCGGCTAGGAGTGCTATTGAAGAGATCTTCCCCAACGTAACTGTTAAAGGATGTTTTTACCACTTATCTCAAAGCATATATCGTAAGGTGCAAAATGAAGGTCTCCAAACTAAATACCAAACTGACGCCGATTTTTCCTTGCAAATACGTATGATTCCTGCGTTAGCGTTTGTTCCCGCAGAAAAAGTTATTGAAGCGTTTGAGAAACTACAAGAGATGTTGCCACCTGAGGCTGATGCAATAATAGATTATTTTGAAGATACATACATCGGCAGAAGACGTCGAAATACAAGGAGACAGCCACGTTTCCCTATAAGCATGTGGAGTATGTACACTCGTGTTGTTGAAGATTTACCTCGAACAAACAACGCCGTAGAAGGCTGGCATAACCATATGCAAGCAAGCGTTACGTCATTTCATCCAAATATATGGAAATTTCTGGGGGTGTTGAAGAGAGAACAGGCACTATCCAGCGTCATAATTAATCAAATACTTGCTGGGCATCCAGTACCTCCTAAGCGGAAACGCTATCAGGATTCTAGCATACGAATAGCAAACATTGTGCAAGAATTTGAGAACCGCGATGTATTGGAATTTTTGAGATACATAGCCCACAATCTAAAATTCTAGTATTTAAATCCCTTTTCAATATTTTTGCATGTATTTTTTATTAACAATGATAAAGCATTGGTTTTATTAGTTATGTATTTTTATTTTTTTACACCATTGTCCAGGGGTTTTACGAGGGCAATTGTCCCGGGGGCAGTTTTCCTACGGGGGCAGTTGTCCTACGGGGGCAGTTGTCCGGGGGGCAGTTGTCAGGGGGCAGTTGTCCCGGGGGCAGTTGTCCTGATACCCATGATGCCAAATCGGGCAGCTTTTTCTTTTCATTTGTTCTCTCAGCGTTAGATAATGATGTTCAATGTTAAATAACTTAATGCCACGTTCGGTAAATCTTATTTTATATTTTTGAGGAGTCTTATCGATATATAGTCTTCTATATCCCCATATGTCCTTTCTGTCGGCAAATGGAGCAAATGTTCTTTCAGAAAGGAGCTTTTTGATTAATGTCAATTCTAGACTATAGTTTTGTATGAATTTTACTTTGGACATAACTTTATTAAACATGAAATAACCAAGTGCTTTACTGAACGAATTATACTCATCTAAATATGAAAGGTTTCGGAGGGCAACATTCGCTTTTAGTTCATTCAATTATCTTTATTTGATTAAGTTCATGAGAGAGAGAGAGAGAGAGAGAGAGAGAGAGAGAGAGAGAGAGAGAGAGAGATGATGATGATGATGTAGTGGCTAATAATTTTAGGATTTTTGCATGTAGCAATATGTGATTTTTTTCATATTAAATTTAAGTTGCTGAAGGGTACAGTGGCTTGTATATGCATAGTCTTCCCCAGAGATTAGATATTCACCTTTCTTCTGAATTTGATTCTGATTCTCGTACTTCTTCAAAAATGGTCTTGAGTGTTAATGCGTTGTTCTTTTTGTACCTCATATTTAGCAGTATAACTTTCTGGGATGATTCATTGGTATTTTAAAAGCATTTTTAGGTGGCTTTGGCATTTTAAAGATAAACGGGGAACTGCATGGAAGACAAGGATAGAAAGCTGATATTGATGCGTTATTTAATATTGACTCTTAGTAAGATATCAATACATACTTTTTTGAGATGAAAATTAGTGTATCAATGATGATAATAAATAAAATAAAGAAATATTGAAACAAGAAGTATTTTTCTAATTGGAAGTGTTAAATCAACGATAGTTTTGGGTTTTGTAATGTTCAGAGATCAGACTTGTATCTGATGTTTACCGAAGTGACGTGTTCAAGTAATGGCTAAAAATTAATATACTTATGTATGATTAATATTGTGTTTTACGGGATGAAATGTAAGTCTTGTAAGGTCCAAGTGGTAATGTTTCCGCTAATTATTTTCATATGCAGATGTGTGTTACCTTTTTCTAAGTTTTATCTTCTGTTTGTTTCTTGCCTTTATAGTTTTTGTGCGGTAAACTGTTTTTATTTAGAGACGGATGTATAGAACAGTTGCTAGATGTAACGGAGGTTTTCAGTGAGGCTTTTGTGTGAACCTTTCAAAAAAAAAAAAAAATAACAGTGATAAAAGTTTAATGTGACACGGGGGTTGCAAAATAACTCGATGAGTAATTAATGTTTTGCGTAAGCTTAGTTCTTTTCATCGTTTGTTCGCAGAGCAGAACTATTTTTACCCGGCAATATGAACAACATTTTATGATAACTAACAACATTGCATTTAGTGAACAAACGTCGTTTAGGTGTGTCTATTTGTTACACGTGTTCAAATATAAACTACCCTTCAAATAATGTTTGCGGGGGAAGTGTTGACAAGTGTAGATTTGGCGATACCAAACTACCAAATATTGCGGTGGCTTGAGAAATCCGTCCTTGACACCCCCTTACCCTTTTCTATTCACGTCTTCGTTGCTAAACGCCGTCACCCTTGAGGATTTGAGTACTCAAGTCATGTCGCCTCTTTTATCCGTTTCTCCTTCAACATCTTCATAATTTTTTTTTTTTTTCGAAGGGTAAATAGCAGGAAATTGATGTCTCTCAAAATATCTTGTGTGTTTGCATAAGGTTTGATTGATGAGGCAAAGGAAGTAGCTCCTCATCTTTTGTCTAATTTTAGAATCAGTGTACTTACAAGTAGTGAGTGTTTTGACTATGGAAACTTTATTAGAAAGTTGATTAACCATAGCAACCACCAGTTGGGTAGTGCCATCGCTGCACCTCTCGTAATGCAATGCAGGAATTACATAATGGTCTTTGTAGGGTTCCCTCGGCCCCGTAGCTGATATCCTTTTACTTTATCTCCGTTCCTATTTCCTTTCTTGTGTCTCTTAACTTTTACTTCATAGTATAACTGCAAGGTTATCCTGTGCACTTGGGCGCCGAATGACCTCACAGGCTCCATCATTGTCTTCTATCTCCAAAATTAATAAATATAATTCAACTAACTTTAGAAAAGTAGTGTGGATGCATGCATGGATGTACGTATGCATGTAGGCATGTATGTATGCATGCATGTGAAAGGAACTAAGAAAATGGATTGGGTTGATAGAAATCTTGCAGGGAACGTAGAAGAATTTTGTAGTACTAATGATAGAGTTGCAGGATTATTTATCAAACTAAATAAGAAGTATGAACTGAAGATCATTCAAAGTATCCACCAACAACATCCCATACACAGGAAGAAATAGAAACTTTCTATAAAGATCAGGAGTTATCTAAGAAAAAACAGACTCAATTTACATTTGTTTTGGGTGATTTTAGTGCTAAAGTAGGCCAAAAGAAGAGAGGAGAATCAGCAGTAGGTAAATTAGGAGTAAGCACATGGAATGACATACTTGTAGAATTTTCTGAAACAAACAATTTTAAAATCATTAAACATCTTTAAAGAGAGAGAGAGAGAGAGAGAGAGAGAGAGAGAGAGAGAGAGAGAGAGAGAGAGACATAGAAACTGGACACGAAGAAGCCCAAATGGAGAAACGAAAACCGGAATAGATTTTATTCTCAGTGAAAAAGTTGATCTAAAGGTGTAACAGTGTTTAAAGGTCGCTCATGAATGGCAGAGGCAAGGGACAGTGGCATTGCCATAGCAAGCAGGACAATGCCCGAGAGACTGACCATATATAATATGATCACCGCCCAAGTCTCTTCTCCTCCCAAGCTAGGACCAGGGAGGGCCAGGCAGTGGCTGCTGATGACTCAGCAGAGAGACCTATAGGCTCCCCCAAACCCCCCACCCTTAGCTCACAAGGATGGTAAGGTTGCAGACACTAATGGTACTAACGAGTCTGAGCGGGACTCGAATCCCTGACTGGCAAACACCAGGCAGATACATTACCAATCAGGCCACAACAAGTTAAAGTCAAGAAAGAAAATAACACTCATGTGATAAGAGAACTGATGAGTTTAGTTTAGCAATACAAAATAGGTACGAGCCCAGCTACATGATGAAATGTTAACAAGATAGGAAGGAAGCAAAAGTATATTAACAAAATTTTTATTGGTATCAGCACAAGAGATACGTGGAAAAGTTCCTGAACAAGATCAAGGAAAACTATCAGAAAAGTCCAAAAACCTAATAAAGAAAAGATTGGAAATGAGGGTAAATCTGCCTTACTCTCAGGATGGATTGCAAGATTTGGTATCCCTGAGCTTATTACTTCTGACAGGGGTACCACTTTCACCTCTCAATTGTGGACATCATTAGCGAATCTCCTGGGCATCACCCTACATCAGACAACTGCCTACAATCCCGCTGACAATGGAATGGTTGAACGTTTTCATCTCACCCTCAAAGCAGCTCTGATGTCCTGCTGCAAGGATTCCAACCGGTTTACTCAGCTTCTCTGGGTCCTCCTGGGACTAAGGACCACTCCTAAAGATGCCCTGGACATCTCGGCAGCTGAAATGGTGTATGGCGACCCGTTGGTCGTCCCTGCCAAATTTTTTCCTTCTGCAACCTCCTCCGACAATCTCCAGCGCATACGTCACGTTGTGGGAAAATTTACTCCATGCCGCCAGACTTACAAGCCCCCAGCGAAGCATCACATACTGACAGACTTGCACTCTGCAACGCACGTCTTCCTACGAAACGACACTAGCAAGCCACCGCTAACGCCCCCTTACACGGGCCCTTTCCTTGTGATCCAACGCAGTCCGAAAGTATTCCTACTAAACATTTGTGGCAAAGAAGACTGGGTCTCCATTGATTGTCTAAAACCTGCTTATCTCCTGCCAAATGACCCGCCTACAGTTCGCTTCTCTAGATCAGGGCGCCCTATTTAACATGTACAGTATGTCATTTTTAAGGGGGAGCCATGTACCAACCATGTGTCACACGATCGTACATAGTAACGATATTTCTCTTTTTTTTGTATATATTATGCTTTGTATCTTCGTTCTCCCCTCGCACTGACAGGGACCTGAATAAACATGTCTGTTTTTCTCATCATTAACTGTTATCAGAACTGGTTGTCGGTTGAACATGAAATTGCCTGTTATGCTTTTATATACTTTTTGCCTGGACTTTATGTATATATAAACTAATGTTCTGTAATAAAGTTACTCAGTTGCTTTCATCCTGCCTTCTTAGGCACAGCCTCTCTCGGCCCGTCACAGAAGCTTTAGAAAGTTAGTGAAGATGGTATATCCTACAGCCCAGTTTAACAGGCGTTTTCCATCACCTGTATGTAGTTGTAAATAGTTTGAAATTCTGAAAAAGCTATCCCTTAATTTTTAATTACATATGTATTCCTATTTTACCTAATTTTATTACTATATTCGAAAAATTTCCCCTTCCAATTTTGCTACTCAGTGATTTCAGATACCTAATCTCAGAAAAAGCTTACGATTTAATCCGTTTTAAATATTTATTTCCGGGTTAAATGTTTTAGGATTAATTAACCGAGAAGACACCTTTCAATCTCTGCCTATAATAAATGAGGCCAGGTGCTTGTTGCTCCCTTTCGAAGGGAGCTGTAGACCCGATACGCAGGATTCTTGCACCTGATCGGAGTGTTACTGAATTGATAGACATTTTTCTGTTTATGGCACGCCAAGTAAGCTTATGAGACAGAGAGAGAGAGAGAGAGAGAGAGAGAGAGAGAGAGAGAGAGAGAGAGAGTGGCGAGGAGTGATTGAATGACAGAATAAGTATGAGTGTTGACCTTTCGCATAAAGGGATGGAAACTGGTGTAAATGTGCATTTGATCCTTGTTATCGAAGTCTGACATTTGCTGCGTAGGTGATTATCCTTACCGTAAATATTTGTATCATTCATATTTGTGCCCTTTACAGGAATTTTTTATACACCCGATTTACACGAGGAATCGTCGTATACTGTTTGTCCACGGCCGTTGTAATCTTCCTGGGGTGCTTCCACTCTCTTGGGATCTTTTTTGACAGTTTATCAACGAATTTCATGGTAACACAGAATTAGTTTATTGGTCTTTTAATCAGTATAGTATTTGTTTCTAAAATGCATCTTTTTTTCTGAAATTGATTTTTTTTATGAGTTGTAGCAAAAATGAAAAACAGTGAGATTGATTGAAATGATTTTGATATGTCTAATGAATGACTCCTCGTACAATCTCCTGAACACACTACCACAGTTTTTTTGTATACTCGACCAGCATACTTTTATATATATATATATATATATATATATATATATGTATATATATATATATATATATATATACATATACTGGTCGAGTTAAGTTAGGTTTGTTCAGTTCTTGGATGGGTGGTACAAGATAAGACAGACCATGTTTAGTATATAAGCCTCTTGAACATACATGGATCGGAGGGGCTAGGAGGATCGAACGACACATTTCTTTTTACCACATGATATATATATATATATATATATATATATGTGTGTGTGTGTGTGTGTGTGTATGTGTGTGTGTTTGTGTGTGTGCGTGTGTGTGTGTGAATTTGCTTGCTGATGTATGCTTCAGTAAACTAAATCACTTTATAAATATAATTTATTCTAATTATTAATTACTTCTTTTGTAGTTTATTCATTTCCTTATTTCCTTTCCTAACTGGGCTGTTTTCCCTGTTGGATCCCTCGGGCTTATAGCATCCTGCTTTTCCAACAACGGTTGTAATAATAATAATAATAATAATAATAATGATAATAATGATGATAGTAATAATAATAATGATAATAATAATAATAATAATATGACAGGAAAAAAAATATCTAAGCTGATTAGGTTGATAGGTTGAAAGTGGGGGCAGCGAAGGGAAGGATATGATAGTTAGATTTGGTTCAGAGAATTTTGATGTGCTTTTGCGAAAAATAAGGTGGTAAGAATGGTGTATCAAGAGTTTGGTTTATGTTGTGGTAGACATGCAGTTAGAAGGAATAAGCTTTAAGTCTAGATTTGTGCAATTGAGTGCTCTTTTTAGAAGTAAGATTCTACTCTTTTAATAACCACCACCAGTTCTGACGCTCCCATTTTGAAGATGTAGACTATGACTGAATAATATCTACACTTTATGGTTTTATTCAACACTCTTAATTACAGTTCAATGTCACTACGAATATAATATTGTGCGACCCATTCTAAAGCTCACTGCCTCTCTCTCTCTCTCTCTCTCTCTCTCTCTCTCTCTCTCTCTCTCTCTCTCATGGGAGAATATTAAACAGCTTGGTAGCCTAATGACGAGGTAATTTCTTTATCTCCTATAATTTTTACCCAAAAACCTAATCTGGGGACAACTCGGCACTCTTGATCAATGCATAATAACTCAACACTATTCACACCGCTACCGCCAGGAACGCTTCAACGTCAGCCTTATATATTAGCGTTGAGACATCACGAGGCAAATGTTTCTTGACGATCGATTTCAATAAATCACCAAAAGCAAATGTAATGCTAGAATCCCGTAAATTATTACATCAAATTGATTATTTACGATGTTAAAGGACCTGCGAGTAGGCTGCTATTTTCATAACAGACAGGGGGAAGGGTGAAAAGTCTATGATCGACGCTGCTGAATTCACGCCGTCTCCTTAGAATTGCCGCTGAAATACTTTAGATTGGTCAACTAATAAATTCACTGGAATTTGAAAATTTAGCCAAGGAATACAAAGTTATTATTATTATTATTATTATTATTATTATTATTATTATTATTATTATTATTATTATTATTATTGAAGCTATAACCCTAATTGGAAGAGCAAGATGCTATAAACCCAAGGGCTCCGACACGGGAAAATTAGCCCAATGAGGAAAGGAAACAATGAAATAAACTACAAGGTAAGTAATAAAGTGAAAAATATTTTAAGAACAGTAACAACCTTAAATTAGATATTTCATATATAAACTATAAAAACATAAAAAAAACAAGAGGAAGAGAAACTAAGATAGAACAGTGTGCCTGCGTGTACTCTCAAACAAGAGAACTCTAATCCAAGAGAGTTTACCATGGTACAGAGGCTATGGCACTACTCAAGACTAGAGAACAATGGTTTGATTTTAGAGTGACCTTTTCCTAGTAGAGCTGTTTGTCATAGCTAAAGTCTCTTCTACCCTTACTAAGAGAAAACTAGCTACTGAACAATTACATTACAGTAGGTGTATGAGGACAGAGGAGAATGTGAAAAGAAAAGGCCAGACTATTCGGAGTATGTGTAAGCAAAAAATGAGCCGTAACCAAAGAGAGAGGGATCCAATGTAGTACTCTCTAGCCAGTCAAAAGACCCAATAACTCTCTAGCGGTAGTATCTCAACGGGTGGCTGCTGCCCTGGCCAGTCTACTACCTTAAAAGTTGTAGGGAATAAGAGTAATAACCTAAAAATTTTCCCTTTTTTATTGTGCCCAGAAACTATTCTAAAGTAAAATCTGGCATTGGCCTCTGCAAAGTAAACAGCTCACATATCACATCACCAGAAGAAATTTACGAATGTCTATGAATGCCAGACTCGTCCCTATTAATCCCCTTCAGGAACCGAGTCTAAAGATAGATGACCCAAATACTGTACATTCATCTTCCTAAACGGCTACGATCTCTTGACACTACAGAATAGCGACTTCGTAGAGGAAATTATCAGAAAGGAAATCGACACTTTTAGAGTTAACATGGCTGCTGGTCGAGTCTACATTATTATTATTATTATTATTATTATTATTATTATTATTATTATTATTATCCAAGCTATAACACTAGTTGGAAAAGAAGGATGCTACAAGAAAAAGGGCTCAGATTGGGAAAGCAGCCTAGTGCAGAATGGACATAGAGAAATAACGGATAAACTATATGAGGAATAAAAAATATTAGATATATTAATATCAGTAACAACGTTAAAAATCTCTCATACAATAATTATGAAACGAGACCTACATCAGCCTGTTCAACACAAAAACATTTGCAACAAATCTGAACTTTGGGAGTTCCACAACTTCAACCACTAGAATAAGAAGACCTTTCCACAATCTGGTCAGAGCTGGAATGAAAATTCTATAACACTGTTTAGTATTCAGCCTTATGATGGAGAAGGCATGATTGTTAGAATTAACTGTATATAGTACTGCGTGCAGGATGGTACAGTCTGGGAGGATCAGAATGTAAAAGAAGGTCAGAATTATGAAAAATCTTATGCAACATGTATAACGACCTAACATCATCTCCTCCGACACCTATTGATGCAAAGGTTCTCGACTAGATTTCGCCAGTCGTCTCTGTCTTGAGCACTTAATTCAAAACTTCTTCACTCATCATCTCCTACTTCTCGTTTCATAGTTCGCAGCCTTGTAGGCCTGGGTCTTCCAAATTTTCTGTGCCTTGTGGAGCCCAGTTAAACATTTGGTGAACTAATTTCTCTTGGGAGTGCAAAGAGCATGCCCAAACCATCTACATCTATCCCTCATCATGATCTCATCCGCATATGGCCCTCGAGTGATTTCTCTTAAAGTTTCATTTATAATTCTGTCCTACCATTTAAATCCCAATATTCTCCTGAGGGCTTTTTTCTCAAATGTACCAAATCTTTTGGAGATTGTTTCATTGTCATACCACGACTCATGTCCATACAGTAACACAGATCTCACTAAACTGATATATAGCCTGATTTTTATATGTAATTTCCGGTGGTTTGATTTCCAAATTTTACTTAACCTAGCTATTGTCTGATATGCTTTTCTCAATCTTTCCCTAACTCAAATTATAATGACCCTGTATTTGAGATTATAGTTCCTAAACACTTAAACATTTCTACCTCATTAATCCTTTCTCCTTCCAATGATATTTCATCTTCCATTGCATATTCCGTTCTCATCATCTCTGCCTTCTATTTATCTTGATCCCAACGTAATGTGATATTTCATGCATTCTGGTAAGCAAGCATTGCAAATCCTGTAGTGTTCTGCTAATAAGGACAGTATCATTAGCATATTCTAGGTCAGCTGATTTCCTATTAGCAATCCAGTCCAATCTTTCTCCACCATCTCCAAGTGTTCTAGACATTACAAAATTCATGAGGATGATAAACAACATAGGTGCCAACACATTTCCTGAGAGTACTCCGCTGTTCACTGGAAATTCATTTGATAAGACTCCACTAACATTAACTTTGCACTTGCTATGCTCATGAACAGACTTAATCATATTTACATATTTAAGAGGAATTCCATAATAATGCAGGACTCTCCACATAATTGGCCGGTGTACACTATCACAGGCTTTTTTCATAGTCCACAAATTCCATCAAAAGCGGATTTATATATTCTATGCATTGCTGTACAACATGTCTCAAAATGAAAATTTGGTTAGTACAACTTTTACCTTTTCTAAATCCTGCTTGTTCATCTCTCAGCTTTTCATCAATCTTTCTGTCTAGTCTCTTTAGAATAATCACCATCACCATCTCCTCCCACGCCTATTAACGCTAAAGGGCTCGGTTAGATTCCGCCAGTCATCTCTATCTTGAGTTTTTAAATCAATACTTCTCCATTCATCAACTGCTACTTCCCGTTTCATAGTTCACAGCCATATAGATCTGAATCTTCCAATTCTTCTAGTGCCTTGTGTAGCCTAGTTGGAAGTTTGGTGAACGAATCTCTCTTGGGGGGTGCAAAGAGCATGTCCAAACCATCTCCACCTACCCCTTACCATGATCTCATCCACATATGGCACTCGAGTAATCTCTCTTATAGTTTCATTTCTAATCCTTTCATATCATTTAACTTCCAATATTCTTATGAGGGCTTTGTTCTCAAAACTACAAAATCTGTTGGATATTGTTTCATTGTCACACCATGACTCGTGCCCATACAGTAACACTGATCACACTAAACTGATATATAGCCTGATTTTTATATGCAATTTCAAGTGATTTGATTTCCAAATTTTACTTAGCCTAGCCATTGTCTGATTTGCTCTTTTCAATCTTTCATTAAACTCAAATTCTAAAGATCCTGTATAAGAGATCATAGTTCTTAAATATCCAAATGAACCCACCTCACCATTCCTTTTTCCTTCCAATGATATTTCCTCTTTCGTTGCATATTCTGTTCTCACCATCTCTGTTTTTGTTCTATTTATCTTGAGCCCAACCTGATAATCAAGCTTTGCAAGTCCTTTGGTGTTCTGCTAATAAGGCCAGTGTCATCAGCATACTCTAGGTTAACTAATTTACTGTTACCAATCCAGTCCAATCCTTTTTCACAATCCCCAACTGTTCTTTACATTACAAAATGCATGAGGAGGATATACAACATAGGTGACAACACATTCCCTTGGAGTACTCCATTGTTCAATGGAAATTTGTTTGATAGGATTCCACTAATATTACGTTTGCTCTTGCTATGCTCATGAACAGACTTAATCAAATTTAAATATTTGTGAGGAACTCCATAATGAAGCAGGACTCTCCACAAAATTGGCCAGTGCACACTATCAAAGGATTTTTCATAGTCCACAAATACCATCAAAAGTGGATTTTTTTATTCTACACATTGCTGTATAAAGTATTAAAATTAAAATTTGGTCAGTAAAACTTCTACCTTTTTGAAATCCTACTTGTTTATATCTAAAATTTTCATCAAATTTTCTCTTTAGCCTCTTTATAATGAGCATACCACATATTTTCATGACAGCTGACGTAGGTGTGATGCCTCTGTAATTATTGAAGTCAGTCAGATCTCCCTTTTTTTCACCAACACTCCTAGCTCCCATTCATCAGGTTTTGCTTCTTTATGCCACATTCTACAAAATAATTTTGTAAGTATTCTGGGAGTCACTTCATTTTCGGCAATATCATCTCAGTAGATATTCCATCATATCCGCGGGGTTTCCATCTCTTTAATTTTTTAATGATAGCTTCGACTTCAAAGTCACTGAATTCATTCATGGGCACATCAAGGTCTTCCTCAGCTTCAGGTATATCAATAAAATTGTTCCCTTCATATCTCCTATTCATGACTTCATTAAAGTGTTCCATCCAACGTTGCCTTTCTTCATCTTCTGTTGTTATAACAGATTCATCTCTCTTTTTTATGGGTATAAGTTTCTTCCTCTTTGCCCCAGTTGATTCTTACACCATAGCCACTCCCTGAATTCATAGCTTTGTTAGTCTTATCTGCTTTCCTGTCTCTCCAGTCATTCCTGGATTTTCTTTTGTCCTCACTATTAATATAGGAACACTTGGCATGCTCTACCTTATAATTTTCATTACTTCCTCGAAAACTTTCAACAATCAATTTGTCTTTGCCTTCTTTTTATAGTATACCAAGTATAATTTAATATCCAAGGTTTTCTCCTTGTAACTGAATGTCCCGAAACTTCACTACCAACGTCAGGTGGTATATGTTCTTAATATCAAATCATTCTTCATTAATTGTCTGTTTTCCGTCTCTTAGAGTCTATAAGACTGTAAATTGATTCCTATATTCAATTGCAAAGGTTTCTCTTTGCTCATTTTCTAGAATTTTAGTTGTATCAAACCTAGGTATTCTATCAACATTTCTATTGGGTGCTTTCAGTTTTAATTTCAGTGTGGCAATGAGGAGCCACGCTTCTTACATTATTTCAGAGTCCTCCACATCTCTTTATTAATGGTTAGGTGATCCATTTGATTTTTGTAGTTGCCACATGGTGAAGTTCATGTATATTTGCGGATGTCCTTGTGCTGGAAAAGAGTACCTCCAATAACAAGATTATTTGCTGAACAAAAACTTATAAAATGTGCCCCATTTTCATTTGGAACTTCGCCAAGACCCTCAACACCAATCACATTTTCTACGTTTTGATTATTCCTTCCAGCTTTAGCATTGAAGTCATCAATCACAATTTTCATATATCTCGCTGGGACCTCATTATTTCACTCTGTATGTCTTCCCTTTCTTCAGGGGAATCATTTGTTGGTGCATAGCAAACTATAGTACTCATATTGCATTGCTTTGATTTAAACTTTGCAAGTAACAATATACTATTTGCAGTTCTCCATTCCGATAATGCCTTTTCTGATCTTGGTGTCATCATCATTCCTACCCCTACATCTTCTGCTCTTCCTGAGTTGATATATATATTGGCTTGGTCTAAGATTTCTTTACCAATCCCCTTACAACGTGTTTCACTCAAGGACAAGATGTTCAACCTATATTTCATAAATTCATTCTCTACTTGCTGTAAGATCCTAATCTAATTCATGGTTCTAACATTCCTTTTAACAATTTCAAATTTTATTTAGTATTTATAAACTGGGAGGCTCTTAGGATCCCACTATGCCCGAGATTAGGGGCCATTTTGTAATTTTGGCTTTCCATAGACTGGCTAAATCCAAAGAGGATTCATTGCCTAGATTCACCAAATAATATCCAGTTCCTTGGGATACACAGTGCTTATCTAACTAAGGCATGTGACCCCTGCCGGTCCTTACTAATTCCAGTAAGATCATCGGACAGGCGTCATGAGTAGAAGCCAAAGAGCCATTTTGTCTATCACCTTAAACCCAATCCGTCATCTTGCGGCCAGTGACTTCATCGAGATTTAGGTTGACATTTCCTCCACACCCAAATTCTCGTTACTCTACCAGGTTGTTCATGCGCTTATATAACCATTGGCGAACATGGATTGCTAAGATATACCGCCTAACACGGCACACACACACACACACATATACATTATATATATATATATATATATATATATATATATATATATATATATATATATATATATATATACATACACACAGAAATGTATATATATTAAGAGAGAGAGTGAGTCCGTACCTTTGGCTGCCTTGATTTTAGTGCTGCCTCTGACTGGGTTAAAATGAGGCCCTTGTTTTCGAACTGGGTCGTGGGTCGGTCTCTATTTTAGCAACATTATTGAATTTTTACGTTACAGATCGGAAAGAGTTGTTGATGAATGCCATAGTGAATATAGGAATGTAATATCGTGTGTTCCTAAGGGTAGTGTTCTTAGCCCTTTACTTTTCATACTATATACTTATGACTTGTTGCATACGCAGATGATGCTACTCTCTCCTGACAATACCATCCTGTTCATAATATAAGGTACGCAGTTAATTCTAATAGTCGGGCCTTCTCTATCAGAAGTCTCAATAATATAATTTTTATTCCTGTTGTGACCAAATTGTGGAATGATCTCCCTAATTGGATATTAGAATCAGTAGAACTTCAGAAGTTCAAACTTGCAGCAAATGTGTTTATGATGAATAGGCTGACAAAAGTCTTTTTTATAGTCTATATATGAAATATCTGCTTTGTGTTGTTACTGTTCTTAAAATTTTATGTTAATTGTTCAATTCTTCTCATTAAGTTTATTTATTTCCTTACTTCCTTCCCTCTCTGGGTTATTTTTCTCTGTTGGAGCCTTTTGGCTTATAGCATCCTGAGTTTCCAACTATAATTGTAGTTTAGCCAATAATAATAATGATAATAATAATAATAATAATAATAATAATAATAATAATAATAATAATAATAATAATAACCGCCAAAGCCATTTTCATATCCATATTTATGTGTGTAGCAAGATCTTTTGTATTCCTAGTTTGAGTTTAAAGATTATATACGTCATATTCACAAAGTGCTTCTTGCAAGATGTATGTACAGAGAATTGCTACGATTTTACCGTTTCATTGTTAAGAAAAATGAAAGTTCGTGTGTGTATGTGTACGTTTTGTTAACATGATATTTTCCTAAAAAGGAGCAGGTGAATATTGTCTCGTAAATATCTTCACTTTTTTCACTATAAAAGTTTATCGATTTATCAATCATTTTTTTTTTTGTATGTTGCATCCATGAATATATACCCTTTTGTCATCTTATCTATGATAAATTGATTCATCTATTTAAATTGTGTGTATATTTTGCCAACAGGACGTTTAGGCTTTCCTGATTTATTGACTTATGAGGAAACCAATAACCAAATGAGGAACATCTCGTGATTGCATCTCTTGTGCTCGCGGAAATTCATAAGCAATATGCATCGGTTTTGTATTCCACTTATTGAATAGACAAATTTTGATAAATCTAGCTTCTTTTTCACAACTGTGGACCGTAAATAGTTTGAGAAAATTGTCTTTTTCACCGTTTTGTGTAAATGAGTCCCCTCCCCCCAAAAAAAGAAAATAGGCAAGAGAAGATTTGGTAGCTTCAGCCAGTGCGTTGCGGTGAAATGAGGATCATAAATAACTTGGAACTGGCAGAAAGACAAGTGATATCACCAGCTGTCGCATATTCATATATATATATATATATATATATATATATATATATATATATATATATATATATATATATATATTTATATCTATATATATTTATATCTATATATATTTATATCTATATTTATTTATATCTATATATATTTATATATGTATATATATATATATATATATATATATATATATATGTCTATATATATGTATATATATATATATATATATATATATATATATTTATACTTATATATATGTCTATATATATGTGTATATATATATATGTATATATATATATATATTATATTTATATATACTAATATATATATATAAATATATATATATTTATATATATACTAATATATATATATATATATATACTTATATATATGTCTATATATATGTATATATATATATATATATATATATATATATATATATATATATATATATATTTATACTTATATATATGTCTATATATATGTGTATATATATATATATGTATATATATATATATATTATATTTATATATACTAATATATATATAAATATATATATATTTATATATATACTAATATATATATATATATATGTATATATATATATATATATATATATATATATATATATATATATATATATATATATATATATATAGTAGACTAGTGCGTTCTTTATGAGTGTGTGCCAAATCACGTGGCACTTGAGGGGTGGGTTAACCATATGGTGGTAAAAGGCACGAATTATTGCTCCATTGTCGTGTGATGGACTCAGAATAGGTCGACATCTTATTAACTTGGTGTTTTAGATTTATTCTGATACATATGACAAAAAAATTTCTCAATGAAGTTAAATGTTGAAATAAAAACTGTTAGGAATAAAATGGGGCCCAAAAATACTGTTATGAAGGTTTAAGTATATATTTTTTTCTGATTAGTCGCAGGAAATATTGCTCTTGATAATAGAGAACTCATCTTACATACTTAGATTACTAAAGTATGTTCATTATCTAATGGTGTGAATTCATATTGTTCATTTTAGGAACTAGATATATCTTATACGATATTTTTTTTTCATCTGTGAGCTCCAGTTCCATTTGCCCAAGTAAGGATGTTTCATTAGATAATGTATTTTTCCAGCCGTGCATCTAGGCGAAGTTCTTCATTCGGAGGTTCAGTGCCTGTCCCTACTGACTTTTTTTTTTTTTTTTTTTTTTTTTGTTCTACATTAAATTCACTAAACATGTCTATTTACTGTAGAATTATTTTTCCTCTTAGCGGACAGAGGTGTTAAGAACATGACTTCCTTAAAGTTTTTTGTGGGAGGGTGTTTAATACCAAATAAAATGTTAACAGAAACTGGATCTCTGCTCGTTAACTTACAGAATGCATCTGGTTCAAATCTCTGTAATAGACAAAATGAATGCAATTACTTTGTTTTGCATATACCTGTAGGACAGACACCCTTGGTCAAAGGGCACAAGGCTGCGGCTCCAGTTGCAGATCTGTTAGATAGGCAAAGGGGGATTCCAGACATAATGATGTGGTTGCAGAGAGGTGATTGGGGCCTTTTTGAACGAAATGTCCTAGAAAAGTCACGTAATGTCTGCAATTCGGACCTTTGATTGCGTCAAGGGAATTATGTATAATAACTAATAGTTATTATTGATTTAGTATCATAAACCCCTTAACATGATAAAACAATGCAATAGAGAATATGCAAGATTAAAAGAACATTACGGCCGTGGTACATTTGTGTGTATATATATATATATATATATATATATATATATATATATATATATATATATATATATATATATATATATATATATATATATGTATATACAGTATATATATAAATATATATACATATATATATGTATATATATGTATATATATTTATATATATATACTGTATATACATATATATATACATATATATATACATATATATATATATATATATATATATATATATATATATATATACTGAAGAAGAAGGCAACCATGTTACCCCATACGAATGGGAAAAAGGCACGCTAATAGATGATGACTGATATTCTATGCAAAACAAATTGATGAGACATGTCTTATCTAGGTGAGACAGATAGATTTAAGTTTTAAAAAAATGCTTGTCTATTCAGTGACAAAATTAGTCATCTGAATTTTACTGATCATTTACGGAGAGGAAAACACTAGAATTTAAGGTCATTTTATTTAAATTACCTTAAATTTTAGGGGGGCAGTTCGTATTCCATATGAGATAAGTATTGAGAAGTGCATATATCATATGGAATAATTACTAGGGGAGTACTTTTAGTATATGGAATTTCTGCTGGGGAGTATAATGTATTCTTGTTTTTCCTTGGGGTGGGGGGGGGACGAACTTTATTTCACACCACGCTTGTAGAGGCTACTCTTCCAACTCATACCTTTACTTCAATTGTTCTTGTTTGTCTTGCCCATGTAGGAGGTGAGGCCATCAGAACTGATAGTCATATGTTTGAGAGAGCCATCCACACTTTAAAAAAAAAAAATGAGTAAAAGCTTTAGAAACTTTTGGCTAGTTTATTTTGTCGCAAATTGGTTTACAAAAATCAGACAAATGATCAACATTGGCTTCTTGGTTAGCATGTGCCCTATCATGATAAGTGATACATTTTACGGCAAACTGCAGCACGAACTAGATAGATCAACTCAGAGCGATGACATCACCGTGTTATGACAAAGTATATGGTAACATAATTCCTCTGAGTTGATCTTGTTAGGTTTTGATGCAGTTTGGCGTCAAATCTAAAATAGAGATTAGGGGAGATAAAAAAGCTCTATTAACTAAAGATTATTTCCATATTTGGGTAATTAAGTTGAAATGATTAATCTTTGAATCAAAATATATTCGGTATCCTTTAAGTATTGCCTGTATTGATGGTCTCCTCCAACTCCAAGATACCTGCTATTCTGAGACACTTCACGATAGATTTTTTTGTATTCGAGGATGTTCAGAAAAAATACAACCTTATCAGTAGTAGCGGTGAAGATTCAAATCATATTTTATCATCAAAGTATGTTTGGGTGCATTCCCACAAACTCATCCTATTTGATAATTTTGGGGCGATGCAATTGTTTCCAGAATAGAGAAGCTCTAGGTCAGTATGACCATAAGAAACAATCAAGGAAATGTGATGCTCATTTAGGTCTTATAAGTGTCATCAAACACAGAAATTATTAATAAAATTAGTTGTAGTATCTCGAATTGAGGTGAATACAGCCTTTGATTAAACCACATCGCCTCTCTTTTAAACTACGAATATTTGATGTTATAGGATGTGTCCTTTTGACTTCTGTAAATAACTTCCAGTTATTATTGATGACATTTCTGGAGATGGCAACCTGAAATATTAAAATTCCACAGGAATGAAGGGCAAAGATGTTTTTATTATGTGTTTACCTATTATTTGTTTGCCTACCAAGATAAATAAAGCAACAGTTTGTAGATAATGCAAATTGAATGAAGTAGAAAGTAATTATCAAGTAGGAAATGCCACATTCCTAAGCTTTATAGATATTAACAATTATTATGAATTAGCCAAGTTTTATAGTCTGCCAGGTTGGGAGCTCTACTTTACTTCATTATTCATATGTTATCGTACTCCGCATGTATCCAATAGATGTCTCCGTCATTTGCTTCCTGTAGATCTACATTAGTAGGCTACATGCAGGTCTTAGTGGGCAGCAGTGGAGGATATGGTCAATAGTCAGGGGAGATTCACCACTGGGGCAATCAGCATTGGTGACATATTCCTACTTCTGAAGTCTATCTCCATTTTTCCCAACCTTGGAACTAGCTCATTTTAAGGTGGTCCACTCATTTCTGTTAAGGTTGGTCCCCAAGGTAGGTGTTCGCTAGGGTCAGATAGTGCTCCATTGGTTGAAGTACAGTCACTCTCCCTTCACTTCATCAATCTGTAGGCAGCATGGTTTAGTTGTTCAGGACCCTCCACTCCAAGAAGTTTTTTCTAGACTTTAGTCGCTGTCTTGTTGCCTAATATCCATGAAGTGGATACCTTGGATAGTTCATTTGTTTGACCCTTTCATTTTTTTAATAGCATCTTGTCGAATTTTGCCATTCCATAAAGAGATGATAGCATATGTGGTACCTTCCCGTGGGGATTTTGTTATGAAAGCATGCCACCTATTCAAACATCTCAAGGAAATTCCAAATACCAATAAAAAAACATGTTGGCGGTCTTAAATACGTGTATTACCAGCATGGTGATTAAAACGCAGATTATACATATTACTTAGGGTATTACAGAAGTTTCATATATATATATATATATATATATATATATATATATATATATATATGTGTGTATGTGTATGTGTGTGTGTGTGTGTATGTGTATGTGTGTGTGTGTGTTCAGGGAAGACACATGCACTTTGCTGTGGACAACGTTAACTTTACTGAAGATACCCTGATGGAAAGCAAACTCTGCATGCTCCTGCAATGGCCATTTACCAGAGGTCACACCCAGGAGATGAAATTCCTAAACATGAGCTGACTGAGTTAGTTAAGAGCAGTATTAAGGCTCTGATAAAGGCTGTGGCTCCTAAGCTTCTTGACTGGAAAGCTGGCATTCTGAAAGGCATTCAGAGAGGCCAGTGATGACGAGATATCAGCAATAGGAAAACTGGACACCACACTGAAGCCCATTGACATCGTCCCACATGCCGGGCACCAAGATTACCTCAGTTCGGAAGCTGAAATAGTTTTTGTTCACAAACAGGTAGAAGCAGGCCGAGAGGCTGCCTCCTATTCAAGATGCACCGCAACAATCAAATGCAACACATTTGTTGAATAGTGCAAAGACCCATTCTTTTGTTCACTCACCAAAGTGTAAGATCATCTCTTCTGTAATTCCATCTAGTCTGACTGCCCTCTTAGACATAACTTGCTCCATGTCCATCTTTATTTTCTTTAAGCATCCCCATTCATTGTTATTTGGCTTTCCATTGAGCAGAAGTTGGTGAGCCACTTCATTTTGGGTGACTGTGGCTATTCATGGCTGGCTTTGATCTTCTGAGTTGAAACTAAAATTTCAAATTACCACTCTTATTCAGTACTTTCACTTTACAGTTTATGGTGCATTGGGCCTTTTTAACACTGGTCTCCGTTATTCTAAAGGATTGTCGTTACCTGTGTCATTTTGATTCCAAGCTGTCTTTGCTGCAGGACTTGAAAATAGTTTCCTCTAATGAACTGCAACTGAGGCATTATTTATAAAGCTGTACCAGTGTCCGGTAACAGATTTGGCTTTTTTATGGAAGTTTCATTCATGTAAGGACCTTTCACTTGTATTCATATTGCCTAAACCCTGTGAGCTATACTCAAATCAGCGAAAAATGGCTGATAGAGGACACCTATTTTTAAGTGGATTCCCCCACTGGGGCCACTTATCCACAAATTAGCGTCCCGCTCTCTGACCCATCCTCCTTACTCACTGTCTCTCTTATTTGCTTTCTCCAATTTATCACCTTATTTTCTCTGCTTATGATTTCTAGCGCTCTCTTATTCATATATTTATATTACCGTTTTATGACAAATATTATCCCAATTCCCTCTTATTCATTATTACGCTTTTTATTCATGATGTCGCCCTATTTCACCTTCCCCATCCCCCACCCACGTCCCCTCCCCATCATCCACCTCTCTCATCCCCCTCCACCCTTTCTCGCAACTCCAACTGACCACCCACGAGGGTCACCTTTTCCTTTTATCATGGCCTTTCCTTAATTCATCATATACTGTACTGCCATGATATTTTTACAGTTTCTTTACCCAAAGGATACTGCTTCTCTGAGCCAACACTTCCTTATCACTTTCATTAAAATTGAGCTCCCCCTCTTCTATTGATAGTTCCTTATGTAATTTTTTTTTACTGTTATCTATGTCTAGCGGCAAACATCTGGCATATCCTTTATATGGAAATCAGCCTTGAATTTTACCTCAGTTGTGGAGTGAAACAAAAGTTAGAATAATTTCGGATACAAACTCGGCAATAAACAAATTTATATTGAAACAGAGAGCGAGAGAAAGAAATCCAGGCACAGAGGATAAGGAGGTGGAGCAGGGTTAGAGAAAGAAGGCAAGCAGTTGATCTCTGGGGATGTGGCATTCATTTAAAACCAGGAGCCCTCCCCTATGGGCTGTTTTTCGCTGCATTGAGTGTAGTGCATCCTGCTTTCTTTGTTTTGGATAAGCGTCTTTGGCCGAGTTATTGTTTTTTGGTGATTTGCAAGTTTTCTATAGAACTTAGCAGTTATAATTTACTGGTATTCAAGCTTTTCCTTGACTTTTGTGCATTATATTTTTTATCTCGCTAGTTTTTATTCAACTTCCAGGGAAATGTATACACTTAATGAATTATTATGGTCCCGGGTCTTGGCACCAAAGAATATATTATATATTACGGCTGGCAAGTTACATAACCTCCTGAGTTCCTAACTCACCTGTTTGTTTTTACATAAATCTGTTACACTTGAATAATTCCTGAACTTTGAGAAAATTACATAATTCCCAGACGCTAATATAAAAAAACTCACTATCCAAAGGTCTCTTACGTACACTCAAAACAAACTGAGTAATTATTATTAAGAAGTATTCAAAACAACCTCTTACTTCGATTCTTAGATAAGGATACGAGAGAGCTCTTTAATAAATACTGGTGATTGAAATAATACACACTTTACAAAAACAAATATATTCTAAAAAATATTTACAACATTAGTACCAAAAAAATTAATATCAAAATGAATCATTCGAAATATTAAATCTAAACAAAACCTTAGACTAAAACAAGAAAATATTACACTGAAAATTATATGATCACTTAACTCAAAATATCAAATCTGAACTAAGCCTTTGACTAAGACAAGAGAATATTACCCACTGAAAATTATATAATCACTTGTTTCACTGGAAATTAAATTTTACACAAATATTTAATCTTGATAATCAATGAAAGTGGTTAACACCTCAACACTCTAAAGAGTAAATGCTAAATGAAATTTATATAAAAGCAATTAATTCACTCACGTGTTTTGACTCACGAGGTAATCGAACAGATACACAGAATAAATACACTTCAGTGTTTTAACCTAAACTCACAGGGCTAATTACAAAAATTTATATAATACCAGCATGTACAATAACGCAATAAATTTGAAATCACCTTCAACGTTTCATTAACATTTGAACACACTACACACGATATATGTTGGTAAGAACTTACTCAGTTTGGAGAGGGCACACACTCGAAGCACTTGAGGAGAGAGGATATTGGCTCTTTCACTGGGACAGGCTGGATCTCTTCTGCTTCTATGCATTCCTGGGGTGTATATATATTGACTTAATTATTTTAGATCCTTCTAGATCCAGGGGTCTAGAAGCTTAGGAGCAGTGCCTAGCAGCATAAGATTGCCAATAAGTCAAGTATCTGATGAATGCCAACGCATGAGCACGGCGACACTCTGTCACCTATCTCCGTCCACCTACGTCCTCAAAGCAATAAAAAGAAGGTAAAACTAACTCTGGTTTTTTTTTAGAACATTCCAAACACGTGGAAATATAACACTTGCGTAATCTATCACAAACATGACGCAATACCTCGTAAAAACGTAAGAAAATTTCATAAGCCCTTGTTCATACCTTGTATGATTCGTACAGCACACTTATTTGAGACTGCATAAGACTTTGTAACAAAATTCGTGAAATAAAAAGTTAATTCTTAAAAATAACGTAAATTTACATACACTGACATGAATGAAAAATACAGTTACATGAACAATGAAAGTCTTACGTAATTTACATACAAATACTTAAACCTACAAGAGAGGAACTTACCTTACGAGCTGGCTATATACCTCTTAGATACACAAATGAAATACATGAATAAAATATTTACTCTACACTAGACCAGCTTCATAAGAGAATGATTGAATGTTTTCAACTGGAAATAGTACCATAATAGTGGAGATACCTTAAAGAGTCGATTCAAGTATTTAACAAAGCAAAAAAGTAATGCAAAAATTATTTTTGAATTTGGCTGAATTAGGTTAGTGTTAGGTACTTCTGTAATTAAGATAAAAGATAAGCTATAGCTCTATGATATCTGGTATGCCAACAGGTTTTCGACCTTATGATATGCATAAACTACCCGAGCAAGAAATCTAGAGTTCTGATATTTGAAGACTAGTTTACGGTCAGAGAGAGAGAGAGAGAGAGAGAGAGAGAGAGAGAGAGAGAGAGAGAGAGAGAGAGAAGGTAGTTAAAATATCTTTTACCTCACTTGCACTCTGAATTAACAGTGCAGACGATTCTCATGATGAAAGATGGGATCCAAAAGAAAGGAATTCTGAGTAAGGACAAAGTGGAACGACAAAAGAAGCGAACGAAATAAAGGGAGAAGAAATTGGAATGCCGGAAATGGTGAGATGAACTTATTGTGGAAGGAGGCATAAGAAAAGAAAAGGATTTGCTGATGACGAAGGAAAATTTGTTTTGGGAAAGGGTAAAGACGAAATGAGAATTGTTGATAAAAGAAACTGAATCCGGGAACGTAATTCACCAGAATAATAGATTGGAGATTAAAACTTTGTTTATATGATATCTGGAAGACTAAGAATCAATAATCTTTGTTGTTTTTGAGAGGCAAAACATATTTTAAGTCATATAAATGTTTATGTTTAAAGGATTAACCATGATATGCTTATGGACTATGAAGGAAAATAAAAGGCCTATGGAAAAAAGCTTATACTTTAAAAAGTGATTCAAATTCAATATATGTAAAAAGAATATTTTTGATAGTTATATATCGTTTACTTTATAGGATATTTGAACTACTGCCGAATATAGGCAGAGTTATGTTTGAAATTTCTTGTGGTTTCTCTTCGGAAAGTTTAAAAGGACAATGAGAGAAGTTGAGAATCGAATTCTCCAATTCCCTTTATGTGCCTCCGCTGCAAATTCTGGATTGCGAACGTAAAATTTCTCCCAAAAGGATGAAACTCCGATTGTTGCCTTAGGAGCGACATCGCTTTGTATCGAAACCTTTGTATAACTAGTCCATTATGCAAAGACATCTACGGATGGAAGCTTTCTCAAAACTCCCTCCTCGACACACTCATCGTCCCCTTCCCTTCTCCAAACTCTCTCTCTCTCTCTCTCTCTCTCTCTCTCTCTCTCTCTCTCTCTCTCTCTCTCTCTCTCTCTCTCTCTCTCTCTTAAGAGTAAGGAGTGTCTTCCTTTTGGAATGCCTGGTTGCATCTTCAATAGCTCCAGAGGACAAGAACTACTGCATGGAAATGTTGCAACCAAAGACACACATGTTCCGGTCCCTCGATCACGTATTGTGTTTCGTTCCTCAAGAATGTTTTATTTGAAGAAGATCAGATATTCTGTTCTTATTCTATTACACAATACTTTGCGGGAGGAATTTGTTTAATGAGAGACATGGTGTTTTGCGTATCCTCTCTTGTCTCTGTGACATACATGATTATCGGGTACTTTGATCTATCCAAATCTAGATATTGCTAAAACGAAAATAAATTATACAGGATGGTGCATAGTACTTGTATAAACAGTAGATACACATGCATATCTTTGGGGTGATTTTGTGTTTTTATTGTGATAATTTCTGTGGTAAAATCATGATTTTTAAACAAATAAACAATCTACACGTGTTCTTTATATTTTATGAAATGAGAATGCTATACCTACATGATTAAAGTGCAAATTACTGTTGCTATGGTGCTTACTCTGCCATCTGAGTGAAGTTTATTTACTTTTCAGTCTCTCAGAAACATTGATAAACACTAAAATTAATCAAAGTAAGTGAGATTGCTATCATTAATTTATGATCACACAGAAAGAGTGGTAAAGGGTAGACGTATTCTCCAGGAGGCCGAGACTTGACAATCTCTTCAAAAGGTCTTATGGAATCCCTTTTGAAAACTAATCTTGCTGGAATAAATGCGATTGTTTCTTTTTTAATGCTTTCCGTAATTACTCTTCTATACCACATCTCCAGTACATTTGCAAACATTATGCCATAGCTTCTACATTTTCTGCACACCATACGTTTAATTTTGTGAAGCCATGTACATTTTAAATTTCGTTTGGTATGTAATGATAGAATAAATACATTTGTTTTTGCGTCCTCTTAGTTTTGGCTTCAGATATTATGTGTGTGTGTTTTTGTGTGTGTATGTGTGTGTGTGTGAACATTAAGGAATAGGAAAAACATAAAAGGTGAAACTAATTTTTAGTCTTATTTTGCTTTTATTTTACTACCCTTACGGATATAATTAGGCAGTTTGAACTATTTCAATGATGTAAGTGGGTGGGTTTTTTTTTGGATAATGATAAGAGTGTAAATGCACATTAACTGAATTTCCTTAGGTCTAATTAATTGTAAGTGTTGAATATTTTTGGCTACTGCCTTCGAGAGAGATATTATTCCAGTGTTCCATTGGATTTTGATATCCTTATAGAGATGTTTTACTTTCCTCGCTGGCATTTCTTTCCATTCTTTCGTAGGAGCGGGGAGAGTCTGTCACCCGCCCTCATGGGTTAATTCATCCTCGTAACGAGCAGTTTGGGTTCATGGTACACAATGCCAAATGGTTGTGGATTCTCGCTAGCCTTTCTTTATTTAAAGTATGTGGTGATCATTTCTTTCAGCTCAATGGTATTTTTGTCCTTTTTGGCAATTTCTCAAAAGTTTCAGAGGTCTCGTTTGTGGACTCTTTCTTGCATAGAACTCATTCGGGTTTAGCTAAGGTTCTTTCTAATTGCTGTTATTTTTGGATGTTTGCAACCTATTGGTGCTTGTGAGAAATCCCTGTTTTGATGCCTCATTGAATTGGAAGTTACAAATTATATTTTGTTTATCAATTTTAAATCTGCAAAAAAAAAAAAAAATCGTTTAAAACTCTCGATAGTAAAAATAAAATTAATAATTTGAATTATGCGCAGAAGCATGTTGGATTGAGATCACTTTTAATGAGGGATTTTTTTTTCCATTCATTGTAGATTGTTGATGATATGAGCTTAGGTAAAGAATTTTATGATAAGAACCACCGTGTTGTATCTCTAAAGTTCTAAACTAAAATAAAAAAGATTCGGTTCTCAAAAAATCCAGAGTAATTGAATTTAGTAAATTTGTTTACAGAACTATTAAATTGTCGCTTAATTTCCTCAACCAGAGTAATGACTTCAAATGGTTCCAATGGGTTTTTGACGCAAGTCACGATCTTCGTGATAGTGAGACCGACCTATTCTCCGTCTCAATTGAAGCCGTTCAGTGGCGAATTAAGTTCTCGTCGCTCACTTTAAAAACTTGCTTTTCCCGACAAATATTTTTCTTTTCCCAGCGAAGCGTCAAATCCCCGATTTTTGTTTTGCGAATAACTCCTTCTTTCCCTTCAGCACCCCGTCCCCTGAGTCAAAACGTCCGCATTGCAGAATTCTCTCTTGAGGTAACTGTCCATTTCATGGCTCTGAAAGGAAGAAAGACCTTATCGTTGATTATATTGAAACCTCACTTCACTGTCTGGGTAAAAATCCTCAGTTTCTCAACGTGACAGCCAATTTCCACGCACGAATGAGTCTCTCTCTCTCTCTCTCTCTCTCTCTCTCTCTCTCTCTCTCTCTCTCTCTCTCTCTCTATTATGGTCGATGTGCTCCATTTGAAAAGTATATTTCACACGAAAGTCTCTCCAGTTTTATTTATTTATTTATTTTATTTTTTATTTTATTTTTTTTTTTTGAGCCATCATTGGCAGCCATTTATCGTGCCATTTACTAATTGAAAATATTACATCCGTATTACGACGAACTTGTTGAAAAATTGGAAAATCTTAAAGATTTATGCACCAGCCTGCACAAAATATATGAGCTTGTAAATAATTGTTTCTTTGTTTATTGGATTTCTACGTCTTGTGTAACTGTTTATAAATTCCTTCCTTTTGAATTGTCCGGTTGGGTTTCATGCCAGTTCTGAAATTTAGGATAAAAGATGCAGTAGTTAAAATGGCTTATTTTTCTGACATATCTACTCAAGTATCTTTCTTTGCTGATAAGATATGTGAGGGGAAAATAGAATTCTCAGTATTTATGTATTAGTAATTTTTTAATAGAACCTGGTATAAGAACAAAGAAACTTTTCGCTATTTAATGTGGTCACTGTATCTAAATGTTTACATCTTATTGCGTTTAATTGCATAATCCTAGTATCTCCAGCCTGGAAACTCCAGGGAGGTAACGTTGAAGGAAGCACTCGAAAAGCAAAGGGAGAGTGCCAGGTCTGGCCAGAGGGTCATGCAGTGCAGTGCAGCGTCGTTTCATCTGATTTGGGATCAGTGCTACTTTATAGCGATTTTATTTGCAAATTCGCCAAAATGAATTTTCCATTGAGGTCCTATGGGTGGCCAGAATGCAGGATATCTAGCCTACACTAACAAATTAGTAGCTGCTATAATAGGTATTTTATCTGCGATCAAAACTTTCTTTTGGCAGAGAATTATAAACGCCATGGCCTTCTCTTGACCCCTCTTTATCATGCTTTGAAACGGGCCCATAAATTTTGAGGTTAACATAGCTTAACAGTAAAGCTGACCTACAGATTTCTTATTAGTGTAGTGTTAAATAATCAGGTTTCCATTTTTAAGGGAATTTTTGGTTTCCTGGATCAGCGATGATGCTCATTTTCGTTCCTTTCCAAACGTTTTGTAATAAACGACGGGAAACAAATCTCTAAGAGGTTTGATAAACACAAACAAGCTAAGAAAATAATGTAACATATTCCAAAAGGAGGATGTTGAAGATAATTGCAGTAAACGAGTAAAATACCATCAGAATTATCATTTTGATGTCAACTATTGCCCTGAGTCACTCTCCCGGCCTCAAGAGGAAATAATGTCGTTAGATGCCGCTGATGGAAATGGGCGAAACCCGATTAATCTTCGTATGATTAGCCCGGCAAACGCTCACTCGCTTTTGTTCTACGAATTCTATTTTAAGGATCGAGCAATTCTAGGGAAGTGTCGAAGCTATTGTTATATTAAAATCAACAGGTTGTTTTATTATATACTGTATATGAGCATAAATTGCATTCTCTGTTTCTTGGGTAATTTAATCACTGTTATCGTTATGTATCTAACTATGCTTTATATCAATACTTTGTATATACTTGGGCAAACCTCATTTCATATTCATGTGCGGAAGTATCATGTATATATATATATATATATATATATATATATATATATATATATATATATATATATATATATATATATATATATATATATCATTATCATCTCTTCCTACGCCTATTGAAGCAAAGAGCCTCGGTTGAATTTCGTCAGTCGTTTCTCTCTCGAGCTTTTAATTTAATGCTTTTCCATTCATCATCTCCCACTTGACGCTTCATAGTTCTCAGCTATGTAAGCCTGGGTTTTCCAACTATTCTAGTGCCTTGTGGAGCCCAGTTAAACGTTTGGTGAACTAGTCTCTCTTGGGGAGTGTGAAAAGCATGCCCAAACCACCTCCATCTAGCCCTCACCATGCTCTCATCCACTTATGGCACTAGAGTAATCTCATATAGTTTCATTTATAATCCTGTCCTGCCATTTAACTCCCGATATTCTTCTTAGAGCTTCGTTCTGAAATCTATTAAATCTGTTGGAAATGGTTTCATTGTCATACCACGACTCATGTCCATACAGTAACACAAATCTCACTAAACTGATATTTAGCCTGATTTTTATATGTAATTTCATGCGATTTGATTCCTAATTTTATTGACCTAGCCATTGTCTGATTTGCTTTTTACAATATTTCATTAAACTTAAATTCTAACGACCCTGTATTGGAGATCATAGTTCCTAAATACTTAAATGATTGTACCTCATTAATCCTTTCTCCTACCAATGATATTTCATCTTCCATTGCATATCCCATTTTCATCATCTCTGTTTTTCTTCTATTTATCTTAAGCCCAACCTCGTGTGATATTTCATGGCTACTGGAAAGAAAGCATTGCAAATCCTATTGTTGTCTGCTAATAAGGTCAGCATCATCAGCATACTCTAGGTCAGTTAATTTCTCTTTAAAAATCCAGTCAAATCCTTCTCCACCATCTCCAAGTGTTCTAGGCATTACAAGATCCATGAGGAGGATAAACAACATAGGTGACAACACATTCCCTTGGATTAATCCACTGTTCACTAGAAATTCATTTGATAAGATTCCACTAACATTAACTTTGCACTTGCTATGTAATCCTTCTCCACCATCTCAGAGTGTTCTAGGCATTACAAAATCCACTAGGAGGATAAACAACATAGGTGACAGCATATTCCCTTGGAGGACTCCACTGCTCACTGGTAATTCATTTGATAAGATTCCACTAACAATAACTTTGCACTTGCTATGCTCATGAACATACTTAATTAAATTTACATATTTAAGAGGAATTCCATAATAATGCAAGACTCTCCACAAAATACACCGATGCACTTTATCGAAGGTTATTTCATAGTCCACAATTGCCAACAAAAGTGTATTTCTATATTCTACACATTGCTTTACAATGTCTCAAAATGAAAATTTGGTCAGTACATTTCCATTTTCATGTGGAACTTCTCCAAGATCCTCAACACCCATCACATTCTTTATACCTTGATTATGCCTTCCTAATTTAGCATTGAGGTCACCAGTAACAATTGAGGTTACCAGTAACAATTTTTATATCTCTCTGGGATCTCATTTATTACACCCTGCAGTGCTTCATAGTATTCATCTTTCCTTTCCTCAGTGGAATCATTTGTTGGTGCATAGCAAACTATAATACTCATATTGCACTGCTTTGATTTAAACTTTGCAAGCAACAATCTACTATTCACAGAATTCCTCTCAGTTAATGCCTTTTCTGCTCTTGGTGTCATCAACATTCATACCCCTTCTCTTGCAACGGCATCTGTCATTCCTGGCTATATATATATATATATATATATATATATATATATATATATATATATATATATATATATATATAGACATATATGTATGTATGTATATATATATATATATGTATATATATATATATATATATATTTATATATATATATATATATATATATATATATATATATATATATATATATATATATATATATATTTCCTTGGTCTAAGGTTTCCTTACCAATTCCCTTACAACGTGTTTCACTCAGGGGCAAGATGTCCAAACTATATTCCATATATTCATTCATGACTAACATTCCAATTACTAATTTTAAATTTTTCTTTAGTATTTATAAACCGAGAGATACTTAGCACCCCTCTACGTCCAGGACTGGGGACTATTTTGTCATCTTCTCTTTCCATTGACTGACTAGATCTGTAGAGGATTCATTGGCTATGTTCATCAAAGGGTAGCCAGTTCCTTGTGATGTGCAGTGCCTATCTAACTTAGGCAAGGGACCCCTTGAGCGAGGAAGAATTGTTTAGTAATCTCAGTGCTGCCAGGTGTATGCCAGAGGAAAATATGTAAAGCATAGGCCAAACTATTCAGTGTATGTCTATTGCCTTAAACCCAATCCGCCACCCTGCTGCCAATAACTCCATCTAGATTCAAGTGGGCATTCCTCCACACCCAAAATTATACTATATATATACATATATATATATATATATATATATATATATATATATATATATATATACATACATATATATACATATATATATGTGTGTGCGTATATATATGTGTATAAAGATATGTATGTATATATATATATATATATATATGTATATATATATATATATATATATATATGTATTTATATATATATGTGTGTGTATATGTGTGTATAAAAATATATATGTATATATAAATATATATTTATATATATACATGTATATATATATATATATATATATATATATATGTATATATATATATATATATATATATATATATATATATATATATATATATATACTAGTGTACACGACTCCCCAGAACTGACAGCTAAATATGTAGATAGATATACACACAATGGCACACGCACATGCAAACGCATTATGGCTACTCCCTCTCCCTCCAACCTGATGGAAGGGGAGGGCTGAGCGTGACCAACGAAATATATATATATATATATATATATATATATATATATATATATATATATATATACACACATATATGTGTGCATTTGTGTGTATATATATACATATATAATATATATATATATATATATATATTTATATATATATATATATATATATATATAGAGAGAGAGAGAGAGAGAGAGAGAGAGAGAGAGAGAGAGAGAGAGAGAGAGAGAGAGAGAGAAATGCGTGTACTTAGAATATCAAGTAATGATCAGTAGATTTTATGTTCGTTCGATATTATTAGGTATATTTATGTTCTGATGAATAAGCCCAAGACTGGTTGTATTATGTATGGTATGCTTCAGTTATAACAGTAATAAAGGGATGTGCTGGGTGATGTGGTAACGTCCCTGACTGGTGAACGCCAGGCTGGGGTTCGAGTCCAGCTCAAACTCGTTAGTTCCTTTGGTTGCTGCAACCTTACCATCCTTGTGAGCCAAGGACGGTAGGTTTGTGGGAGGCTATATGTCTATCTGCAGAGTCATCACAGCCATTGCCTGGCCCCCCTTGTTTCTAGCTTGGGCGCTGGTCATATGATTTATGGTCAGTCTCTAGGGCATTGTCCTGCTTGATAGGGCAATGGTACTGTCCCATGCCTCTGCCATTCATGTGCGGCCTTTAAACCTTTAAATGCTATTGCTCTGCATCATCGCTTATTGGTGAATATTTTTCACCTAAATTAGAGAGTAATATCGTATCCAGTGTGAGACATCCCTAGTCAACGGATAGATTAATGTAAACAGTATTGGGGAACCATACCATAACTTTTTTTAATCATTCGTGCAAGATAGAGATGCTTAGCAGTTTAAACATACTTTGTTACTCTACTTTTATAAAGAAAATAATTATCCACGTTGTCATTTTTGAAATTTCAGTTATGTTTTGTCGAAAAAAATAGTTTACTTTTGTTAACACATTTTATGGGAAAATTTTCATAATTGCACAAGGTAAATATTTTAATTTTGAAATTACTTAGCGTTGTTGTCGTTGTTATTATTAATAGTATTAGTAGTAGCAGAAAACGGTAACAATGAACTTTAGGAGAATCAAGAGAAGATGCGAATATTTCTCAAGAATGTTGTCTTCATGTAAACACCGATTTGTTTATGAAGCGTCTGCGCCTTTCTCAGCATAGTTGCGTTGTATTTTGCTAGAAAATTTAGCTAGTAGAAATCTCATGTGAAATAAGTTTGTTATTATAAAGGTATTCATCATATTCATTATTATTGTTGTTGCTAATATGGAAAAAATTATAACAATTTTGAGTTTCATTAAATATAAATGGTTTTAAATTTCAGGTTCGACGGGATTGCCACGTACCCACACACCAAGACCCAGTTACCACCACAACCACCACCAGCGCACAAGACAATTATCACCACCACTCATCACAAGGTAAATTGAACCCAAGATAGTTCGTCTGCTGAATTGTTTAAGGGGGAGGAAGGTTTTAAGAGGGAGTAGTCTGGTTTTGTAGAACTCTTTTTGACTTTCAGATTAAAGGAGAATTTTATTCAATGATCAATGAAGATAAATGTTTAAGAGAACAGTTAAAAAGTACCGTAGTCGTTGTTTCGTTGGTGGTGGCACGAGTCGTAGTTGTAGAAACGGCAAGAGGTATTGATAATGTATCTTGATACATATGTATATTTTTCATTGTTTATTCTTTACTCTTCATTTCTCTTCCGTGCTGGGATACTTTCCTTGTTGGTACCGTTGTGTCTATAGACTGCATCTTATATTGTAGTAATGATAATATATGGTAAAAATCAAAACTATACACGGTCATTATTAGTAAGTAGTTTGCCCTATATCGTGACTAATGAAGTTGACGTGCTTTTAAACCTGTCTGTCTTTTAGAAAATATTTTCATCAATTTATTTTGCCATAATTTGAACATTATTCTCTTGTCTGATCTTCAACAGAGATATTGCATTTAAATTTGTTGGACTGGCAGTCTATTAAATTCCTAGTCCCTGTGATCTGGATATCATTTATCTGTTATGCCTTTCAAGTATTGTACATAATGTATAAGGGTTTCCATAATCCTGACCATCCTTTACATTTTGATCTTCCCAGATTATAGCAACAATACAAGGTATCCAGTTAATTGTAATAGAGGTTCCTTTTCTCTTATAACATTCAATTTTAACAGTATTCGAAGTTTTATCTAGGCTGGGACTAAATTAATAAAATTTTTAGATTGCTAATCAAAACATTGTAGTATCTGAAGTAACTTAATTAGGCATTTTTATGTGGCTGATTCAACCTCCGATATCGTGTAATGAAATCCCTAATAGAATTTCAGTACTCAACTGGCGCTCGCATTACTGCTCTCTCTAAGCTGTGTTGATGTCTGCCATTAAACTAAATATTTCCTGTTTTATTTTCTTGTAATAGGTTTACTATATTTGGATCATATGGAAGTGTGCATGCACGCATGAGTAGACCAGGACCATACCCCTTAATCTTTCAATCCGAAGAACAATATTAAGCAAGGACCTATAACTCGTAATAGCTGCAGTGCCGGCCAATTTTGTGGAGAGTCCTGCATTATTATGGAATTCTTCTTAAATATGTGGATTTGATTAAGTCTGTTCATGAGCATAGCAAGTGCAAAGTTAATATTAATGGAGTCTTATCAAATGAATTTCCAGTGAACAGCGGAGTACTCCAAGGGAATGCGTTGTCACCTATGTTGTGTATCCTTCTCATGGATTTTGTGATGCGTAAAACAGTCGGAGATGGTGGAGAAGGATTGGACTGGATTGGTGATAGGAAATTAGCAGACCTAGAATATGCTGATGATGCTGTCCGTATTAGCAGAACACCACAGGATTTACAATGCTTGTTTGCCAGAATGCATGAAATATCACACGAGGTTGGGCTGAAGATAAATAGAAGAAAGACAGAGACGATGAGAACGGAGTATGCAATGGAAGATGAAATATCATTGGAAGGAGAAAGGATTAATGGGGTAGAATTAGATAAATATTTAGGAACTATGATCTCCAATACAGATAGGAACTATGATCTCCAATACAGGGTCTTTAGAATTAGAGTTTAGTGAAAGATTGAGAAAAACAAACCAGACAATGGATAGGTTAAGTAAAATTTAGAAATCAAATCGCCTGAAATTACATATGAAAATCAGACTATGCATCAGTTTAGTGAGAATGGTGTTACTATATGGTCATGAGTCATGGTATGAAAATGAAACAATTACCAAGAGATTTAATAGATTTGAGAACAAAGCCCTCAGAAGGATAATGGGAATTACATGGCAGGACAGGATTAGAAATGAAACTATAAGAGAGATTACTCGTGTGCCATATGCGGATAAGATCATGGTGAGGGGTAGATGGAGATGGTTTGGGCTTGTTCTTTGCACTCCCCGAGAGAGATTAATTCACCAAACGTTCAGCTGGGCTCCACAAGGCATTAGTAGAGTTGGAAGACTCAGGCCTACATGGCTGAGGACTGTGGAGCGTTGAGTAGATGATGAATAGAGAAGTATTGAATTAAAAGCTCAAGATAGAGACGAATGGTGAAATCTAACCGTGGCCCTTTGCGTCAATAAGGCGTAGCAGGAGATGATGAGGATTATTATAAGTTATTGCTACGTAATTTATTATAGTCACATATATACTGTATATATATGTTAATTACGTAAAGGAATGGTGATTTTTAATGAATCGATCAGGACAAAAAGTTAATTCGGTTTATTTTTATTACGGAGCAGGAAAAATCTAATACAATGGTGGAGATCTAGAAGGGTCTAGAAGGAATAGAATTGTGCATATGTGGAAATTGGAAAAGAAGGAACGTCATTTAAAAAGAACCAGGATTCATAAATCATATTACATCTTAGTAAATATGGGTTCCTTTGTGAAAGTGTTTTTGTTAAATGAATAGGAATAACTTTGGTTACTTCCTATGAAATTATATAAATATAATGTTCTTTTTATTACAAACATTCTTACAAGCAATTTGAGACCGGGGTTTTGATGATGTGCCACCTGACAATTATGAAATGCATACCCGAGGTTGAGTATATAAAAGTTAGTTCTGGTTAACGGAGGGATAAATCAACCTGTAAGTCAGCCATAGAATATCCTCTGGAAAGCAAATAATGTTTAATTTTCCTTTTGAGCTCCAATATCTCTCTTCTCTTTGACATCTCTGATCTCTATGATAATAACTTAATTTTGTTGAACTTTTCTTAGGGAACTGAAGTGATAATAACTGTTAAAGCGTTAATAACTGCCTAAGCCCAGTGCAATTTTGTGGT
>NC_090732.1:55810720-55815720 GCF_036898095.1 Palaemon carinicauda | reverse complement strand
AGCCAACCTACTACCTATAAGCTATTACGTAAGATATATATATATATATATATATATATATATATATATATATATATATATATATATATCGGTAAAACTTCAAAAGTTCAAACTTTCAGCAATTTTTTTATGCTAAACGGGGTGACATAAGTCTTTTTATAGTTTATATATGAAAGATCTGTTTTAATGTTATTTTTCTGAAGATATTTTATATTAATTGTTAATAACTTATCATATAATTTATTTATTTCCTGGTTTTCGTCCCTCACTGGGCTATTTTTCCCTGTTAGAGCCTTTGGGCTCATAGTATCCTGCTTTTCCAACTAGGGTTGTGGCTCAGTTAGTAATAATAATAATAATAGGAAGATGGAGAGGGAATGTAGGTTTCCAGCCGCTGTCTGTGGGTGTGTCGTACGGATGGACTGAGGCTGTCAAATAAAAGTGTGCGGTGTCATCCTTGTGTTCAAAGATCCAATATCTGATAGGCCGTAGAAAACATGTCATAAATACGTCTCTCGTTTCACGTAACAAGTGTGGAGTGATAGATGAGGGGAGATACCCAAGACAAAGGGTTTACCCTTGAGACTTTTATATAGATGATGTTTTCCGTAACATAGAAAGGAATATGGAGTACGTCTGAAAATATTTCCAAACATCGTAGCACATCCGTTTTTTGCTGAGAAATATACTGATTTATAGTTGAGTTTCACTTAGAACAACTTAATTAACAAACCTGCAAAATTATTTTACAATGGAGAAAAAGATTTTTTATTCAGATGGGGTTTTGTGTGTTAAAGAGAGAGAGAGAGAGAGAGAGAGAGAGAGAGAGAGAGAGAGAGAGAGAGAGAGAGAGAGAGAGAGAGAGAGAGATCCAATGTCATGCTCCAGTGGTCCCCTCCATCATCGGTGGCGTCGCTGGACGGCTTTTCGGGGGCTATGGACTTATGCTCCCTCCCTCTGGCAGTTCACAGTAAGGGGAATGAGGTAGAGGTAAAGCGTAACGATATAATTTTGATCATATTGAATTGGTTTTGTAGAGAACAGAAGAGAGAGAGAGAGAGAGAGAGAGAGAGAGAGAGAGAGAGAGAGAGAGAGAGAGAGAGAGAGAGAGAGAGAGAGAGTTTATCCTTATCACGCTTGCATATAACAGATAACTGTAAAGTTTGCGTATGAATGGATTTTCAACATAAAGACATTTACCTTAATACTAGGTACTGTACAACAGTCTCACTCTCAACTGTTGAATCATGGATGAGCCATATGAACCAAAATTTTCGATAACATTGGCTGCACCATTAGCAGTGTTTTTAATCCTCAACTTCCTTCGTTATTCAGCTATATCGTGCATGCAGTATTTCACCTCCAGGACATTAGGGCCCTTCCTTTCAAATGCTTCCTTAACATCATTTATTCAGAGCCCTTCCTTTCAAATGCTTCCTTAACATCATTTATTCAGAGCCCTTCCTTTCAAATGCTTCCTTAACATCATTTATTCAGAGCCCTTCCTTTCAAATACATCCTTAACATCATTTATTCAGAGCTTTACAAGTCTTCCTCTCTCCTTCCCTCCTAAGACTTTCATATCAGACATTCTTTCAGTAACCTATCGCCCCTTTGTCTTTCCAATGAGCCAATCCTTGATATTTCATTTTAAGTATGCAAAAATTTTTACCAATGTTCTGTATTGCCACATTTCTCGCCATTTTGTATTTTTTCTGTATGTTATGACACGTGTACCTTTTAACACACATTTCATCTCAACAGCTGAAGCTTTTTTCTTCTTTGATTTTCATTGAGCGTCCCCACTTCCCTTTCCTCCCTCCTAATAGGAGAGCTTGCTCAAGAATCCCTTCATTTATTGTATCGTGGAGGGTTTCATAGTCACTCCAAGTAACTTTCTAAACTTTTGACCTAGCCAAGCTACCTTTCTTTCTTCAGTTAGTCTACCAATTTCGTCTGCTATTATGCCGTTATCAATTTTATTTGCTTCCATGTGCATATAGAATCAATCGCTTTCATTCTTCAACCATCCCCAGTAACATTCATCGCTACATGTTCTTGGTTCCTTTACCTTCATAGATTAACGTTTACTTTTAACTTTCTCCTCTTGTAAATGCTAAGATTTCAGCTGTTTCTACAGTATCTACTCCTACAGTGAGCTCTTGACTTCGTCATTTGCTAGTACTTAAAATTAAAAAAAATAAAAACATATGAAGAATTTTTCCTCTTTAATGCCGATCCTCAAAGTCATATCTGGGAGAGAACTGTGTTCAGCAACTGAGTTATTACTTCACAACAGAGCATGATCGGTGTATTTCTTTGGTTCAAGTGAATGTGATTAGTAGATTCCCATATATATATATATATATATATATATATATATATATATATATATGTGTGTGTGTGTGTGTGTGTGTGTGTGTGTGTGTGTGTGCGCGCATATATATACATATATATATATATATATATATATATATATATATATATATATATATATATATATATATGTGTGTGTGTGTGTGTGTGTGTGTGCGTGTAGAAATAATACATTTTTTTAATGACAATTACGAGAAAAGTGTAAGACAAACTGGCATTCCAGCAAAAAAAAGACCTATTCACATCTAGATGGAATATGGTGGCCTGATTGTTGTAGACCCAAGGAAATAAAAGTATTGGCCTAATTTTATGTGGACGAGTGGTCTTAATGAGAAACAGCAACATTTTGTTAATAATACAAGATTTATTTTACCATGGCCTAAAAATAGCTATCTCTACTCTGTGGTCCATATTCTTCATGAATAAAATTATTTCCGCATTGTAAGATACTGTCTGTATGTAGTGCATACTTTAACACACAGAGTATGCTTAATTATACTATTTTGTGAAGTGGATATTGGCTAATGTCGAGTTAGAGGTATTTGGTACAAAATACGACTGAAGTAAATCGTAAAAGTAACATAAAAACTTGAACTTCGATCAACAACACAGTAAAGAAAACAAAGAAAAGTTTTTTTTTTTTTTTATATAAGAAATAGCGCAAAGCCTTCAGCCTAACAAGGCCGCTAGGTTGATGACGTCAATGGCTATTTGCCAAACCGGCGAAGTTTTTTCCTTTATTTTATATTTCGGGTATTTTTCCCCATCTTCTTCTGTTTGTAAGTAACCACTGAATACGTAATGTGATTATAATTGCATTTTGTTTTGGTTTAATTGCAACATGATCGAGAAGATGTGGAGAGCAGACACCGATCTTTTTACAGTGCTTTTATATCATTTTCTTTCATTGACTCCTCTATTTATGCATTGTGCTACATGAGTCCTCGATGTTTCTATCGTTGCATATATTGTATTATTATTTTTTTCTCAAAGCATGAAACGCAGCCATTTGTATATATGATTGAGAACCTGACGTTGATTACTATGACTATTAAAAAAAAAATTCTATCAATGTTGATCCAAATGAAACTTCAAATGCTTCGATTTCTTGTCCTTATAAGCGAGAAATAACTTAAGTTTTGAATTGTCCAACCTTGTTAATTAGATGTAATGGGGAACTTCCAGTCCTGATAATCATAGTCATAACCTTGAAAGTAAAGCTTGAAAGACTTTTCTGTCGCATTTCAGGCAATATAACCTTTTAAGTAAATTAAGTTCACTTTGATCAAAGCATTTATCACTATTTTCTATTGAAGGTGGACAGCGAGTGGGGAATATTGACTAAAGTCGACGCTTAAATGGAATTAAGAAAATGTTCTTTCTCAATGCCACGATGTTTTTCACCAGTACCTCTTTTCTGTTAGTGTATACGCGTATTGTTAATGATGAGAGTAAGTTATGAATATAATTTCTTTTGTGATTTCACGATACGTTTCCATGTAATTGCTTCATTGCAACAATGCTCACCAAACGAAGGATTACAATTTTTTTAATACATATAATCAGGATCAGCGTTTTCTTTAATAACAACTAGATTTCCTACAACTACCTGAAAATCCTCCCCCAGGGTTACTCTGAAAATATTGAATGTTGATGCTAAATTGAGAAATAAATATCATTAAAGCCATTTGCATACTCGGTTGTATTAGTAGTTGATATAGTGACTGAAATATGATTCTCAGGAAAAATTGTTCATATATCAACACTAAGCATTCTGATCCATTATCTCATTTTACCACAATAGTTTGCTAGATTTCAGTGTTCAGTACTGGTATGTGTAATCTAGTTTTTCACTAATGTCTGTATTTTGATTAGGATAAAGAGTCTGAATCACTAAATGAAATATCTGTGGGGAAGTTCTCGTCTCGTTCAATTTTGATATGCTTTCGTAAATGGAGACACTTTAATGGTTTGGTCTGGATTTTTCTGAATTTTGGAGAGTACCTTTCAGCATACCTTTGACTCGTGATTTGACGGTTGTCCTATAAGTGATTGGATTTCAGTCAGTAAGTAAATTCCACATTGATCGCTATAAAAGAATTAGAAATAAGATGAAACATAAAGATAGTATCGCACGATCAGGTCACTTGCAGGAGTTACTTTCTTAAAGTAGGTTTTTTTTTTTTTGCATAAACTTTTGTTAGTGTATGCACGCATGTTGAAGTGCTCTAGCTTGTCTATTCTCAACTCAGCAAGAAAGGCCCATAGGGGAGGGCACTTGGTTTTAAACGAATTCCCCCACTAATGCCACGTCTCCATAGATAACCGGCCCGCTCTCCAACCCCCACCCCTTCTCTCTCTCTCTCTCTCTCTCTCTCTCTCTCTCTCTCTCTCTCTCTCTCTCTCTCTCTCTCTCTCTCTCTCTCTCTCTCTCTCTCTCTTTCTTGTACAAAAAGTACCTGTTCATGTGTAGATGACTACCCTATAGAGGGGGAGCCCCGAGCATTTGTTCGTATGAAAAGCGGCAAAAGGTTCAACATTATTATCATCTTACTTGACCCACATATAATGCATTTCTGTATTGCTGTTGGGGCGGAGCCGGAGCTGTGACCCCCGAATACCTC
>NC_090732.1:55788220-55800720 GCF_036898095.1 Palaemon carinicauda | reverse complement strand
AACCAGATGGCTTTGTCACTCACTGTCCAAATGAAAATGTAACCCTTTTGGCTGATGTGTTTAACAGTGAACAGAGTAGTGAGAGGCATGATATTCCTCATTCCTGTTTTCCAGAGGCTAAGCTAACTAGTTTACACTTTCGGTCCCGTGAAATTAAGACTCCCTTGAAGGACTTCGATGCTTATGGAGTTTTATTATTACTATTATTATTAATTGCTAAGCTACAACCCTAGTTGGAAAAGCAAGATCCTATAAGCCCAAGGGCTCCAACATGGAAAATAGCCCAGTGAGGAAAGGAAATAAGAGAAGTAATTAACAGTTAAATTAAACAGTAAAAATCAAATAAATCTCATATATATATAAAATATAGAAACTTTAAAGAAACACGAGGAAAAGAAATAAGGTAGAATAGCGTGACCGAGTGTACCCTCAACCAAGAGAACTCTACCCCAAGACAGGGGAAGGCCATGGTACAGAGACTATAGCACTTCCTAAGACTAGAGAATAATGTTTGATTTTGGAGTGTTCTCCTAGAAGAGCTGCTTATCATAGCTGAAGAGTCTCTTCTACCCTTACCAAGAGGAAATTAGCCACTCAACTACCGGGCAGTAGTTAACCCCTTGAGCGAGGAAGAATTGTTTGGTAATTTCAGTGTCGTCGGATGTATGAGGACAGAGGAGAATATCTAAAGAATAGGCCAGACTATTGGGTGTTTGTGTAGGCAAAGGGAAAATGAACCGTAACCAGAGAAGGGTCCAATAAAGGTACTGTCTGGCCAGTCAAAGGACCCAGTAACTCTTTAGCCATAGTATCTAAAAGGGAGCCCTAGTCAACCTACGACCTACTATCCAAATGGTATTTTTCCTTTTTTTTTTTTTTTTTTTTTTAAAGACTTGATTTCTTAGCTCAAGTTTTCTGTTATTATCCACGTTACCAAGAAGAGGTTCTTTTAGCAGTTGTTAGAGAATTAGTAATGTTACTCTAGTAAGTAATTGTGTTTGTGGTAGCTCTAGCCCATCTGATTGCTGCCCAGTCTCCATGACTCTCATATCTAAAGTTCTTTATTATCTTCTGGCAAAACGTGTAAATAGGTTTGCTGATGGTAATTTGTTCATTAATTTGCAATTTTGCTTTTGCAAAGGCCTTGGAGACTGTGACGCCTTTCCAATAATCTCCAATGCTGTACAAAAATCCCTTGTTGTGGTCAGGAAACTCGTATGATTGGCTTTGATTTTAGTGTTGCTTTTAACTGTATTAATCATGAGGACTTTGTTTTTAACCTCAAACAGTTGAGAGTAGGGGGGCCTTTTCATCATTATTGAATTTTTAAGTAATACTGTAGATTACAAAGAGTTGTTGTTGATGGGAATCATAGTGAGTATGCAAATTTGATATCTGGTGCTCTTCAGGGTATTCTTCTTGACCCATTACTTTTAATACTATATGCACATGATATGTGATATGGCCTAACATACAAGCTTGTTGTATATGCAGATGGTGCTACTCTCTTTGCCTCAAATCCATCTCCTGAATGTAGGTCTGGGGTAGCTGAATCCTTTAATATAGATCTAGTCAAATTATGGGGTATGAAGTTGAAAGCTAACAAAACTCAAAGTATGATTGTGAATAAGTCAAGGAAAGTGGCTCCTCAACATACAGATCTCAGCATTGATAACGTTTTTCAACTCTCTACGACTATTTTGAAATATTAAGAGTGATTCTTGATAGCAAGATAGCAAATTCACTTTTGAGAAACACATTTGGCCTGTCTCGTCTTCAATTGTACAAAAATGGCTTATTAAGAAAGTCTTTTAAGATTTTCAGTGATCAAACTATTCTGAAAATGGGTTTTAATTCTTTCATTCTGCCTTTTTTCGACTATTGTTCTGTCTAGTAATCAGCTGTAGAATCTCATCTTAATCAGTTGGACAAGAACTAGCGGAGTGTTAAATTTCTTATGCCTGATCTAGATATTAATTTACGTGTACAACGTTTAGTTAGTTAATTATGTATTTTGTATTATATTTTACATAATTCTGATCATCCTTTAGATTCAGATTTTCCCAGTTTGTACCATCCTGTGCGTAATACTAGGTATGCAGTTGATTCCAACAGTTGTGCCTTCCCCATCATAATGCTCAATACTTACATAGTATTATATAAGTTTTAGTCAGGTTGTGACCAGATTGTGGAATGATCTTCCTAATCAGGCAGTTGAATCACTGGAATTTCGTAAGTTCAAACTTGTGGCGAATGTTTTTATTTTAAACAAACTGATATAATTCTCCTCATAGTTTACTGTATATATGATAGATCAATTTTAATGTTGTTACCAATCTTATGATGTTTTGTATTCATTATTTGTTGCTTCTCATGTAGTTTATTTGTGTCGTTATTTCCTTTCCTCACTGGGCTATTTTCCCTTTTGGAGCCCTTGGGCGTATAACATCTTTCTTTTCCAATTAGGTTAGCTATAATAATAATAATAATAATATTATTATTATTATTATTATTATTATTATTACTTGCTAAGCTATAACCTAGTTGGAAAAGCAGGATGCTATAAGCCCAGGGGCTCCAACAGGGAAAATAGCCCTGTGAGGAAAGGAAACAAGGAACAATAACATATTTTAAGAATAGCAACAACACAGAAATAAATATTTCCTATATAAACTATAAAAACTTTAACAAAAGCAAGAGGAAGAGAAATAAGATAGAATTGTGTGCCCGAGTGTATCCTCAAGCAAGAGAACTCTAATCCAAAACAGTGGAAGACCATGGTGCAGAGGCTATGGCACTACTCAAGACTAGAGAACAATGGTTTGATTTTGGAGTGCCTTTTTTCTAAAAGAGCTGCCTACCATAGCTAAAGAGTCTCTTCTACCATTACCAAGAGGAAAGTAGCCATTGAACAATTAGAGTGGGGTAGTTAACCCCTTGGATGAAGAAAAATTGTTTGGTAATCTCAGTGTTGTCAGTTGTATGAGGACAGAGGAGAATCTGTAAGGAGTAGGCCAGACTATTGAGTGTATGTGTAGGCAAAGGAAAAATTATCCGTAACCCGAGAGAAGGGTCTAAGGACCCCATAACTCTATAGCGGTAGTATTTCACCATGTGGCTGGTGCCCTGGCCAACCTACTACCTAATAATAATAATAATAATAATAATAATAACAATAATAATAATAATAAAAGGCAGGTTTCCCACCAAATGACGGTAGTGTTGATGGTCTGTACAGTGGGGGCTGGGGTTGGTCTTCTCTGGGTAGAGAGGCCCAAGGACTGTGAGAAACAGCCGGTTAAAAGAATGAGTAGTGAAGGAGGCAAAAGTCTTTTCTGATGTGAAGGAATGAAATATGAAAGAAAAAACATGATATAGGGTTTGTGGTGGCCTGTTGGTAACGTCCTTGCCTGGTGATTGCCAGACTGGGGTTCGAGTCCCAGTCAAACTTATTAGTTCCTTTAGTCGCTGCAACCTCACCATCCTTGTGAGCTATGTTTGGGGGATTTGGGGGAACCTATAGGTCTACCTGCTCAGTCATCAGCAGTCTTTGCTTGCACCTCCTTGGTCCTAGCTTGGATGGAGAGGGGCTTGGATGCTGATCATATGTATATGGTTAGGGCACCAACTACCCATAGAGATACTACCCCTAGGAGGTTATTGGGACCTTTGACTGACTAGACAGTAGTACATTTGATCTATATCCATGGTAACGGCTCATTTTTCCTTTGCCTACACATACACTTAATAGTCTGGCCTACTTTCTCACATTCTCATATGTCCTCATATACTTGACAACACCGAAGTTACCAAAAATTCCCCTTCACTCAAGATGTTAACTACTGCACTCTAATTGTTTAGTGGATACTTTCCTTTTGGTAAGAGTAGAAGAGACTCTTTAGCTATGGTAAGCAGCTCTTCTAGGAGAAGGCCACTCCTAAATCAAACCGTTATTCTCTATCATTGGCAGTGCCATAGCCTCTGTACTATGGCCTTGCACTATCTTGGGGTAGATTTCTCTTGCTTGAGGGTACACTCGGGCACACTTGTCTATATTATTTCTTTTCCTCGTTTTTTTTTTCTAAGTTTCCATAGTTTATATATGGAAGATTTATTTTAATGTTACTGTTCTTAAAATATTTCATTAAGATTGTTCAATACTTCTCTTCTAGTCTATCTATCTTCTTATTTCTTTTCCTCACTGTGCTATTTTTCCTTGTTGGAGCCCTTGGGCTTATCGTACCCTGCTTTACCTGCTAGGGTTGTATCATAGCAAGTGATAATAATAATAATAATAATAATAATATTAATAATAATAATAAAACCTCTGCCTTTCATGAGCGGAAATGGAATGAATGAAAAGGAAAAAAGTCAGCCACCTGGATAGTCTGTTGGAGTTGTGTGAAGGTTAGGGGATGAGGGGAGTGGGTGATGGGGGGAGTGTTGGCGGGGTAGGGAGAAGGCACAAACCGGGGTACACCATGGATAAAAAGCGTATTGAAAGGGAATTGGGATAAAATTTGTTATAAGCCCAGTTATATGAATATATGAACGAGCAAATGTGAGAAGGGATAAGCTGAGAGAATTGATGATATATCAGAGAAGGAGAATAAAAGAGCGACAGAGAGTATGGGAGAAGGGTTGGGGAGCGGTAAGTGATCTGTGAAGACGTGGCACCAGTTGGGTAATCCGTTTAAAATCAGGTACCGGCCCCCATCTGCCGTTGAGTATAGAGGACACGACCATCGCCATGTCAACGCCTAGTTGCCGCGATGCAGGACAGTTGTCATTACCTTTCCCGAACGTAAACATGTAAGAGAAGTGGAATCAAGACGAAAATTCCATGTTTTGGGAAATTTATGAGGAATGTGGGTGCCTTTAGGATGCAAGGGCACTCTCATTACAAAAGGAGGAGCAAGCGTGTCATGGTTATGAATTTGTTAGCGGGAGCTTTGATCAATGAAGGCCTTCGTTTTTCCAACGTTGATGTTCAAGGACAAAAACTCCTTTGTACCTTTCCTGACTTGCGTCATGAAAGATTCTGCAATTTCATTATAGAGTTTGTTTTAATCTAGATCCATATCAAGAAAGTTGCAAACCAACTAATTACCTTTCGATTAAAGGAAAAGAAACAAAAAGCGTAACATTTGTATGAATAAAACCTTGAAACTCGGCTAGCGTAAAAACTCAAGGTTTCCAGTAACAATGTGTTTTCAACTTTATACAATTTTTAAGGCTTTTAAAAACACAAGTCCTTGGCCATTGTGGAGGTAATTAGAAAAGGAAAAGTATTTAAAGTTATCTGAATGAGGTATTTTCATAGATATAGCAAGATTTAATCATTTCAAGGTAAAGAGATAAAATGAACTGAAAACCTGCTATAATTAAACGACTACATTCATAAGAATGATTCATTTACATATAAAAATTTGCATTTAGTTTTGTAAAGAGAATTGTATCAACATGAAACGGAATTCTTTTCGTATTTCATGAATTCGAAAAAAATAAACAACAAGCAAACATCACCGTCCTATGACCTGAGGCCTTGGTCCTAGCTTGGATACAGATGAAGCTTCAGATATGATCGTGTATATATATATGATCGGTGTCTAGAACTCTGTCTTGTCCCTTGTCTTTACTGCTCACGAGTGACCTCGGCGTCAATGACCTTAGATGTCAGAATGCCAGATAACTCATAATCAGTCAATCGATCATGAGGGACCTTTAAAACTCTAAAATCTCGTTGAAAATTACCGCCGCAAGTTTTCATAGTTGAAAAAATTTATTACTGACAAAAGAATTCGAAACGTTGACATTGCTGCTGCCAGAGAGGGGTTTTACTGCCCAAGCCGTAGAGCCTTGACGTATGCTCTCAAGGTCAGATCAGATTGCCTAATATATTTATAGTTTTTTCCACCGTTACTGTATCATGTAACTCAGGTTAGACGCTAAGGTTCCCCTGTACACGGGAGCATAATTTTGTGCAGATGAGCATAAAAATGCACATATAAGCTTAATGACAATTTATAAATACGATGCCAATGACCCTGATTTCCTGTTGTCTCGTTTCCATAATATCTTATCGTACGTGATCCACTGAAAGCCTTCAACCCGCAATTTGGAATGTGTAGCGAGAAATCATTTTAATTCATACGCCCTTGTAATTGTTGCACTCAGGTATATTTCAATCTGAAATAGAATCGCCCTCACTCAAACTATATAATTACGTTGCTCCCTACATAGTCGCTAGTGTTTCGATTTTTTTTTGAGAGATCTAGATTCTAGAACGTCACTGGAACATATTCTTGACATAAACGTAGTTGGAGATAGTGTATGGCAGCTCATATAAGATTCTGGACTGTAAATTCCCTTTTTAAAAACAAATCCTGTTCGCATCCCAATCAGTGACTTAAAAGGAAATGCAGTGTTGAAAATTAAGGTTTCTGTTAATTTAATTTTTTTTTTTATCTATTTATTTTTTTCTTTTTTACCTGAGGTTCAATGCCACAGCATCGTAGAAGGTTCTCAGCTGTAATTAAGTATGGAATGGTTTTCCTAATCTAATTTTTCATACTTCTTTTTGAACTGTGCTATTTTATTTGAACTAATAGTCATTGATTTGTCACGATTTTTTTGTTGGGGGGATTAGGTTATTGAAGCACAGTATTTTCAAAGTAATTTTTACATTTATGGTTCGTTTTAGAGAAGCAGTAAAATATTGACCTTTCATCTTAAAATATTGACCAATAGTAAAAGTAGTCAAGTGATGTTAGATAAGTTTACAAGTGGTTGAAACTCACGTCTGAATTATCAGCAGAACTTCAGTAAGACTTATTTACTAAATTTTTCATCGCTGAAAGTATGACCTCAGAATACCTATGTAATGTTAAAAAGAGGATTCACTCACAAATATGGGGTAAAAGTTTGGAAGGAAGCTAAGAAAGGACTAAAGATTATGCTCAGGCTACGAATGGAGAGTTGATGGATTTGATTTCTGCCGAATCTCTCTCTCTCTCTCTCTCTCTCTCTCTCTCTCTCTCTCTCTCTCTCTCTCTCTCTCTCTTGTTAAAGTGCTTAATGTACCGTTTAGAAAAAGTTTCATTAAGAGACCCATTTCTTTCTTATAAGATTTAGGAGATCAAAACTTTATACCGTAAGCAGCAGTGCTAAATCATTCCTCTTTTTTGTTTTTTTATGGCATGTATGATTACTGAATATTTATGATGTTACATCTCATGTTAGACTTAGTAGTATTTAATGAAAAGATATTTCTATTTTGTATATCTTTACTTGAATGTTAATTTTTTTAAATTACTAGTTTATCTGTAGCGAAAAGACTCCCATTCTTATTCATGTATCGAAATATACCATTTAATAAATCAGTTTTGAGATTCAGCAGTTCTCTATTTTTTTTTCTTTAATAGTTCCCTAGACAGCTTCTATACATAAATTTAATATTGATCAGATCTTGATAAAGATTCTTTTGATAAGGTTTTGTATTCTATTATAATAGGTTCATTTTATGATTTTATGTTGACAATATGTGTAGCCATTATTTTATACTATTATATGTGAGGGAGGCTTTTGAGTCAAGCTAATGACTATGAAAACAATGGATATTAATTTTGCACTTCATGAAATTATTTTCGTTTATTCGAGGATAGTTATGGAATGGGATTTCTTACGCTTCGTAGCCCCATCTGCATAATTCCAATGGGTTTGATTATCATTCTGTTTTTCAGTATAATCCATTTCAATATCATTATCTTTTGCCGTGATTTTACACTATATTATGCTGCAATTAGCCTCTTACCTCCATTTATCCTCTGACAGGTTGAATCAAAACTCGAATAGATCCAGTCTTGGAAATTTTCCATTTTTAACTCATTTTTTTTCATTTCTACTTATGTTTCGTATACATCCATCTGAATGCAGACCAGTATTGAGAAATACTTATTTTAACGAAAGTAGACTTACTTTATGTTGTCAATCAGAGGATATCTTGGGATTAATACGATCATTATAAGTGGTGCTGGGAAGAAAATATCGAAAACTTAGTCTGACATTTCTTCAACTCAAAATGATAACTCCTGAAGTAATTGTGTTTCCATCTAGCCATGAAACACCAAGTTTTAAAGATTAATTCCTACCTCTGAGATCAGTTTGACTGTTATTGTTGAGAAAATTTTCTTAATTTTGCTGTGATGTTTTAGTAATTGATGTGTACAGTATATAGGACAGCTCTTTTTTTCGATGAATAGTTATCCTAGTTATTATACCAATGTAAATATTGAATATGCAAAATAATAATGTATATTTTTTTTTCTGAAGTTTCCTTCGAATTTTGAATGTAACTGTGTCATTCGATAAAAAAGCAAGCATTGTAACGAGAAAAAACTTACAGTGCTTACACCTTCCTCAGTAAAAATAGATTTTCTAGTTCTCAGTATGATCAAAGGTCAATCTTCTTTTTAGTTTAAAAGACCTTGTCATCCCAGCCATCAAAGGTGCGGGACTCTAAAAGTTGCCGAATCTTAAAGGGAAGCCAGCCAGAGGAGGAAACTATAGGAGTTCGGACTATAAGATAAATAAATGTAGAAAAAGTGGACCAATGACGTTTGTATTAATGATAGCGTAATTAACTTGAATTACGCAAGGAAACCAGAGTAAGTGTAATAACATGAATATACAACTCAAGTTATTAGAGTAAAAGGTCATTTTAATGAAAGAAATGTTCTGGTTTTCTTTGATTGTTAGCAAAGAAAAATCAAATGATTGGAAAGGTATAAATGACCATTGGACATGAGCTCAGTCTTCATGCAATACATTATCCGAAGCAAAAACCCTTGAGTTAATGTAAGGCCTCTGAGGCCTACTGAACGAATTAGAAAGTTAGTGGAAATACCTGCATTCACGGAACACCTCAGATGTTCATTCTACCTGAAATACATTGTATATTAAAGTATAAATATTATCAAATGCCATGCTATTTACTGTCACGAAGTTTATAGTTTAGGTTAGCAATATCACATTAAGGTAACAATCAAGTTTTAACATGTACTTCTGAATGAATTTCTGCGATATAAATATTAATAAAATTCTTTGGGCAAAATCAATAATTATAATAGAAGCCCGTCATTACATATATCCACTTTAATCTTAGGCGTTTCCTTTCATGTTTAAGGTTTAAATTACCCTGTCAACTGCTGTAATCACCACAGATGCCCTTTTGTTCTCTTATTTTGTCATATATCTCACGTTAAAGTGACGTTATGGGGCGCTAACGCCACCACAACTTAACACCTAGTCTTCCATACGTACCGTTCTTCTTCGAAGCTTGAAAGATGCTCAGAGTATCTGGGTTAGTCTAAATTCGGTGTTTTACCGTTGAGAATTTATGGTTACAAGTGATAGGCTTCTTCTCTTGTGAACATTCAAGAGTTAAGATAACATGGCATACATTCATGATTGTACATCGTGTGTCCATTGACTGTCTTGGAATGCAAATTAATGAAATGTTTGGGCCGAGTCAAGAGGCATGAGGTGTTATTATGAATGGTAAGTAAATACATAGAATAATTAAGCTTGAAGAAAGATTTTATGCTACTGCTTACCTTTGAGTTATTGAAATTTAATAGGTCGTGATTTGATGTTTTGAAACAGGTTGTTAATTTCGAATATCAGTATGAATAGGTCTTTTGGTTCTGCTTTCGGAAAAAAAAATATTGCCTAAAAATTCCCAATTCTCTATTTCTATTTTTTCGACTTTATGACTTCACCATATCCTTGAAGATGTCACTTGAGTGCGACGTTTATGGTTGCAAGTTCTAACATGGGATAATCAGTCAAATTCAAAAGTTTTACCTGACACCCTTTTGATGTAGTATTTTGGTCATCTGTAAATATTTTAGGTTATCGGGGGAGATTTAGTTTGCCTTTCATGATCATGATGAGGATCATCAGCCATTTCTAGTCGACTGCAGAACAAAGGCCTCAGACATGACCTTCCACATGCGTCTGTTTGTGGTCTTTCCACGCACAAAAATTTTCTTACTTCGTCAATCCATCGTCTCTTCTTTCTTCCCCTGCTTCTTTTTGCAATCTCTAGATACCCATTCTGTTATTCTTAATGTCTATCTGTTATCTTTCATTCTCATTATATGTCCTTCCCTCGTCCATTTCTTTTTCTTAACTGTTAGAATATCCTCTACTTTAGTTTCCTCTCGTATCCATGTTGCCTTTATATATATATATATATATATATATATATATATATATATATATATATATATATATATATATATATATATATACATATATATATATGTATGTATGTATATATATATATATATATATATATATATATATATACATATACATATATGTGTGTGTTTGATTTTACAATCTCATGATCATGGACTTCAAGCTTTCTTTTGCGGACAGCAAGTAACGGTAGAACGAAGACGGTGAAGAAGCAAGTAACACCTGATCGTTGTTTCTTTATTCTATCTTTCTATCTCCCTGTTTTTTTGGCTTGCGTAAATTGTCTCCTTTTATTACATGAGGGACATTTAGAAAGAGCTTTATCGATCAGATCATTTTGGAACTCTTGTGTTTACGTAGAGGCCACATGCGGTCTCTTTGGTCAAGAAGATTGGTGCTGTTGTAACCTACATCTGAACGTGATGTGGTAATCCATTAATGATATGGGTATTGATTTTTTGGTTGCTTATGAACCAGATTCCCTCACCTCTAAGATATTGACTGGAAAGGAAGTCGATGCTTCAGTTGCTCACAATAAAGGACACACTCACACACACAGCGGTGCTAAAAATCTGTGGACTAGAACAGGCCACCTTTGGAAACAACCACACGACGTACAATGTCAGGACCCTGTGAAGGGAATAAGATCTCGCTGTGTTACTAGAAGAGCTAAACGAAATAAATCTGGACATACTAGGATTGAGTGAAATTAGAAGAACTGTGCAATCTCGTAGAGTTAAAAGAAGGCCATATATTCTGATTCAGAGAACATGAAGGGAACAAAGAAACTGGAGTGGTTTTCTTTGTAATAAAGATCTTGCAGTAACAGAGGAATTTTATGGTATCAATGATAGAATTTTAGAGCTGATTATCAAACTAGGTAACAAATAAACTCAATATCTTTCACACATATGCACCAACATCATCCACTACTGAGGAAGAAATAGAAACTTTTTATGAAGATCTGTAGGTATCTTTAAAAACGGAAATGATGGAGGAGACATGCTTGTAAAACTAGCTCAAAGAAACGATCTAAAAATCATGAGCACCTTTTTTCATAAAAAGGAACATAGAAAATGGAATTGGAGAAGCCCAAATTGGGAAGCGAAAAACGAAATAGACTTTATTCCCATGGAAAAAGTTAATCAAGTGAAGATGTCACAGTGTTAAGTTAAGCGACCATAAAATGGTTAGAAGTAAAATTTTTCTAGATCTAAGGAAAATTGAATTATGCACATTCTGGTACTAGTTTCATGCAAATCGGGAAAGAAATACCACGGTACAGCAAAAAAACATTTTTTACTTTTTCGTGGCCTTGACCGTGACCTTTTAACCCAATCACTTTCAAAATGTAATCAAAATGTCCTTGGATCAGGGCCAATCATCCCACCAAATTTCATGAGAATTAGACATATAGTTTTTGAGTTATGCAAATCACAAACACACAGACAGGAAACGCCTATCAAAGCATAACCTTCGCTGCAACGAAATTGACGAAGGTAACAAAAGACATGGAGTGTTAAAATTACAGAGGATTTCTATACAATGCTATACAATAGTGATATAAGAAATAACTTTGCTAATAGAAATAATGGTAAGCATGACCTGGTACCGAAGGTAACAATACGAGAAAGTATTAAAAGGCATTAAAGGGGGTAAAGTATCAGGATAAGATGGCCAAACGATTGATTTAAAAATGTATGGAGGAAATTTCACTGTAGTAAAACTCGCTGAGCTTTGCTTAAAGTGTCTGCAAGAATGCTCTACTATATACGTACTTCATCATTATACTAATTCACTAAAAACACCAAAGACCTGAGAAATTCCGTCCAGTAAGTTCACTCTAAGTAATATATAAAATATTAACAAAGATCATATAAGGCCGATTAGATATACAGCTAGACTTTAATCAACAAAGAGTGCAGGCAGGCTTTAGAAGTTGGTAAAATAAAAAGATCAACAGCGTATGACAAACCACTATGCATGGCATTTATAGACTATGAGAAAGCTGTTGATTCTTTCAAAACTTCAGCAGTAATGAAAGCATTTCAAAGACAAGGAATAGATGAATCTTATGCTAGAACACTTGAAGATATCTATATGGGAAGTACAGAAATCCTAACACTACATAAAGATAGTAAGACAATTCCGATTGAAGAAAAGGGGTTAGACAGGGAGACCCCCATCTCTACTAAATTATTCACAGCTTGTCTAGAAGAAATTTTAAAGAATTTAGA
>NC_090732.1:55378220-55410720 GCF_036898095.1 Palaemon carinicauda | reverse complement strand
CTACTGTACGTACAGTACTACAAATGTAATGGATGTGCTTCTTTTCCATGAATCTTTTGTATGTACACGTACGTAGTACAGTACTGCATCCAATAATATTCTTTGTTGCAAAAATCACATTTCGAATAAGCGTACGAGAGAGAGAGAGAGAGAGACACACACACACACACATCCTACAAAAGAATAAAACACTGTAGCATACGTAAAGCTATTAAATATTGTTATTATTATTGTTGTTGTTGTTAATAAAATTATGATTGTTATTATTATTATCATTATTATTATTATTATTACAGTACTGTACTGTATTATTATCATTACTGTATTTATTATTATTATTATTAATCTACGTACGTTCGGTATGCGCGGGGCATCTTCTATGAGTTGGTAACCTACGCATCATATACTGTAAGACGGGTTGTGATTGGTTCAAGCACTGATAGATGACGAATCAGAACTCAAGTTTTGTTATCTAGCCTGTGATTGGTGTTTTGCCATCATCTCCAACCCGCAGCATCTAGGTTCTCGCGGGCACGGATCGTCCACTCTCTGTTCCCGCGTATCGCTGAGTAGACGTTCTTAAGTTTGTAAATCTGTGCTGTGTGCGACTTTTTTAAGTTGAACTTTTTGTCAAATCCTACTGTAATGGCTCCCAAGCGTTCTGCTTCTCTTAAGGCTGGTAGTGAGCCTAAACGCCACCGAAGGATGATGACGAGAGCTGAGAAGGTTACGCTTCTTGATATGTTAAAAGATGGTAGAAGTTACGCGGCCGCTGGGCGCCATTTTGGCATCAACGAATCTACTGTTCGCTATATCAAGAAGGACGAGGCGAACATTAGAAAGACGGCTGCAATCACCTTTAGCAGATCAGCGAAGCGAGTCGTTACAACGCGTAATAAAACGATCGTACGCATGGAAGGTGCTTTAGCTGCGTGGATTGCCGACTGCCGGAAGAAGAACATAGCGTTGGATACGAACACCATCCAAACAAAGGCTTTGAGTTTATATGAGAATTTTGCTGCAAAGGAACCTAAAGACGACGACGGCAACCATGCTGAAGATGATGATGATGCAGATGATCCTCAACCAGGGACATCCACTGATTCCCAGCCTCAGAAACGTTTTTCCGCCAGCAAAGGATGGTTCGCGAAGTTTCAGAAACGCTTCGCCCTGAAAAGCGTTTCCCTGCATGGGGAGGCTGCTTCCGCTGACACTGCAGCTGCTGAAACTTACGTGAACCAGACGTTCAAGAATATTATCGCCGAAGGTGGATACAAGCCGGAACAAGTCTTTAATATGGATGAGACCGGCTTGTTTTGGAAGAGAATGCCGTCGCGAACTTTCCTGTTCAAAGAGGAAGCCAAAGCCTCTGGCTTTAAAGCATTCAAGGATCGCGTTACCCTCGTGATGTGTGGCAATGCTGCTGGATTTTTGCTAAAGCCGGGGCTTATTTATAAGTCGAAAAATCCTCGCGCTTTGAAAAATAAAAATAAGAATCTCCTTCCCGTGTACTGGATGCATAATCAAAAAGCATGGATTACGAAGATGCTGACCTCCAACTGGTTCCATCAGTGTTTTATCCCGCAAGTCAGCAAATATCTCGTAGAGAAGGGCTTGCCATTCAAGATCCTTCTCCTTATGGATAACGCTGGTGGACACGCAACTGACCTGTCGCATGAGGGCATTCAGGTTGAGTTCCTGCCACCCAACACCACGTCATTAATTCAACCGATGGACCAGGGGGTTATCAGGGCGTTCAAGGCCCTCTACACGAAGAACACCTTGGCGGACCTCGTTGCGTGTGTGGATGCTGCCCAAGATGATGAAGATGAAGATTTTAACTTGAAGGCGTACTGGCGGCAGTACACCATAGCCACGTGCCTGCAGAATATTCAGAAGGCACTTCAAGAGATGAAACCTGCAACCGTGAATGCGAGCTGGAAGAAGTTGTGGCCCGAGATTGTTTACGACGACAAGGGATTTACTCCGTCGGAAATCCAACACTCTGCAATACGCAAATCTGTGCAGTTGGCTGCCATAATTGGAGGTGACGGGTTTGGCGACATGACGACTGAAGACGTCGACGAGTTGTTGGACTGCCATTCCCAGCCCCTAACTGACGCAGACCTCGAAGACCTGACGAAATCGGCAAGCGATGAAGAGAGTGAAACCCAGGAAGAGACCCAAGAAAATGTCGAAGAAACGGGCTTAACATTAGAACGGCTTGCCAAGGCCTGCAACCATGCGAAGGAGTTGAAAGAAATGTTGCAAGAGTGGGACGAGGATATGGTTCGCTCGATGCAATTCTGCAACAAGATCGATGAAGACATGACTCCCTACAAAATGCTCTTGGATCGAAAAAAGAAGCAGAGGCAACAACTTCCGATCACAATGTTCTTCCAGCCTTGCAAAAAAGAGCCAGTTCCTCCTGCTAGTACGCCTTCGGAAGAAATTGAAGAAGTTTCCCAGGAAGAAGTTGAAGAGGTGTCCCAGGAAAAGACACCTCCGTCTGAAGAGACGTAAAATACTACCTGGCTGCACAGTAGAACACATCATCAGCTTCATCATCATCATTTCTACTGTGCAGCAAATTCATTGCCATCATCATTCAAGTTTTTCTTCAACTTCTTTCGTGGTGAGTACAGTAACAATCTTTATTTTTTACTTTAATATTCTTACATTCTAAAACTGTATTTGTGCCTGTTTTATAGTTTAGTACTGTACGTACTGTATGCATTAAGTTAAAGGGAAGGTTTTAAAAGTCTACATGTTGTAACCTATCATATTTTTTTTGTTTAAAATTTACATTTACGTACGTAAAACAATCTCTCTCTCTCTCTCTCTCTCTCTCTCTCTCTCTCTCTCTCTCTCTCTCTCTCTCTCTCTCGTAAATTGATTTTTTATGTTTAAAATTTACATTTACTGTACGTACGTAAAACAATCTCTCTCTCTCTCTCTCTCTCTCTCTCTCTCTCTCTCTCTCTCTCTCTCTCTCTCTCTCTCTCTCTCTCTCTCTCTCTCTCTCGTAAATTGTTTTCCTGCTTTGCTACGTACAATACTGTATGTGCTGTACAGTACTGTATGATTTTATATACAGTAGATACGGTAAATTATATTTGTAAGGTAACATATTTTGTAAATGCTTTTACTGTAAATACTGTACTGTATCATTATTTATCACTATCATCATGCGCGTTAAATGCCTTGTTTGTTCTGAGCGTGGTTGTTTACTGAGCGTACAGTACTTTATGACGCCGTCGTTTCAGGCGGCGTCATAAAGAAAAACATTTCATTTGGAAGTCCTAAGAAAAATACGTAAACTAAAACATTGGTAATAAAAAAATCAACATACAGTACTGTATAATCAATATAATCGATGCAACGATGCAAAAACTAACCTATACATATATGTGTACACTAAATGAGTTTGTTTCTTCATTATGATCAGAGATGAACGTAAACAAAACATTGGTTGCCATTTTTTATCGTGCTTTTTAGGTGTTTAGGAAACGCATGATATAAAATCGCCTTTAATATTTGTGCCTGTTTTAGTTTAGGGTGCTGTAGTACATGCATTAAGTGTTCTGTACATTAAAGGGTGGTTTGTTAACAGTACTACGTACAAGGGAAGGTTTTAAAAGTCCGAATATACATGTTAAATAAATAGGTAAATATGATGTCACTACTTCGCGGATTTTCACCTATCGCGGCCGCGTCTGGAACCTATCTACCGCGATAAACGAGGGTTCATTGTATGACACTACCGTTATTCATCATATCCGCTAGGCTTGGAACGAACTTAGGGCTTCCTGTCCCCTGCAGAGAAACTGTCAACTCTGACTATAGAAGCGAGAAGGTTTGTATACGTAAGAACAAATAGAATTAACTTACCATAAGTATGTTCACACGTATAAGCAGATTCAAGTGTTTTATATTATTTTAGGATAAAAATAATTAAAAGACTCTGGCTATTTTTATTCAACTACTTATGGGGGCAAATAAGACGCAAATACATTTTTTATATCTATTTGTATAGACAACATATATACAACAACGAATGTATTAAAATAGAATCATATACCCCATAGCTAACATTCTAAAGGTACATATATATTTATCACCTATAAAGGAAGAAATATGTATTAAAAAAGGGCCACTCAAAAATAATGCAAAACTATTAAGATAATTTCACTGTAGATGTTGGATGAGTTTAAACACTGCGTACGAATGTACACACTGCACGGGTGTTATTGGTTAGATTCTACACCTATAAAGAACAGTCCCAGGGGCACCAGGGTGACCCTTAATAAAAGGTATTACACTTAAAAGTGTTAACACCTTTTCAGCCATTACTGTAAAGTCCCAAACAGTTCACTGTTCATCGCAGTACTAGACGACAGGTTTTATAACACTACCTGCCGCCACCACAAAGTGTTTGATTTCATGCCCTTGCTTCACATAATGTTTATAAGAGACTCTAGAGGATTTCAAACCTGTATATGAGCGGAGTCTATCAAAGTCCATATGCTGAAAAAAGTTCAGCGAGGAAGTAATTTTTCTCGGATTATGACCTGCGGGTGTACTGTCAGGATCCACTCTGCGAATAAAGTAGGTGAACTTCGCCCTCAGTTGTTTCAGAGATAAGTTTGATCCTGAGGTTTCACCTGTGAAGAGCTTTCCTCCCTTGAAGTTTGAAGTTCTTCGAAGATAGACCTTTAGACACACTACTGTTAGAATATTATCTAATTCAATTCAAATAAAGAGTAAGTCTTTATTCTTAAACTTACCTGTACTCGTATAGGGCTGCTATAATCTTGATTCTGGATAGTAGTTTGAACTAATAGTTCACTTTTTAACGGAAGGAATACACGTTCCAGGGATGCGGCCGACAGTGATCGTGTAACGACTTGAGCTCAACTGACTCTTCCAGTCTGATTCAACTTGAGAACAACTCCCATTTTCTTTCCTTTGTTCGAATGCTCTCGAACAATCGTTGAAAAATAATGACGGGAAATCAAAACCGTTTCCTTATAAGGAATACATTTAACATTTAATTAATTAATTCAATTAGAATACAAAAAGGGGAAAGTTAAAAATTTACATTTAATATTAACAAATGGCAATCATTCAGTTTACTTTCCGTCCATGACTGAACACCAAAACAAAACAGGAAGTAAGAACGACCTAACTAGTCAATTCGACTATATCCTAGGGATGCAATTACCATTCCTCAATCAACTATTTCTACATCTTCCCCAAACAACAAAAAGAAAAGTGGTTACACAAAGAACCATTTTGACAGATTAACTCTACAACAAAAGAACACTTACAAAACAAAAAACCATTATTTACAATCTACCCTCCCGAACTAAGTTTCTTATCAAGTTTCTGGAGGCAAGAGCAGTACTGCGGGTAGGCCTGATAGATACTTCATCCGGCGAAGCTGTTCCAGTGTCAGGTATTTCATCTGTCTCAAAATTACCAACATTGTCCTCTTGTTCAATTTGAACATATAAATTAGGATCATTAAGCTCAGAATATAATTCTAAAGGTATTAAAAGACTAACATTAATTACACTTTCAGTTTTATCAGGCTTAACAATACGAACAGTATATACAACCACTTCGTCGTCACAGAATCTTTCAACAATTCTAACTAATGGCCAATAAGTTCTAGATTTTGAAGGCAATTTAAAGAGAGCAATTTCCCCCTTTTCCCACTTTTTTGGAGGCTGAAAAGAAGATCTGTCCTTTTCTTTCAAACTTAATAGATATTCAGAAAGCCACCTTTCCTTAAAGCTTTCGTAAAGTCCATCCCTAGTTTCCAAAGTACGAGCAAGGAGAGAAGAATACTCATCCTCCTCACCTTACTCCCACTCAGGAACTTGTTCAGAATCACCAAACATTAAAGAAGGAATAAATCTGCCAACCAAGAAATGATTAGGAGAAATTATATCCAACTCATTCTCACAAGATCTATAAGTTAAAGGCCTATTATTCAAAATTTTCTGAATGTCAGAGAGGAAAGCGACAAATTCAGAGAATGAAGGAGTATATCTACCAAGAGTTTTAAAAAGGCAATGCTTCACTGTTTTAATTAATCTTTCCCAAACAGCACCATACCACGCTGCATACACAGGGATAGTCTTATGTGAAATTGAAGCGCCCCTAAACTTCTCCTCAAACTCGGAAGAAGTAAGTAACTGTTCAATTATATTACCAGCCTGTAAAAAGGATCTGGCATTGTTAGAATAAACAGCGACAGGAACACCAAACCTATTAGAAAACCTAATGAAATCCAATATAAATTCTGAGGTTGACATAGACTGGACAACTTCCATATGTATAGCTCTTGTATTAAAACAAGTGAAAATAAGAATGTATACCTTAAATTTTTCTCAATTTTTCTCCTTCAACCATAAGCGGCCTGTATATAATCTACACCAGTATGAGCAAAAGGCACACTCAAATTAACCCTGGAAGAAGGAAGCGAAGAAGGAGAAGGGTACTTCACTGTGCTAGCATTATAACGCTTGCATACAATACAATCCTTCAGGACAGACAAAACTGCTTGCCTGGCCTTTACAATCCACAAACCATGCATGCACAAAAAACTAAGAGTGGATTGCAAACCCATATGCATAGACTTACAATGGGCATAATAAATCAGCAACTGAGTCAAATGATGCTTCTTGTCCACAAGAATAGGATTGACAATATCAAATTTTAAAGTAATATTTTTATCAATCCGACCTTTAGCTCGCATTACAGTGAACCCTCGTTTATCGCGGTAGATAGGTTCCAGACCCGACCGCGATAGCTGAAAATCCGCGAAGTAGGGACACCATATTTCGTGTTTATTTAACATGTATATTTAGACTTTTAATACCTTCCCTTTAGTAGTACTGTTAACAAACTACCCTTTAATGTACAGAACACTTAATGCATGTACTACAGTACCCTAAACTAAAACAGGCACAAATATTAAAGGCGATTTTATATCATGCGTTTCCTAAACACGCCAAAAAGCACGATAAAAAATGACAACCAATGTTTTGTTTACGTTTATCTCTGATCATAATGAAGAAACAAACGCATTTACACATCTGTGTATAGGTTAGTTTTTGCATCGATTATATTGATTATATGTTGATTTTGTTATTACCAAAGTTTTACTTAATTTTTCTTAGGACTTCCAAATAAATGAAATGAATGCCATTTATATACAGTGGAACCTCTACATACGAACGTATCTACATCCAAATTTTCCAACATCCGAAGTAAAATTCGAGCAATTTTTCAACTCTACACCCGAATTTTATTTCGACACACGAAGTAAGCAATTTTCGTCGTACCGGTTGTATCCGAATTTATCGACACGCGAAGTACAATTCGAACACGTTCCTACTCTACACCCGAATTTTTTTTTCGACACCCGAAGTAAACAATACCCGTACGCGTAGGTGGTACTCATAGCGCCGGATGTATTTTTTATTTCCGCCGATAGAAGGCAGCACTTCGACCTCGGAGGGACCCTCAATTAGCATGGCTTGGGTCATTCCTCTGTTCTCGTCGGCTTCGTGTGGTTGTGCCTTGTGCGTTCTGCTATTAACTGTATTTTAATCGTGATTTTTTACGTTCATCCTTTTACGGTATTTTACGTAAAGCATGGGTCCTAAAAGGCTTAGTTTCGCAAGTGGTAGTGGTAGTGGTGAGAAAAGGAAGAAGGAAATGCTTTCTTTAGAAGTAAAGTAAGAAATTATTGAAAAGCATGAGTAAACTTGCAAATGAATATGGCCGAAATATGTCGACGATCTCGACAATCTTGAAACAGAAAGAAGCCATTAAAGCAGTGAAACCTTCTAAGGGGATCACCATCATTTCAAAACGTCGTAGCCCTATCATAGAAGAGATGGAACGACTTCTGCTAATCTGGATCAAGGACAGAGAGATTGTTGGCGACACCATCACCGAAACTATCATCTGCGAGAAGGCGCACGCCATCATCACAGACTTGAAGGAGGAGAGCTCTGGGGGTGATGCTGGGGAGAGTTCAACCGAACCTTCCTCAGACGATTTCAAGGCATCTCGTGGCTGGTTTGAAAAATTTAAGAAATGGTCCGGGATTCATTCAGTTGTTCGCCACGGAGAGGCTGCTAGTGCGGAAACAAAGGCTGCAGCTGACTTTGTGATGAGCTTTGAAAGGATCGCGCAGGAAGAAGGCTACGTAGAGCAGCAGGTGTTTAATTGTGATGAAACCGGGCTGTTTTGGAAGAAGATGCCCAGTCGAACCTACATCACCGCCGAAGAGAAGAAATTGCCTGGGCATAAGCCAATGAAGGATCAGTTGACTCTTGCCCTATGTGCCAACGCTAGCGGGGACTTTAAAGTCAAGCCCTTACTGGTTTACCATTCTGAGAACCCTAGGGCCTTTAAGGCACACAATGTGGATATGAACCAGCTTCATGTTTTCTGGCTAAGGCCTGGGTCACTAGGCAGTTCTTTGTCCAATGAGTTAACCAAGTTTTCGGTCCTTCTGTGAAGAAGTATCTTCATGAGCAGAAATTGCCTTTAAAGTGCCTGCTATGCCTTAACACTGCACCCGCTCACCCCCCCGGACTTGAAGATCATAAAGGTGCTGTATCTTCCACCGAATACCACCTCTATCCTCCAGCCCATGGACCAGCAAGTCATCTCGAATTTCAAGAAGCTCTACACCAAGCACCTATTCAAGCAGTGCTTTAATGTCACGCAAAGCACAAACTTAACTTTGCGTGAATTTTGGAAAAGCCACTTTAACATCGTGCACTGCTTGAAGATCATGAATCAGGCATGGGTGGGAGTAACTCGACGGACACTGAATTCTGCCAGGAAGAAGCTGTGGCCTGATGCAGTTTCTCCCTGAGATTTCGAGGGTTTTGACCCCGAACTTGATCCCGTGGTGGGTGCAGCGGAAGACGTAGAGGAAATCGTCTCCCTTGGCAAGTCCATGGGTCTGGAGGTCGACGCAGATGACATCACGGAACTCGTCGCCGAACATCACGACGAACTTACCACAGAGGAGCTCAAGGAACTCCATGCTATGTCTGAGCACATGAGTGATGACGAGGAAGGGATCGAGGAGGTAGAACATGTGTTAGGTTCGGTGCAAATAAAAGAGATGTTAGGAAAATATCAAGACGTGGTCGACTTCATCGACAAATACCATCCAAAAAAATTGCAGGTTTGTCGTGTAGTTGCGCAGTTTGATGATGTTTGCCTAACTCATTTTCGAAACAATCTGAAAAGCCGTACCAAGCAACTTTCTATCGATAGCTTCTTTAAAAAACTACAAAGCGAACTCGTGATGAAGAGGAAGGAAGTGGTTCAAAGAAAACCGCAGAGTGAAGAGAAAAAAATTCAATCAATTTTAAGTGGAGAGAGTGAAAGTGATTAAAATTAATCATCAAAAAGAATAAAAGAAAATGTAAAAAAAAAATATAAAATAAAAAAAAAAAAAAAAAAATAAGCTAAGTTAGGTTAAAGTTCACTTAGTGTAAGTTAGAATAAGTTACGGTAGTGTACGTTTAACGTAGTCACCCTCTCTACCTCCTCGCCACCCGTCCATCTCCTCGCTGCGTAGCAAGACCAATACCTGCGCTGGACTTTCCAAGGTAAAGTGACGCTAAAAACCCGTTTCTTATTTATTATTTCTTGATAATTATTCTTTTTTACATGTCTATTATCTAATTTAGAGTGCATATTGTCAAATGTAATTATGTGTAGTAATTTATTAAGGAGTTATCATAGTTTTTTGGGCTCAACCACAGATTAATCCTATTTCAATGTATTCTTATGGGAAAATTTGTTTCTACATCCGAACATTTTCTACATCCGAAGTCGGTTGTGGAACGGATTAAATTCGTATGTAGAGGTACCACTGTAATGTTTTTCTTTATGACGCCGCCTGAAACGGAAACCTTCCATTCGTTTACTGTACGCTCCATCTTCGATCATAATAAACAAACGAAGGCATTAAACGCGCATGATGAAAGTGATAAATAATGATATTAAAAGCTTTTAGTAAATATGTTATTACAAATATTATTTACCGTATCTATATAAAATCCTACATACGTAGCAAAGCAGGAAAACAATTATTTTTTTTTTTTTTTGCCGTTTAATCAACAATAACAAACTGCCGCTAATGACCGAATGATAATTTACAAGAGAGAGAGAGAGAGAGAGAGAGAGAGAGAGAGAGAGAGAGAGAGAGAGAGAGAGAGAGTTGTTTTAAATGTAATAAACAAAAAAATATGATAGGTTATAACATGTATATTCAGACTTTTAAAACCTTCCCTTTACGTAGTACTGTTAACAAACTACCCTTTAATGTACAGAACACTTCATGAATGTACTACAGTACCCTAAACTAAAACAGGCACAAATATTAAAATGTTAGAATATTAAAGTAGTATAAAAAAAAAGAAAGATTGTTACTGTACTCACCACGAAAGAAGTTCAAGAAAAACTTGAATGATGATGGCGATGAATTTGCTGCACAGTAGAAATGATGATGTCTTCTACTGTGCAGCCAATGATAGTATTTTACGTCTCTTCAGACGGAGGTGTCTTTTCCTGGGACACCTCTTCAACTTCTTCCTGGGACACTTCTTCAATTTCTTCCGAAGGCAAAGTAGCAGGAGGAACTGGCTCTTTTTTGCGAGGCTGGAAGAATATTGTGATCGGAAGTTGCTGCCACTGCTTCTCTTTTCGCTCGAAGAGCATCCTGTAGGGAGTCATGTCTTCATCGATTTTGTTGCAGAATTGCATAGAACGAACCATATCCTCGTCCCACTCTTGCGACAATTCTTTCAACTCCTTCGCAAGGTTGCAGAGTTTGGCAAGCCGTTCTAATGTTAAGCCCGTTTCTTCGACATTTTCTTGGGTCTCTTCCTGTGTTTCACTGTCTTCTTCACTGGCCGATTTCGTCAGGTCTTCGAGGTCTGCGTCAGTTAGCGGCTGGGAATGGCAGTCCAACAACTCGTCGACGTCTTCAGTCGTCATGTCACCAAACCCGTCACTTCCAATTATCGCAGCCAACTGCACAGATTTCCGTATTGCAGTGTGTTGAATCTCAGCAGGTGTAAATCCCTCGTCATCGTAAACAATCTGGGGCCACAACTTCTTCCAGCTCGCATTAACAGTAGCAGGTTTCATTTCTTTCAGTGCCTTCTGGATGTTCTGCAGGCACGTGGCTATTGTGTACTTCCGCCAGTACGCCTTCAAATTGAATGTTTCATCCTCATCATCTTGGGCAGCATCCACACACGCAACGAGGTCCGCCAAGGTATTCTTCGTGTAGAGGGCCTTGAACGCCCTGATAACCCCCTGATCCATCGGTTGAATTAATGACGTTGTGTTGGGTGGCAGGAACTCAACCTGAATGCCCTCATGCGACAGATCAGTTGCGTGTCCACCAGCGTTATCCATAAGGAGAAGGATCTTAAATGGCAAGCCCTTCTCTAAGAGATATTTACTGACTTGCGGGATAAAACACTGGTGGAACCAGTTGGAGGTCAGCATCTTCGTAATCCATGCTTTTGGATTATGCATCCAGTACACGGGAAGAAGCTTCTTATTTTTATTTTTCAAAGCGCGAGGGTTTTTCGATTTGTAAATAAGCCCGGCTTTAGCAAAAATCCAGCAGCATTGCCACACATCACGAGGGTAACACGATCTTTGAATGCTTTAAAGCCAGAGGCTTTGGCTTCTTCTTTGAACAGGAAAGTTCGCGACGGCATTCTCTTCCAAAACAAGCCGGTCTCATCCATATTAAACACTTGTTCGGGCTTGTATCCACCTTCAGTGATAATGTTCTTAAATGTCTCATTCGCGTAAGTTTCAGCAGCGGTAGTGTCAGCGGAAGCAGCCTCGCCATGCAAGGAAACGCTTTTCAGGCCGAAGCGTTTCTGAAACTTTGCGAACCATCCTTTGCTGGTGGAAAAACGTTGTTTTTGAGGCTGGGAATCAGTGGATGTCCCTGCTTGAGGTTCATTTAGTACATCATCTTCGTCTTCTTCCGCATGGTCGCCATCGTCGTCTTGAGGTTCCTTTGCCGCAAAATTCTCATACAAACCCAAAGCCTTGGTTCGGATGGTGTTCGTATCCAAGGCTATGTTCTTCTTCCGGCAGTCGGCAATCCAGACTGCTAAAGCACCTTCCATACGGACGATCGTTTTATTATGAGCGGTAACAACTCGCTTCGCTGACCTGCTAAAGGTGATGGCAGCCGTCTTTCTAATGTTCGCCTCGTCCTTCTTAATGTAACGAACGGTGGATTTGTTCACTCCAAAATGGCGGGCTGCGGCCGCGTAACTTCTGCCTTCTTTCAACATATCGAGAAGTGTCACCTTCTTAGCAATCGTCATCATTTTTCGGTGGCGTTTAGGCTCACTACCAGCCTTAGTAGAAGCAGAACGCTTCGGAGCCATTGAACGCTTGGGAGCCATTGTAGGGGTTAAACAGAAAGTTCAACAAAAAGTTCAACTTCAAACAGTCACGCACAGCACAGATTAAAATTACACAGTAACGTAGCAGCATCTACCCGGCGAGAGAGCGGCAAACAAAGTGGCCGCGAGAAGATGCTGCGGATCGGAGAAGCAGTCAAAACACCAATCACAGGCTAGATTACAAAACTTGGGAGCTGATTCGTCATCTATCAGCACTGAAACCAATCACAGTCCGTCTTACATGCTACGTAGTAGTTACAAATTCAAATACAAGATACTATATACAGTATACTTTACGTACGCTATTTTACGCTTGTTTTGTTGTAGGATATGTACGCTTATTCGAGATGTGATTTTTGCAATAAAGAATATTATTGGATGCAGTACTACGTACATATACATACGAAAGATTCATGGAAAAGATGCACATCCATTACATTGGTAGTAGTAGCCATCAGCAGCCTTACACCATTCAAATAAGGGATTTTGACGAAGGAAAAATCTATTTCTGGGGAGAGACCTTTGTCGCCCGGTGAAAAGGTCCTTCTTGTCACTTTTCTGATATAAATAACTTCCAAATATACCAGAGAAAGTTAAAGCATGGAATGCAGAGGTTATAGTCCGTGGGCTGAGGGGGCTCACCTTGCACCCCCCCCCTTAAAATTGACAAAAGTGCATTTAGGTTGTAGCTTTTGATCCATATTTTCATTTTTTTAATGTTCCCATTGAAAAAATAGGGACGCACTACCACTACTGGGCCACTTTCTTCGATGACATCATCGAATTTTGCTGCTGCCAATTTTGGGGTAGGGGAAACCAAATTAGACATAACTCCGGACTGAATGGTCAGAGAAAGATAAATGACATATCAAAATGTTTGCTTTGGGCCTCTCTAACAGTTAAAATAGACAATTTGCAATTATTTTTAATAATTAGGTCACCAGAGGTCAAAAGGTCACCAAATTTGGGGTCAAGTGAAAATTTTAGGCACCTCCATAAATGTAACCCCAGGACCAGCCAGACCAATATCTGATCACATTTTCTGCCCTATTTCATCTCTAGAGACCTCAAGAAATAGAATGATACCCATTAAATGTACTTATTGGCCAAATCATGGAAATGAGATGTTATGTAAAAAGGTCAATTTTCAAATTTGTCGTTTTTTAGCCTCAAAATCGTAAAAACTGATAAAGCTCATAACTCTTCTTACAGAGGGGCTACGGAAATTATTTTGGTGTGTTTTCCCAGGTTTTGGGGTCAGAGAATCCAAAAAAAGCATTCTCAACAATGTCAACTAATTACATCATGATGAAATTCAAGATGGCCGCCTTTCTGGACGTCGTAATTTTGATTTGGCTATAACTCCTCCATGAATGCAGCAAGAGGGATAATATTCATGTCCTCACCCAGGTTCTTGAGATGACAGCATCCAATAAAGGCAGTATCAACAAGTCTGTCAGTAAATTTGGGGAAAGTCACATAAATCCACAACAGAAATGCTTTATTTGAAGGTTACGACAATCATGAATGAAATATAAAACTGTACATGAATGTACAATATACTCATATGATGTAAGACCTCATTGGGAAAATTAACACTGTGTTGCTTTGGACTACAGAAAAAAGTCAACCTATGCAAGGTATAAAGTTTAATAGTCTACTTGGGTACCTTTGGGTCCACTTTTGATTAATGGCAAGGCAATTATTGGAAATATCTTGTGATACAAGAGAGGTCCTTGGTCCTTCGACCCTGAAATCTACCATCTTGTTACTTGAAACTTTCTTAGTCCAAGTCAGACCCACTATCATCACTTTCATAGTCATCATCCAAATTTCCATCACTTTCATTGTTTTCATCTAGGCTTTCATCATCAGACGTCTCATCATCGTCCATCGTCTCAAGTATATCAGCCATACTTGTAGGAAGTACAGTTCCCTTGAACCAACAGGGATCTAGATTTCCATCCTTCATTATCCAACCATGATCCACAGCTGGATGAGGGACCTCAGGTTTGGGATAATGGGCACGCTTCCATATAGCAACCAGGCTGATAGTTCACCTCCTGATATGCTCTTTTAGACACTCTTGGTGGCTGAAGATATGAAATATCAACACTCTTTTTTTAATCCAGCGACTGCCCAATGCACTTTAACTCGAGTATTTGGTATCGAAGCTGGTCAACCTCCTTTGTCTTAGTTTTGGCAGAATACATGGTGCAGGTGAAATCCTCAAGAGCAAGGAATATTTCATCAGTTACATCCCATGACTCCCTTAGGCAACTGAAGACTTCTTGGTACTTTGGGCATTTCTGTAGAATTCGCAGCAGTTTTAACTTGACAATTCCTTTAAAGGTACTTGTCATATTGCATCTACTGAATGCATGCAGACCAAGGAAAGCAGACCAAGGAGAGAGGCACAGTAAGTTGGGGTGAACCCTTTCAAGTTCTGTGACATCTATGAATCGCCTTCTATTCCCAGTGTCAGTATCAAAAAGGAGTTGCACACCTAAGTTTGGAGCATAATAAAGAAGTATGAAGAATATGTCACTGTCTGGACTTCGAACCCAAACAGATTTGTATCTTTTATCCTTGGCATAGGTTGAATAGAGAATGACACGTAAATCATTCTCTTCCTGGGTTGAGTCAAGAGATTCAATTTGAAATGCAGTGATCTTCTCATTGTCTGTCCTGAGTTCGTACGCCTTGCCCTTACAAACTAAGATAAGCTTCTTCTTCTCTACCTTCGGTATAATCTCCTCCGTGCACCAAACCCTCAAGAGTAATTCAATGAGCTGAGTTTTATTGTCGTCATTTCTCAAGATCTCTTTCCAGTTATCTGGTCGCCTTGTGTTTTCTCCACTAACCAAACGTTTTTCTCCTGAGCCAAGATTTAATCTCTCCAGGAATTTTATTGAATTGGGCATGTAAGTGTTAGTGCTGAAAATCACGCTGGATTTCCCAGATGTAGAGACGGACAAGATATTTTGATATACAGTGAACCCTCGCTACTTCGCGGTTCGACAATCGCGGATTCACCACTTCGCGGGGTTTTCCATAACCCATATATATATACATATCGCGGATTTTCCGGAAAATTCGAAAATACCGCGAAATCTGAAGACCCCCAAATACGATATTTTGTTACCTGTAATTCCATTAATACTGTAATTAGTAATATCTGCTCTTACTGATTGTTCATTGCATTACATATGATATATAATTCAGCACAGAAAGAAATAAAACACGAAAAGAGAATGTGATCATACGATAATTCAGTACGTAGTAAAATTAAATCGAACATGAAACGCAAATCAGATGCAGTCATACCATATTAGAATGGTGTGTACTGTAATGGATGTGCTTCTTTTCCATGAATCTTTTGTATGTATACGTACGTAGTACAGTACTGCATCCAATAATATTCTTTGTTGCAAAAATCACATTTCGAATAAGCGTACGAGAGAGAGAGAGAGAGAGAGAGAGAGAGAGAGAGAGAGAGAGAGAGAGAGAGAGAGAGAGAGAGAGAGAGAGAGAGAGGCGTAAAATAGCGTACGTAAAGTGTGTATTATTATTATTGTTATTATTATTATTATTGTTGTTGTTGTTAATAAAATTATTATTGTTATTATTATTATCATTATTATTATTACTATTACTGTACAGTATTATTATCATTATTTATTATTATTACGGTATTGTACTTAATCTACGTACGTTCAGTATGCGCGGGGCATCTTCTATGAGTAGGTAACCAACGCATCATAGTACTGTAAGACGGGTTGTGATTGGTTCAAGCGATGATAGATGACGAATCAGAACTCAAGTTTTGTTATCTAGCCTGTGATTGGTGTTTTGCCCGCATCTTCTACCCGCAGCATCAAAGTTCTCGCGGGGCTGGATCGTTCACTTTCTCTTACCGCGTATCGCTGAGTAGACGTTCTTAAGTTTGTGAAGTTTAATCTGTGCTGTGTGCGACCTTTTTAAGTTGAACTTTTTGTTACAGTACTGTACGTAAATCCTACTGTAATGGCTCCCAAGCGTTCTGCTTCTCTTAAGGCTGGTAGTGAGCCTAAACGCCACCGAAGGATGATGACGATAGCTGAGAAGGTTACGCTTCTCGACATGTTAAAAGATGGTAGAAGTTACGCGGCCGCCGGCCGCCATTTTGGCATCAACGAATCCACCGTTCGCTATATCAAAAAGGACGAGGCGAACATTAGAAAGACGGCTGCAATCACCTTTAGCAGATCAGCGAAGCGAGTCGTTACAACGCGTAATAAAACGATCGTACGTATGGAAGGTGCTTTAGCTGTGTGGATTGCCGACTGCCGGAAGAAGAACATAGCGTTGGATACGAACACCATCCAAACAAAGGCTTTGAGTTTATATGAGAATTTTGCTGCAAAGGAACCTAAAGACGACGACGGCAACCATGCTGAAGATGATGATGATGCAGATGATCCTCAACCAGGGACATCCACTGATTCCCAGCCTCAGAAACGTTTTTCCGCAAGCAAAGGATGGTTCGCGAAGTTTCAGAAACGCTTCGCCCTGAAAAGCGTTTCCCTGCATGGGGAGTCTGCTTCCGCTGACACTGCCGCTGCTGAAACTTACGTGAACCAGACGTTCAAGAATATTATCGCCGAAGGTGGATACAAGCCGGAACAAGTCTTTAATATGGATGAGACTGGCTTGTTTTGGAAGAGAATGCCGTCGCGAACTTTCCTGTTCAAAGAGGAAGCCAAAGCCTCTGGCTTTAAGGCATTCAAGGATCGCGTTACCCTCGTGATGTGTGGCAATGCTGCTGGATTTTTGTTAAAGCCGGGGCTTATTTATAAGTCGAAAAATCCTCGCGCTTTGATAAATAAAAATAAGAATCTCCTTCCCGTGTACTGGATGCATAATCAAAAAGCATGGATTACGAAGATGCTGACCTCCAACTGGTTCCACCAGTGTTTTATCCCGCAAGTCAGTAAATATCTCTTAGAGAAGGGCTTGCCATTCAAGATCCTTCTCCTTATGGATAACGCTGGTGGACACGCAACTGACCTGTCGCATGAGGGCATTCAGGTTGAGTTCCTGCCACCCAACACCACGTCATTAATTCAACCGATGGACCAGGGGGTTATCAGGGCGCTCAAGGCCCTCTACACGAAGAATACTTTAGCGGACCTCGTTGCGTGTGTGGATGCTGCCCAAGATGACGAGGATGAAGATTTCAACTTGAAGGCGTACTGGCGGCAGTACACCATAGCCACGTGCCTGCAGAATATTCAGAAGGCACTTCAAGAGATGAAACCTGCAACCGTGAATGCGAGCTGGAAGAAGTTGTGGCCCGATATTGTTTACGACGACAAGGGATTTACTCCGTCGGAAATCCAACACTCTGCAATACGCAAATCTGTGCAGTTGGCTGCCATAATTGGAGGTGACGGGTTTGGCGACATGACGACTGAAGACGTCGACGAGTTGTTGGACTGCCATTCCCAGCCCCTAACTGACGCAGACCTCGAAGACCTGACGAAATCGGCAAGTGAGGAAGAGAGTGATACCCAGGAAGAGACCCAAGAAAATGTCGAAGAAACGGGCTTAACATTAGAACGGCTTGCCAAGGCCTGCAACCACGCGAAGGAGTTGAAAGAAATGTTGCAAGAGTGGGACGAGGATATGGTTCGCTCGATGCAATTCTGCAACAAGGTTGATGACATAATGACTCCCTACAAAATGCTCTTGGATAGAAAAAAGAAGCAGCGGCAACAACTTCCGATCACAATGTTCTTCCAGCCTCGCAAAAAAGAGCCAGTTCCTCCTGCTAGTACGCCTTCGGAAGAAATTGAAGTTTCCCAGGAAGAAGTTGAAAAGGTGTCCCAGGAAAAGACACCTCCGTCTGAAGAGACGTAAAATACTATCATTGGCTGCACAGTAGAACACATCATCAGCTTCATCATCATCATTTCTACTGTGCAGCAAATTCATCGCCATCACCATTCAAGTTTTTCTTCAACTTCTTTCGTGGTGAGTACAGTAACAATCTTTATTTTTTACTTTAATATTCTTACTGCCTGTTTTATAGTTTAGTAATGTACGTACTGTATGCATTAAGTTAAAGGGAAGGTTTTAAAAGTCTACATGTTGTAACCTATCATATTTTTTTTGTTTAAAATTTACATTTACGTACGTAAAACAATCTCTCTCTCTCTCTCTCTCTCTCTCTCTCTCTCTCTCTCTCTCTCTCTCTCTCTCTCTCTCTCTCTCTCTCGTAAATTGTTTTCCTGCTTTGCTACGTACAATACTGTATAATTTATATTTGTAAGGTAACATATTTTGTAAATGCTTTTACTGTAAATGCTGTATGTACTGTATCATTATTTATCACTATCATCATGCGCGTTAAATGCCTTGTTTGTTCTGAGCGTGGTTGTTTACTGAGCGTACACGCCGTCGTTTCAGGCGGCGTCATAAAGAAAAACATTTCATTTGGAAGTCCTAAGAAAAATACGTAAACTAAAACATTGGTAATAAACAAATCAACATACAGTACAGTACTGTATAATCAATATAATCGATGCAAAAACTAACCTATACATATATGTGTACTGTACACTAAATGAGTTTGTTTCTTCATTATGATCAGAGATGAACGTAAACAAAACATTGGTTGCCATTTTTTATCGTGCTTTTTAGGTGTTTAGGAAACGCATGATATAAAATCGCCTTTAATATTTGTGCCTGTTTTAGTTTAGGGTGCTGTAGTACATGCATTAAGTGTTCTGTACATTAAAGGGTGGTTTGTTAACAATACTACGTACAAGGGAAGGTTTTAAAAGTCCGAATATACATGTTAAATAAATATGTAAATATGATGTCACTACTTCGCGGATTTTCACCTATCGCGCCCGCGTCTGGAACCTATCTACCGCGATAAACGAGGGTTCACTGTAACTGTTTGAATGTTTTTGGCATTTCCATCTTCTACGCTCATGGTATCTTTGTCAGGAGGAATAGTGGAATCATTCGTGTCTTTCATTAAGTGGTGGAATGCCTTGCTCTTGTCTGTCTTCAGAAGATACCCATCTGGTGTCTCAAGTGATGATGGCACAGCATGAGTGGGTATCGTAGAAGTTCTAGGACATCCAATTTGTGGTTTTGAGACTTGACCAACAACTTGAATGTGACATTCCCCTACTGTTTGTACTCCACTGTTTTGTTACTTGATGTTTTCACAAGTGCTTGCTTGCCAATGACAGCGAAAGTCTTCAGCCTCTGTTTGGGCAATGGAGCAACGAAGTCATCATTCTTCTTCAATCTCTCTGTAATGAATGCGTTCTTTGCTTGATCTTCCTATCGGTTTTCTCACTCTTCTGGATCTGTGATGAACGGGTATCACGATGCTTGCTGTCTCTGCTGCCTTCGCCCCCCATATTCACCATCTGTACCATCACCTCTAGGTACCTTGTATACTTGTAGAAGTGCAGTTCCCTTGAACCAACAGGGTTCTAGATTTCCATCCTTCATTATCCAACCATGATCCACAGCTGGATGAGGGACATCAGGTTTGGGATAATAGGCAAGTTTCCATATCGCAACCTGATAGTTCACCTCCTGATATGTTCATTTAAACACTTTCGGTTTACATGCCCAATTCAATAAAATCCCCGGAGAGATCAAATCTTGGCTCAGGAGAAAAACGTTTGGTTAGTGGAGAAAACACACAAGGCGACCAGATAACTGGAACGAGATCTTGAGTAATGACGACAATAAAACTCAGCTCATTGAATTACTCTTGAGGGTTTGGTGCACGGAGGAGAATATACTGAAGGTAGAGAAGAAGCTTATCTTAGTTTGTAAGGGCAAGGCGTAAGAACTCAGGGCAGACAATGAGAAGATCACTGCATTTCAAATTGAATCTCTTGACTCAACCCAGGAAGAGAATGATTTACGTGTCATTCTCTATTCAACCTATGTCAAGGATAAAAGATACAAATCAGTTCAGGTTCGAAGTCCAGACAGTGACATATTCTTCATACTTCTGTATTATGCCCCAAACTTAGGTGTGCAACTCCTTTTTGATACTGGCACTGGGAATAGAAGGCGATTCATAGATGGCACAGAACTTGAAAGGGTTCACACCAACTTACTGTGCCTCTCTCCTTGGTCTGCATGCATTCAGTAGATGCAATATGACAAGTACCTTTAAAGGAATTGTCAAGTTAAAACTGCTGCGAATTCTACAGAAATGCCCAAAGTACCAAGAAGTCTTCAGTTGCCTAAGGGAGTCATGGGATGTAACTGATGAAATATTCCTTGCTCTTGAGGATTTCACCTGCACCATGTATTCTGCCAAAACTAAGACAAAGGAGGTTGACCAGCTTCGATACCAAATACTCGAGTTAAAGTGCATTGGGCAGTCGCTGGATTCAAAAAAGAGTGTTAATATTTCATCTCTTCTGCCACCAAGTGTCTAAATGAGCATATCAGGAGGTGAACTATCAGCCTGGTTGCTATATGGAAGCGTGCCCATTATCCCAAACCTGAGGTCCCTCATCCAGCTGTGGATCATGGTTGGATAATGAAGGATGGAAATCTAGATCCCTGTTGGTTCAAGGGAACTGTACTTCCTACAAGTATGGCTGATATACTTGAAACGATGGACGATGATGAGACGTCTGATGATGAAAGCCTAGATGAAAACAATGAAAGTGATGGAAATTTGGATGATGACTATGAAAGTGATGATAGTGGGTCTGACTTGGACTAAGAAAGTTTCAAGTAACAAGATTGTAGATTTCAGGGTCGAAGGACCAAGGACCTCTCTTGTATCACAAGATATTTCCAATAATTGCCTTGCCATTAATCAAAAGTGGACCCAAAGGTACCCAAGTAGACTATCAAACTTTATACCTTGCATAGGTTGACTTTTTTCTGTAGTCCAAAGCAACACAGTGTTAATTTTCCCAATGAGGTCTTACATCATATGAGTATATTGTACATTCATGTACAGTTTTATTTATTTCATTCATGATTGTCGTAACCTTCAAATAAAGCATTTCTGTTGTTGATTTATGTGACTTTCCCCAAATTTACTGACAGACTTGTTGATACTGCCTTTATTGGATGCTGTCATCTCAAGAACCTGGGTGAGGACACGAATATTATCCCTCTTGCTGCATTCATGGAGGAGTTATAGCCAAGTCAAAATTACGACGTCCAGAGTGGCGGCCATCTTGAATTTCAGCATGATGTAATTAGTTGACATTGTTGAGAATGCTTTTTTTGGATTCTCTGACCCCAAAACCTGGGAAAACACACCAAAATTATTTCAGTAGCCCGCTGTAAGAAGAGTTATGAGCTTTATCAGTTTTCACAATTTTGAGGCTAAAAAACGACAAATTTGAAAATTGACCTTTTTACATAACATCTCATTTCCATGATTTGGCCAATAAGTACATTTAATGGGTATCATTCTATTTCTTGAGGTCTCTAGAGATGAAATAAGGCAGAAAATGTGATCAGATATTGGTCTGGCTGGTCCTGGGGTTACATTTATGGAGGTGCCTAAAATTTTCACTTGACCCCAAATTTGGTGACCTTTTGACTTCTGGTGACCTAATTATTAAAAATAATTGCAAATTGTCTATTTGAACTGTTAGAGAGGCCCAAAGCAAACATTTTGATATGTCATTTATCTTTCTCTGACCATTCAGTCCGGAGTTATGTCTAATTTGGTTTCCCCTACCCCAAAATTGGCAGCAGCAAAATTCGATGATGTCATCGAAGAAAGTGGCCCAGTAGTGGTAGTGCGTCCCTATTTTTTCAATGGGAACATTAAAAAAATGAAAATATGGATCAAAAGCTACAACCTAAATGCACTTTTGTCAATTTTAAGGGGGGGTGCAAGGTGAGCCCCCTCAGCCCACGGACTATTACTACCCTCGCGCGAACACCCTTAGGGCGTCGTGTATAAAGATGGGGCGTGTGAAAACCACTATTCACAGGTCGTCTTCCATTTAGAGAATTCCTTCACCCAATAAGGGATGAGCCGCTACAGCGGCACTAACCAAACCAACCTGAACCACTCCACCGACGCCCGACCCTAGCGCCATTTGAACATCCTTCTTTTGGACTCGTGTCGCGACGCTACCATTCTTTTTGTGTGTGCCTTTTTCGTTGTTTTTTGCATTACTTCGCCATGGCTGAAGCTCTCCTTCCTCCTGCACCAATGTTAAGTACCATAGTTTGTTTTGGCATTATTTTTTGCCCGGGCTTGTACGCCTTATTTACGTTTTGCGTGTGTTTTAGTGCGACCGGCTTGATGCCGTACCGCGTCTTCTACGCGTTCCCTCCTCACGCTTAGTTTACATGCCCTCGGGTATTTACATTATGCTAGGTTCTTTTATTAATCTTATGATAGATTAAGTGGCCTTGAGCCCTTGTTATAGAACCCCTTTTTTACTATTAGGTACTCAATGAGTCGCTTCCGAGTCCGTGTTGTTGCGTTATCGAAGAATAGCGTTCGGCGTTTTATTACAGTTTAGTACCCTACCCTATGTAGGCTCTTCTGACTTGCAACGAGGTTTCTCTTCGTGCTTTACATTCAGTTTTGGACTTGCTCGTCATTTCTATTCTAGAATTCCGTTTGTCAGAGAGTGTCTTTGACAAAGTCAGACTGCATCTGATTTGCGTTTCAGGTTCGATTTAATTTTACTACGTATACTGAATTATCGTATGATCACATTCTCTTTTCGTGTTTTATTTCTTTCTGTACTGAATTATATGTCATATGTAATGCAATGAACCATCAGTAAGAGCAGATATTACTAATTATTAATGGAATTAACGAAATATTTGGTGTCTTCATATATCGCGGCTATTTTCGAAATTTCCAGAAAATCCGCGATATATGTATATACATGCGTTATGAAAAAAATCCGCGAAGTCGTGAATCCGCGATAGTCGAACCACGAAGTAGCGAGGGCTCACTGTATACCATTATCGTCCAAAAACAAATTGAACTGTCTAACTAAAGGTGGGACTTCAACTGAAGAATCTCTACTCTTCAGATAAGATAATTCAAGAGGAAAAGCTTCCTCTTGCATCAACCTTAGAAGGTATTTAGAAGCTGCCTCAACAGGATCAGCTTGAATTTTCCTAAACTTATGTACAGTTCCCTCCAGGAATTTTGAGACACAGCATATGACTATATAAGATACACGCACTAGGAGTATTATGGTAATACTGTAAGTGGGCGTTTCCATTTATATGGGGCTATTTTGTTTTGTTACAACGAACTGGATTGGCTGTAGGTATTTCTCGATGACAGTTTGTTGTCTGAATTTTTTCTATTTGATTCATCACAAAGAATGAGATATGTTCAAATGATAAAGTTGAATTCAAAGAACATTACTAATATTATAAACACCGGTAAATATGATTTAGTAAAAGCAGGATAAAGAAGCAGTCTTGTTCAAATCGCAGTGATTCCTAATTATCGCACATCACCAACGTTGCCTTCGCATAGGGCGATCGTCTGCTGAAGCCTGGAAAACAACAACACGTTTCATGTATATTATTTTATTAACAGTATCTGTCCTAAATATAAACATCTTAATGAAGATACAATAATGTCTTATGATACAATGCTTGGTTTGTCTTCAGACTCCAATATGAGAAGAGCCAGTTTTGAAGAGACACTAAGTTCTCGAGACGAGTGTTAGTGAAGAAAACATTTTATGCAAACTCAACGTTCTCTTGAATTCTGAACTTATGCTAAAAAATTAAACAAATGAACAACGTTAACGTTGTTTCCAAGGAAAAATCAAGCGTTATAGATGTTTATATGGTCCATTACTGACGTATTGAGAGAATGGCTCTTTTCCACAATTAACACACGTGTTTCTGTAACCCTTAAAACGATAAACTCACGCCCAGTTAGAAGGCTCCTACTCAGTAAGCACTCTCTCTCTCTCTCTCTCTCTCTCTCTCTCTCTCTCTCTCTCTCTGTATGTATATATATATATATATATATATATATATATATATATATATATATATATATATATATATATATATATATATATATATATATATATATATATATATATATATATATATATATATATAATGGATTTTGAGCGAAGCAAAAAATCTATTTTTGGGTGAGATAGCCATGGCGTCCTGATGGAAGGTTCCTTTTTGGTAGCTTCCTTGGGTATAAAACTACTAAGATATTCCCAGAGAATTTAACCACAGGTTATCACAGAATTCTAACTTCTGGAGCGAGTATCCCAAAGGTTTCCCTTTAAGACATCGTATATCAACAGGGGACGCATGTCTGAACGCGCCACATAGCTATCTACACCCCGAACAGAGTTAATGCTTCGGTGTGTAAGGGTTGAGAATAGCTGGGAGCCGTTCCATAGCTAATCTCATTCGTGGCTACTACTGATACTCGAGACGTAAACAAACGGGCGCCATTGCTCAAATGACGTCACGCCCGTCTTCATCCTGAAGCCAGTTGCTTGCCCATCACCATGATACAGTAGAACAGGGTGGGATCTAAAACTGGACGAAGTAGCAGGGAGGGTCCATCAGGACGCCATGGCTATCTCACCCAAAAATAGATTTTTCGCTTCGCTCAAAATCCGTTTTTTGGGCTCAAGCCATGGCGTCCTGATGGAAGAATACCAGAGAATCAATGTATCGTGGTAGATTTTCCCCTAATAGTAAGTGCCAAGGCATTGACAAAACAGCATAGTAATCTTTGATAAAGAACCATAGGGAAGAAGCATCCTGCCCCCCTTGGCAGTGAAGTTCCCATGGGCCATGCCGACGTCAAAGTGGTATTGAAGGGTTATTCATCCCGATAGAAGAACTTGAAGAACTTGGAGATGAAGCCGAATGTTTGGTATTTGTATAGGAACATTCTGAAAATTAGACCAGTGGTGGTTGGGCACTGTGTATTGAGAATGATGGTTCATCTCCCGGGTATTAAAAGTAAGTATTCGTGTTGGAACCTTACATAATCAGAGTGAATATAAATTAAGAGTTAGCATCTTAATTTCTTCATAACCATAAGGAAAAGGGGGAATAATAAAACTATGACAGGCATGTATTTCATAGTAAGTAGGAGCTGATTGAGACGCACAGGTAATAAAATAGAAATTTTATTTCACAAATGCAGAAATTAAATAATTTACAGCAGAAAGTAAAATTCTTTTACAGTAATTATAATGTACATAGTAATAAAGACTTGCTCTGGAATCTGAAAAGGAATTTCAAGTTTATTAGTAGGCACTCGTTCTCGAGGAACACAAGTCTTTGATAAAACACATCATGCTCAGGGCATGCGGCACTTGTGTGACAACTATGACATTTCACCTGGGATAAGAACAGTTATAAAAGCACTAAGTGTTTTCGACATCACTATGAATCGCTCGAGGGTCAACATAGGCACCCGAAGAGTTAGAGTCCCAAGTAACTCACTGTTCTACGCAGAGTTAGGTGCAGGTTTCATAACACTACCTGCGGCTACCACAAAATGTTTGACTTCGTGCACTTGTTTCGCATAATGTTTAAAGAAAACTCGCGAGGACTTCCAACCCGTGAAGTTTTTAAGGCTTTCAAAGTCCATACTCTGAAAGAAATTCAGAGATGATGCCACTTTTCTAGGATCATGACCAGCGGGTGTACTGTTAGGATCCGCTCTGCGAATGAAGTAGGTGATTTTCGCTCTTAATTGTTTCAGTGACAGGTCGCTGCCCGATGTTTCTCCTTTGAAGAGTTGGCCTCCACCAAAGTTTGAAGTTCTGCGAAGATAGACCTTGAGGCTCTCTACTGGACATAGAGAGGCATCCTCCTTCAGGGGGCATATTCTCCAAGGGCCCCATCTTTTGGTGGGTAATTCATTTTTGGCGAGAAACGTCGGATCAGGGGAGAGGGTAACTTCTCCTGTATCGGTAAACAGGATGTGTCCATCTTCTCTTGATAATGCCACTATTTCGCTGACTCGAGCTCCTGAAGCGAGAGCAAAGAGAAATATAACTTTCTGAGTCAGATCCTTGAGAGGGCATGAATCATTGTCCAAGTTGGAGGCGAAATGGAGCACCTTGTCTAGTGACCAGGAGATCGGTTTCGGTGGGGGTGCTGGGCGTAGGCGAGCACATGCTTTCGGTAGTTTGTTGAAGATGTCGCTGGACAGATCAATTTGGAAAGCATATAGAATTGGTCTGGTCAAGGCCGATTTGCAGGTTGATATCGTATTGGCTGCTAATCCCTGTCCATGAAGGTGAATAAAGAAGGACATGCAGAAATCAATCGTGATTTCTTTAGGATTTTTGGTCTTGACGAAGGAGACCCATTTCCTCCAGGATGATTCATATTGCCGTCTTGTGGATTCGGTCTTGTATTCCTCTAGGAAGTCCAGACTTTTCTTCGAGATCCCAAACCTCTTCTTTGCGGCTAGGGAGAGAAAATCATGAGATGAAGGTCCTTGATTTTCGATGATGAAGCGAAGACAGTCGACTTCTGTACTTGTTGAGAGAGAACTGGGCCCGGGAGAGGGATCAGCTTGGGCTGCAGCTCCAGGACCAGGGGGTACCAGTTGCTCCGAGGCCACTTGGGAGCCACTAGGGCCGCTGTCCCTTTGAAGGTTCTCAGTTTGGAGAGGACTTTCAACAGAAGGTTGGTGGGGGGGAACAGGTAGATCTTGGACCATCTGTTCCAATCCAGTGACATGGCATCCACTGCTTCTGCTTTGGGGTCCTCGTACGGGGCCACATACCGAGGAAAGAGATCTATCTGAAGTTCTGGGACTTGGTGAGAGATGAAGGAGAACGATCTTGCGTCTAGAGACCATTCCGACTCTATCGGGTTTGTCCGAGATAGAGCATCCGCTGTCACGTTGCGGAATCCTTGTAGGTGAACTGCAGACAGGTGCCACTTCTTCTTCTCTGCCAGACGGAAGATTGGGAGAAGCACCTGATTTATCTGGGGCGATCTTGAGCCTTGGCGATTGAGACAACGAACTACCACCGAGTTGTCTAGGGTTAGACGGATGTGGATCGAGGGCGGCGGGGATAACTTCTTCAGGGTTAGAAGGACCGCCATGGCCTCCAAGATGTTTATGTGGAACGTCTTGAACAGGGGAGACCAGGTGCCTTGAGCCTGTTGTTGGTGGGAGTGACCTCCCCAACCCTCCAGCGAAGCGTCCGTGTGGATGTTGAGTGATGGAGGAGGGTGTTGGAGAGGAATGGACCTTTTCAGGGCCTTTGCTTCTGACCACGGCTTTAGGAGAAGTCGCAGTCTGTTTGGAAGCCGTCTCTTGAGGTCTCTTCGAGCGATGGATGCCGAACGTCTCCAGACTCCCGCGGCATCCTTTAGCTGTGCGCGAAGCACTGGGTTTGTCACTGAGGCGAACTGTAGAGAGCCTAGAACTCGTTCCTGCTGGCGTCTTGAAATGCGTTTGGATTTCAGCAGTCGCTTGACAGACCCTGCTATTTCCTTCCTTTTCTTCTGGGGGATGGAAAGGCGGTGTGACTGAAGGTTCCATTGGATTCCCAACCACTGGAACTTCTGAGCTGGAGAGAGGCGAGATTTTTTCTCGTTGATCTTGAATCCCAGGTGTTCTAGGTACTGGGTGACTTTGTCGCAAGATTTTACACAATCTTCGGGCGATGGAGCCCAGACTAGCCAGTCGTCGAGGTAGGCCATCACCTGGACGTTTCGTAGGCGGAGCTGTTGTACTATGGCATCCGCCAGCTTTGTGAAGATCCGAGGGGCCACGTTGAGGCCGAAGGGCATGGCCCGGAAGGCGTAGCTTTTCCTTTGGAGTCGAAATCCTAGGTAGGAGGAAGCGTGATGGTTCATTGGAACGTGCCAGTAGGCATCCGCCAGGTCTATGGAGACCGTGTAGGAACCTCGAGGCAGAAGGGTCCTTATCTGTTGAAGAGTCAGCATCTTGAACTTGTCGTTCGCTATGAACTTGTTGAGGGGGGATAAGTCCAGAATGACTCTGAGTTTGTCTGAGTCTTTCTTGGGGACACAAAACAGTCTCCCTTGGAACCTGGTGGACTTTACCTTCCTTATCACCTTCTTGTTCAAGAGATCTAGGACATATTCTTCCAGAAGAGGGGTTGATTGTTGGAAGAATTGCTGGAAGATTGGGGGTGGTTGAGTCCAACTCCAGCCTAGACCCTTCTTGACGATGCTGTGTGCCCAGGGATCGAAGGTCCAACGATCCTGGAATTGGCGGAGTCTTCCTCCCACCGGAAGCACTTCATTGCTTCTGGTGTCCCGAGGGCTTGCTGCCTCGGCCGCTAGCTCCCTTTCCTCCTCTGCCTCTGGAGGGACGGCGAGAAGCGTCTTTGCTTGCACCTCTGTATGAGCCTCTACCTTTGGGACGAAAGGTAGTTGACTGTTGCTCGAAAGCAGGGGTGAAGACCGGTGACTGTGACAACACCGGTTGGGGGACCAATTGAAAGGTCTGTTGTGGCTGGGCAACCACTTGGGAGGTAGCGGGTCCCGGAAACTGACGTCTTTGTTGACGTTGCTGGGGTTTCTGTTTTTGGGATTTCCTCTTAGGTTGAGGTCCGTCGTCCTGAGAGGGTTTCCTTTTCCTGGACATGCCCCACTTGTGGAGAAGGTTCCTATTCTCCGTGGCGGCTCTGTCGGTGATTTCCTTCACGAGGTCAGAAGGAAAGAGGTGTTTACCCCAGATGTTGGAGGAAATCAGCCTCCGGGGTTCGTGTTTCACGGTGGCACCTGTAAACACGAATTCACGACAGGCTCTCCGAGCCTTTATGAAGTGGTACAAGTCCTTCATCACGGTCATCATGTGGGATTTGGAGAGTACCATGTAGTGGTCTGGTACTCTGGTGTCACAGGCCATAATTTCAAGTTGGACTTGATGAGATAAGGATGCTGCGAGCCTCTCCTTCGTATCTTGTTCCCGACGAGGGAGGTGATCGTTGAGCTTAGGGAGGTCTTCATTAAACTGACGTCCGGCGACGTCAGGATCTAGTTTTCCCACGACGAAAGTATGCTGGACATCCTTCCAGTGTCGAGCGTCAGGGGGAGTCACTATGGAGAAGGGTCTGCACTCCTCCAGTGCAGGGCAGGCTTTCCCTTCTTCCGCAGCTTTAAGGCACGCAGTTAAGGCCTTTTCCAGAAATGGAAGAACCGCACTTTCAGGTGCGACATAAGTAGGGTGCTTCTTGCTCAGGGCCGGAAGCTTAGAGCAGGTAAAGCCCCTACTCTTGAATGTGGTGGCTAGCATAGCCTGGGCCTTTGCGAGATCGAACACTAACTCTTCCTTCGGTTCGGTCTCTTCCTTCGAGGCAGGTTCAGAACGCAGACGGACGTAACAGTCCGGGTAGGCCTCAAAGTTTGGGAAGAACTCCACGTCTTCCAGGGGGACCGTGCCGATCTTGTCGCTGACAAAGATCCTGCCGGTCGCGATAACCATATGCTCAGCATACCTCCACGGGTTGGCATGTGAGCAAGCGGGGAGATCCTTAACCGAAATCTTCTTCGGTTCTCTGGATCCCATCATGGACCTGATGAACTCCTGATTCTCCTTCAACCTGTCGTCCATGACGGCTCTAATCAGTCGGATCATTTCTTGAGTGGAAGAAGAGGGATCCGGGGTCGAGGAGGTAGACGGAATAGACACTTCCGTCGGTGTAGGAGTAGGAGCGGGGATGGAAGGAGGAGCGACCTCTTGCTCCGACTCGGCGTATTCCACCTTGTCTTCGTCATCTTCGGCTCCTTGAGCCATAAGCGTCTTCTCCGTGTCTTCCGAGACATCCGACATCTGTTCGTCATCTTCGGAATCCAGGCGGCACTCGTGCATGGACTGAGCCATGACAACATCAGGTTCCACTGTAATTTGGACAGTGGGAATCACGTCTTTGGGTACCACTGAATCAGGGGAGGCCTTAGGGAACAGGAGTGACCTCAATTCTTCGGTGGCCAGGTAAGGTCCGGTGGCATTTTTCTGGAAACCACGCACCCACTTGCGTAGCTTTTCACGAGAAATGTCTCTGACCTCCGCTGAGGGAGGGTTATGGAAGGCGTCAACTAGGTGAGCCTGGCAGACCGTACAGTTCAGTGGATTCCAGAACTTCAGATCCCCTTTCTTGTCGGCACAAGGGGCGTGAGTCCTGCAAGCCGTATGCCCGTAAAACTGCGGGCGTTTCACAGCGCAGAAGGCGAAGTCACACTTCATCTGCTCCTCCTGTGGAAGAAAGAGAAAATGAGTATGGGGGAGTCATAAGAATGGCTCTTAAACTAAGTTAATATTAATTATTAATTTTAACTTAATGAAGGGTGTGATGCATAGAGATTGAAATAGTAAAGGAGAACATACTCCATGCATCTCGCCCGGCTGGTTACCGTAAGCTTTGTCCTTGGATAATCCGAGAGACCGAAGGCACCGGATAGTATTCCTTAGAGTTCCATAGGGCAATGGAACTCCGTGGAAAAACCAAGGGTAAGATTGGGACCGAGATCATTCGGTCCCAAGCTAGGGGCTAGAGGGCCTCCTTTTAAGGTAACTGCTTCCGGCAACCAGCCGCGCTAAGATGCACGCAGCATGCTGGAATTTAGAAGAATGCAAAGAGACAGCATGATCACTAACAGAACAGTACCAAGGTATTGATCTTAAGAGTGGAAACAGCCCATCTGTTTGCGGTATAGGGCTATCAGTATCATATGATAGCTAGAAGAAGGGGGTGCAAGTATTCTTGACGCCTCCGAGGGTTTCCGGCAGGCCGCCGGCATGCCGGAGGTCGCTCCGGCAGAGTTTCTGGCATTAAGACAGACAATATTTAAGTCAAGGGTATACCAGGTTGGCGGCCGCCGGCACAACGGCGGCACGCCGGCAGGGGAGCGGCGGCTCCGGCAGTCGGAGGATGCCGGCTTGGTGACTGGAACAAGGATGTTTATAGCGGAACCGGGTTGCCGGCAGTAGATGCCGGCACTCCGGCGGCCGACCGGCGAGCGGACGACAAGCTAGGAGGGAGGAGAGCCACCGGTAGGAGCCGGCGGCAGTCGGCAGTCCCCCGGCACACAGGGGGCTGGCGGCATAAGGGTAGGGAGAGTCACCAAGGTAGGAGGCGGGTATCGCCGACAGTGGAGGCGGCAAGGGACCGGCACCCGGATAGTGAGAGAGACAGGGGGGGGGAGGGATGCAGGAAGTTCAGTCATGGACTCCGGACATCCCCCCCTGAGAGGGTGTACCCATGATAGAGGCAGGCTCTATCATCCAGGAGCAGGGGTCACTGAGGACCGGGAGCTAGGTAGCCCAAGGGAGGGCTAGGGGACACCCAAAGAGGGGAGACCCCCATATGCAGAACACATCTAGAGACTAACCCCATAGGACACTATGAAGGGTATATGTACCAGAGCGAACTGCACATGGAAGCTCGGGTAGCCCTACTACTCCACCCTAAGGAGGAGTTGTAGGACAGGGGACAGATGGGTATAGACTAACCTAAGCATAGGCTAGGCTATACAAGAGATAGGTGGGGAGGGGAGTAGAGAGAAGTCTTCCAAGGAAGGGTTTCTGTACCAGAGCGGCCACTAGGGAAAGGGAGGACACTCCCTAACCTAAGATAAGGCAGACCGGCTGAAACGGTGCATGGGTACAGTTTCAGCAGGGAACAGAGAAACCTTCCTAACCTAACCTAGAGCAGGGCTAATAGTCCTGAACTAGGAAAGGTAGAAGACATATCGCTATCGCAGGATAGTCATAGACTAATCCTAGCCATAGAGGTAGGGCTAGCCTAACCTCACTCTCGGACGCAACCCTAAGGGGGGGTCATTCCCATAGGGAGGACTGAGAGGCGATAAATACTCCATTAGACACTTGATCCCTCTACTCAGAAAGGGAATCAAGGCTAATTAGAGGGAATGCCAAGGCAGGGGATGAAGGAAGCATATAGGGGTCCTACAAGTAGGTTAGGTTAGAAAGAGACACTAACTAACCTATCCCCTATATGGTCCCTGAAGGC
>NC_090732.1:55255720-55373220 GCF_036898095.1 Palaemon carinicauda | reverse complement strand
ACAGGACGATGAGGAATGAATACTTGACCTGCGGCTCTATTTTTAACAGGCTCAATAATGCCAAGCTCCTCCTGTCTATCAAAAACTTCTTCTTATTTAGAGGATATATTCTGATCCTCTAATTTAGAATAAATCCGTTCAGCAACTGCCAAAGAAATCTTTAAATTGTTTGGGACTTTTTCAATTAAATCCTTTTTCCATGGTAACTGAACGTGATAATGTCCTTCATGAAAAGAAATGGATTTAGCAAATTCAGCAACTTGTTGGTCTTCATAAGGAAGGGAATTTTCATCTTTGATCCCAATCGATTCTAAGTTGTAGAAATTGTCGAGTTCATACTCTACACAAGATTCAGGAAAGATATCATTCAATGGATTGAACTTATAGCCTACTGGATTAACTGCAAAATTTACTAATAACTTCTGTTTTCCAAGTTGCTTAGGAGGAACAAATTCCAGAAGTCTATTCTTATCAGGCTTAGAAGTCTGTTTAATCTCCAAATTAAGGGAAGAATTATAAAAGACTCTAGATTCTTTGTTACATTCAGGTACATATTTAATTTCCTGATTAGGAATAAACCTAAAAGATTTAGCTTTACCATTACCTCTTGGTCTATTTTCCAAGACTTTATTACTATCAATTTTAGGACAAGACTCTACCTCTCTTACTGGTTTACAAGGTTCATAGGAATCAATTCTCTTATAAAAATGCTTCCTTTGTGAAGGATGAAAAAAATTGACTACTGGAATAACCCCATTGGTCAACTGAATTACTCTAACCTTAATATTAAACAACTCTACAGTCTAAATCTAACTGACTAAATTCCTGAAGGATATCATTCCTAAGGATACCTAATATATTTACAATTTCAGAATTCCTCCCTGGGTAATTATTACATACAGAATAACCAGCAGATTCCATACTTTTAACTACAGAAGGCAACATAGGAATTTGTATGGAAAGATTAAAATTTTCTAATGCAAAAAAAGACAAATAGTCTTTTTCCCACAAGGCATTGTTAAATCAGCAACCAAGTGAAATCCATCACTAACTCTAGCTGGCAACCCAAAAGAAGAAACTAACCTAGATAAAGGAGCACCACAATAATCTCCTAATCTGCTATCAACAATTTGTTTATTAATAACACTAAACTGGGCTCCAGTGTCTAATAGAAAACATTTAAAAGATTTCCTACCCCTACCAACTTTGAGGGTAATAAAGGGAACAAATATTTCAGACCCTGATTGACAACTTAATAATTTTTTACCAAGATCCTTACTAGCATGAGGGCACATTCCTCCATGATGTTCAGATTTATTGCAAGAAAAACATTAATAAGGTAACATTGATTTATTTCCCGGACATTCTGAGGCCCCATGCCTATCACTCAAGCATTTAATGCATAAAGTTAGTTCTTCAGCTCTACTCTTCCTAGCTTGCAAAGTATGAAACCTAGTAAGTACATCTAGAAGAGTTATGACCTGTTTCTTTACAAAATTTACATCTACCAGAAGATAAAGGTTTACTGGTAAATTGAACTTTATTAGAGTCATTACTAGCAGTAAATCTATTACTAAACTTTGATTGTTGGAAATTATGGTCTTTACCTTCAAATTTAACTTCTTTACCTTCATACTTAACTTTAGGTTTTGCACCAGAATTTTCATTACGACCTAAACTAAGGCGTGCAATAATACTTGATAATTATCTAACAACTGGTTAAAATTAGGATAGGAAGATCCTGTAGTTCTAGAGAGTTCTATCAAGAAATTTCTGGGAAGTTCCCTATTTACAATTTTGCTAATTAGCAATAGAGCAGCCGAATCGACTTCAATCAGATCTATACCAAGTACCTTCAAGTTAATGAATTTATTATTCAAAGATCTAACTAAAGATTCTACTTCACTAAGGGATTTTAGTTCAGAAGTGTTCAAAACTTCACCTATTACTTGATCAATTATGTTGTCTTGATCCAGAAAATTAAGATCTAATTGCTTAAAAGCCAAATCAAAACCCTCCTTATTTACTGTAATGTTTTCTACTACACTTAATGCTTCACCTAACAAATAACCCTTTAAATAAATAAACTTTTGAGCATTAGTTGAGTTAGGCATACCAGCCAAAGCATTATTAAAAGCCTTCTTAAAGTTAAAATAAGCAAATGGATTAGCTGCATTGTTTTCAAACTTCTGAATTTGAATAGGAGGGAGAGGCAACTTTTCAATTTTACTAGAACTATTTTGAGGAGTATTCTTACCTCCAAACAAATTATCAAATTTTACTCTAAATTCAGACAGAGTTTTCTATATTTCATAATGATAATCTCTTGCTGCTTGCATAATACTATCTAGTTCATCTTCAGCAGCAATTTCACAAATGCTTGCATCAAAATTCTCAACTATTACTAAATTAGCATCAATTTTGTGAATGAATTCTTGCAACAAATGACCATTAATTTGATCGTCCTTTAAAGAGTCAATCTTCCTAACATCAAGAGTTATTAAACCCTTAACATAGGCCCTCTTTTTAATTAACTTTTTCATTTCAGCGCCATCCATCTTGAACAATGCTTCTAAATAATACTAAATTACCCAAGGAAAAATTAAAACAACTCAATCAAGTCACTGCAAAGCAAGTTATCATCAGTTACTTCCTAATGAAAAAACAGCATATTATGCTAATAGCAAGACTAGGCTAATCAACAGGTTATATAAATGAAAAGGCTACTAACTTAACCTAAGCTTGAATTAATACAGTATAAAATAAGACCGATACTACTCCTTTCCTTATAGGGAATAACAGCAGTACAGGTATACAAAAAATCCTGACATTACAAAAATCAAATGAGCCTAGAGAGGACAAAAAAAGTACATACTTGACACTAGAACAGCTAAACTAACTTTACCTTTATGCCTTTACTTAAACTAAAAATCAGCCATTCTCTGCGCCAACTTCAGATTTCCATCATAATTGAGATGAACTCCATCCCTGGCATAAAGGCGTGGGTCGGAACATCCATTAACCCCTTTCATGATGAACAAACTATCCTTACCCTTCAAACAACAGGACGAAAAGCAAACTGAAGTCTTACGGGTATAAAAAAGCACTTATTTAATTAAAAAATGTTAGAATATTATCTAATTCAATTCAAATAAAGAGTGAGTCTTTATTCTTAAACTTACCTGTACTCGTATAGGGCTGCTATAATATTGATTCTGGATAGTAGTTCGAACTAAATAGTTCACTTTTTAACGGAAGGAACACATGTTCCAGGGATGCGGCCGACAGTGATCGTGTAACGACTTGAGCTCAACTGACTCTTCCAATCTGATTCAACTTGAGAACAACTCCCATTTTCTTTCCTTTGTTCGAATGCTCTCGAACAATCGTTGAAAAATAAAGACGGGAAATCAAAACTCTTTCCTTATAAGGAATACATTTAACATTTAATTAATTAATTCAATTAGAATACAAAAAGGGGAAAGTTAAAAATTTACATTTAATATTAACAAATGGCAATCATTCAGTTTACTTTCCGTCCATGACCGAACACCAAAACAAAACAGAAAGTAAGAACGACCTAACTAGTCAATTCGACTACAGTAGAACCTCTACACACGAACGTATCTACATCCAAATTTTACAACATCCGAAGTAAAATTCGAGCAATTTTTCGACTCTACACCCAAATTTTACTTCGACACACGAAATAAGCAATTTTCGTCGTACCGGTTGTATCCGAATTTTTCGACACGCGAAGTACAATTCGAACACGTTCCTACTCTACACTAGAATTTTTTTTCGACACCCGAAGTAAACAATACCCGTACGCGTAGATGGTACTCACAGCGCCGGATGTATTTTTTATTTCCGCCGATAGAAGGCAGCACTTCGACCTCGGAGGGACCCTCAATTAGTGTGGCTTGGGTCATTCCTCTGTTCTCGTTGGCTTCGTATGGTTGTGCGCTGTGCGTTCTGCTATTAACTGTATTTTAATCGTGATTTTTTACGTACATCCTTTTACGGTTTATTACGTAAAGCATGGGTCCTAAAAGGCTTAGTTTCGCAAGTGGTAGTGGTAGTGGTGAGAAAAGGAAGAAGGAAATACTTTCTTTAGAAGTAAAGCAAGAAATTGTGTCCATGTGAGTGAACTTGCAAAAGAATATGGCCGAAATATGTCGACGATCTCGACAATCTTGAAACAGAAAGAAGCCATTAAAGCAGTGAAACCTTCTAAGGGGATCACCATCATTTCAAAATGTCGTAGCCCTGTCATAGAAGAGATGGAACGACTTCTGCTAATCTGGATCAAGGACAGAGAGATTGTTGGCGACACCATCACCGAAACTATCATCTGCGAGAAGGAGCACGCCATCTTCACTGACTTGAAGGAGGCGACCTCTGACGGTGATGCTGGGGAGAGTTCAACCGAACCTTCCTCAGACAATTTCAAGGCATCTCGTGGCTGGTTTGAAAAATTTAAGAAATGGTCCGGGATTCATTCAGTTGTTCGCCACGGAGAGGCTGCTAGTGCGGACACAAAGGCTGCAGCTGACTTTATGAAGAGCTTTGAAAGGACCGTGCAGGAAGAAGGCTACGTAGAGCAGCAGGTGTTTAATTGTGATGAAACCGGGCTGTTTTGGAAGAAGATGCCCAGTCGAACCTACATCACCACCGAAGAGAAGAAATTGCCTGGGCATAAGCCAATGAAGGATCGGTTGACTCTTGCCCTATGTGCCAACGCTAGCGGGGACTTTAAAGTCAAGCCCTTAATGGTTTACCATTCTGAGAACCCTAGGGCCTTTAAGGCACACAATGTGGATAAGGACCAGCTTCATGTTTTCTGGCGATCCAAATCGAAGGCCTGGGTCACTAGGCAGTTCTTTGTCCAATGGGTTAACCAAGTTTTCGGTCCTTCTGTGAAGAAGTATCTTCATGAGCAGAAATTGCCTTTAAAGTGCCTGCTATGCCTTGACAATGCACCCGCTCACTCCCCCCGGACTTGAACATGATATCTTCGAAGAATTAAAGTTCATAAAGGTACTGTATCTTCCACCGAATACCACCTCTATCCTCCAGCCCATGGACCAGCAAGTCATCTCGAACTTCAAGAAGCTCTACACCAAGCACCTATTCAAGAAGTGCTTTAATGTCACGCAATGCACAAACTTAACTTTGCGTGAATTTTGGAAAAGCCACTTTAACATCGTGCACTGCTTGAAGATCATAGATCAGGCTTGGGTGGGAGTAACTCGACGAACCCTCAATTCTGCCTGGAAGAAGCTGTGGCCTGATGCAGTTTCTCCCTGAGATTTCGAGGGTTTTGACCCCGAACCTAATCCCGTGGTGGGTGCAGTGGAAGACGTAGAGGAAATCGTCTCCCTTGGCAAGTCCATGGGTCTGGAGGTCGACGCAGATGACATCACGGAACTCGTCGCCGAACATCCCGACGAACTTACTACAGAGGAGCTCAAGGAACTCCATGCTATGTCTGAGCACATGAGTGATGACGAGGAAGGGATCGAGGAGGTAGAACATGTGTTAGGTTCGGCGCAAATAAAAGAGATGTTAGGAAAATATCAAGACGTGGTCGACTTCATCGAAAAATACCATCCAAAAATATTGCAGGTTTGTCGTGTAGTTGCGCAGTTCGATGATGTTTGCCTAACTCATTTTCGAAACATTCTGAAAAGCTGTACCAAGCAACTTTCTATCGATAGCTTCTTTAAAAAACTACGAAGCGAACTCGTGATGAAGAGGAAGGAAGTGGTTCAAAGAAAACGGAAAAGAGTGAAGAGAAAAAAATTCAATCAATTTTAAGTGTAGAGAGTAAAAGTGATTAAAATTAATAATCAAAAAGAAAAAAAGAAAATGTAAAAAAAATATAAAATAAAAAATAAAAAAAAATAAATAAGCTAAGTTTAGGTTAAAGTTCACTTAGTGTAAGTTAGAATAAGTTACGGTAGTGTACGTTTAACGTAGTCACCCTCTCTACCTCCTCGCCGCCCGTCCGTCTCCTCTCTGCGTAGCAAGACCGACACCTGCGCTGGACTTTCTAAGGTAAAGTGACGCTAAAAACCCGTTTCTTATTTATTATTTCTTGATAATTATTTTTTTTTACATGTCTATTATCTAATTTAGAGTGCATATTGTCATGTGTAATTATGTGTAGTAATTTATTAAGGAGTTATCATAGGTTTTTGGGCTCAACCACGGATTAATCATATTTCAATGTATTCTTATGAAAAAATTTGTTTCTACATCCGAACATTTTCTACATCCGAAGTCGGCTGTGGAACGGATTAAATTCGTATGTAGAGGTACCACTGTATTTCCTATGAATGCAATTACCATTCTTCAATCAACTATTTCTACACTACTGGACATAGAGAGACATCTTCCTTCAGAAGGCAGATTCTCCAAGGACCCAACCTTTCGGTGGGTAGCTCGTTTTTGGCGAGAAAGGTAGGATCGGGTAAAAGATTCAGTTCTCCCTCTTCTGTGAACTGAATATGGCCCCCATCTCTTGATAGGGCTACTATTTCACTAACTCTAGCCCCTGAGGCTGTAGCGATCAAAAATATCACTTTTTGTGTTAGATCCTTTAAGGAGCAATCTTCATTGTTCAAGTTCGAAGCAAAGCTCAAGACTTTGTCCAAACACCATGAAATGGGTTTCGGAAGGGCTGCTGATTTAAGTCTAGCGCATGCCTTCGGAATCTTATTGAAGATTTCGTTCGACAGGTCCACCTGGAAGGCGTATAGAAGAGGTCTAGTCAAAGCTGACTTACACGTACAGTAGGGTCCCGAATTATGCGAGAATTTAGTTGATAAATTGTCCCGCATAAATGGAAAATTGCATATTTCGAAACACAAAACAAGAATAATTCCATTAGGGCTATGGCAAACAGAAACCTGCCTATTCAAATGCATTCACCACCCATTTCTATTTGTTTCTATGTACTATACTGTATTTATTTTTCTAATATTAAATTGTTCTTATAAATAGATTAAACAATTATGTTTTAAAGTTTTAATAACTCGAAAAAGGTTAAAATTGCCACCAGGAAGGGTGTAAATACCGTACATTTCCCCTTCTCACACGACCCAAAATAAGTAGTAATTTTAATGACTAAGTCATATCGTTTTATAAGACAACTAGTGAACAGCAAAACTATCACTGTATAGACTAACTCTTGTTGTATTGTTTATTTTGTTGCCTTGTTTACCATCATCTCCGATCATAGCAAAGAAATAAACGCCTTTACAAATCTGTGTTTTGGTTATTTTTTGCAGCAACAGCTATCTTACCAAATATTTATTGTATGATGATTTTGTTATTGCCAATGTTGGTTTACTGAATTTTTCTTAGAACTTCGAAAAAAATGAAATGAATGCGATTTATACTAAACACGCATAGACACTAATGATCAAGGTGATAACTAATGATATTAAGAGCTTTTAGTAAATATTATGTTATTACAAATATTTTAATTAACGTGTCCATATAAATTCCTACAGACGTAGCAAAACAGGAAAACCATTTTGTTTGCGTTTAATCAACAATAGCAAACTGCCGCTAATGACAGTATGATAAATTATGATTAGTCTAAACTGTTACGAAAGATAATTGTCCTTTCTATATCCAAAATACTTCTCCAAACTTCAGTTATAAGTCAACTTGTACCCACCTCAATTATTTAACCATCAGCAAAAGAAAAAAAAGTACTAGGCCGGTTTTTAAAGTTATTGAACAATTGGGTTACCACTATAACGTTCAATGTGACAGATGGTGCAAGATTGGAGAAAGTAAGGAAAATTTGAACCATCTTTGATTTTAATATAACAAACTTTGTGAAGCAACAAAGATTCATTTGTTAGAGAGATATAGAGAGGTAAGAAATGAGAGGTAGCAAAAGGTAGTCTAGAGAGAGAGAGAGAGAGAGAGAGAGAGAGAGAGAGAGAGAGAGAGAGAGAGAGAGAGAGAGAGAGAGAGAGAGAGAGAGAGAGAAAAAAATAATGATAGTTTTAAAAGTATTAACCAAAAGATATGACATTGGAACTTCTGTAATATTAACTGTATAGATGTTTTGAATAAGTTAAGAAATGGTGTAAATCAAGGCCTTGGTATAAAAAATGATATTTTCAATTTAAAATAAATTTTTGAATATACTTACCCAGTGAATATATATATATATATATAGCTTACGTCTCCGACGGTCGACAGATTCCAAAAACTCGCGAGCGATCGCCATGAAGGCTGCCGGGTGTGCCCACCAGCGCCGACTATCGGCCAGATACCGCATATACTTCTCCATAAGTTCAGTTCTTCTCAGTGCGTAGGGTCTCTATCGGGGAGGAAGGGAGGGCCTTTAATTATATATATTCACCGGGTAAGTATATTCAAAAATTCATTTTAAATTGAAAATATCATTTTTAAATATTAAACTTAGCCGGTGAATATATATATAGCTGATTCACACCCATGGTGGTGGGTAGAGACCAGTATTAAAACAACAAAGGAGTATATGCTCAAGAGTTTTTGACAAATATTAAAAAAACAAACTTAAGTATAGGTACCTGATAAGGAAGCTGACTCTGATGAATACTCTGACTCATTAGTCCGCTATCCTTATGAAGCCCAGCGATCCTCTCAGGATGCTGAAAGACTTCTAGGAGCTGTTATAATCAGGGTGAACACCCCTACAACAGGACCTCATCAATACCCTTAATCTGGGCGCTCTCAAGAAACAATATTTTGACCACCCGCCAAATCAAAAGATTGCGAAAGACTTCTTAGTCTCCCGTACAACCCAAAACAAGATTAAAAATTTCAAGAGAAGATTAAAAGGATATTGGGATTAAGGGAATTTAGTGGTAGAACCTTCACCCACTACTGCACTCGCTGCTACGAATGGTCCCAACGTGTAGCAGTCCTCATAAAGAGTCTGGACATCTTTCAAGTAATATGAAGTGAACACCTACTTGCTTCTCCAAAAGGTCGCCTCCATAATACTTCTAAGGGGTCTATTTTGTTTAAATGCTACTGAAGTTGCTACCGCCTTTACTTCATGAGCCTTAACTGTAAGCAAATTACGATCTTTCTCACTTAAATGAGAGTGTGCCTCTGTAATCAATAGTCTAATAAAATAAGACAACGCATTCTTTGACATAGGCAAAGAGGGGTTTTTAACGGAGCACCATAAAGCCTCTGAAAAACCTCGCAGCGGTTTAGTTCTAGATAAATAAAATCTAAGCGCTCTAACGGGGCACAGCAATCTTTCAACTTCATTCCCAACAATCTCAGAAAGACTGGGAAGTTAAAATGATTTAGGCCATGGATGAGACGGAAGTTCATTTTTGGCCAAGAAACTAAGTTGAAGAGAACATACTGCTTTATTAGCGGAGAAGCCGATATTCTTGGAGAGCATGTATCTCACTAACCCTTTTCGTAGAAGCCAAGTTCACCAAAAAAAGTGTCTTGAGGGTAAGATCCTTCAGGGAGGCTGAATTTAACGGTTCAAACCTGTCTGACAAAAGGAACTGCAGGACCACGTCCAAGTTCCAAGCAGGAGTAGAAACATGACGCTCCTTGGAAGTCTCGAAAGACTTAAGAAGGTTTTGAAGATCTTTGTTATTAGATAGATCCAAAATTTCTATACCTGAAAACAGAAACTAACATGCTTCTGTAGCCTTTAATGGTAGACGCAGAAAGGGAGCGACTGTTTCTCAGATAAAGCAGAAAATCTGCAATCTGCGCTACAGAGGTACTGGAAGAGGAAATAGAAGAGGACTTGCACCAGTCTCTAAATACCTCCCATTTAGATTGATAAATCCTGATGGTAGAGGATCTTCTAGCCCTCGCGATCGCTCTAGCTGCCTCCTTCGAAAACCCTCGAGCCCTAGAGTGTCTTTCGATAGTCTGAAGGCAGTTAGACGAAGCGCGGGGAGGCTTTGATGAAATCTCTTTACGTGAGGCTGACGCAGGAGATCCATCCGCAACAGTAGACTTCTTGGAATGTCTACTAGCCATAGAAGTACCTCTGTGAACCACTCTCTCGCGGGCCAGAGGGGAGCAACCAACGTCAACCTGGTCCCTTTGTGAGAGGCGAACTTCTGAAGAACCTTGTCTAGGATCTTGAATGGTGAGAAGGCATAGATGTCTAGGTGAGACCAGTCCAGCAGGAAAGCGTCTATGTAGGCTGCCTCTGGATCTGGAACTGGAGAGCATTAAGTCGAGAGCCTCTTTGTCAGTGAAGTCGCAAAAAGATCTATGGTGGATTGACCCCATGTCATCCATAGCTTCTCGCACACAGTCTTGTGCAACGTCCACTCCACGGAGATGACTTGTCCTCTTCAGCTGAGGCAGTCCGCTAAGACATTCATTTCTCCTTGCACGAATCTCGTCAAAAAAGAGATGTTTCTTGCCTTAAATGGAGTTTCTTCTGATCCGTGGGCCAAAGACTCGAGCATTCCAGACTGTCCAGTGGCGCTCCCCAACCCAAATCCGATACATCTGAATACAACACATGGTTTGGGTTCTTGATCGCAAGCAAAAGACCTTCTCGAAGTCTGACGTTGCTGTCCCACCAAGTCAGACATGTCTTGACTGAGTTGGAGATTGGGAAAAAGATACTCTCTAAGCCCTTCTCCTTGTTCCAATGGTTTAGGTGAAATTGGAGAGGGCAAAGGTTGAGTCTCCCCAGAGAGAAAAACTGCTCCAGCGAAGAAAGAGTTCCTACGAGGCTCGTTCAAACTCTTACAGAGCAACTGTTTTTCTCTTGCAAGCGACGGACTTTTAACAGAGCTTGTTCCATTCTTGTGGGAGACGAAAAGACCTGAAAAATTCGACACTGTATCTCCATCCCCAAATAAAGAATAGTCTGGGATGGAGTAAGTTACGACTTCTCTACGTTCACAATGAGACCTAGCTCCTTGGTTAGGTCTATGTCCATTGAAGGTTCTCCAGACAGCGATTTAATAACGACGCCCTGATTAGCCAGTCGTCAAAATAAAGGGAGGCTCTGATCCCTGAAAAATGTAGAAAGCTTGCTACATTTTGCATGAGTCTTGTAAAATCAAGAGGAGCAGGACTGATGCCGAAGCACAGTGCTCGAAATTGGTACACTACTTTCCCGTCCACAAACCTCAGATATTTTTTAAAGTTTGGATGAATCGGGATGTGGAAGTATCCATCCTGAAGGTTGAGAGAGACCATCCAGTCGCCTTCCCTTACTGCTGCCAAGACAGATTTGGAAGTCCTCATCGTGAACTTTGTCTTGACAATGAACACATTGAGTGCACTTACATCATAAGTACTCCTGGAGTGAACGTGGCTGCCAGTTCATTGGAGCCATCCCTTATGGCCTTGTTCATGCATGACATAATTTGTACAGCAATACATTGTCCGCTGGAGAGACCTTACTTAAGGCTCCCAGGGACCAAACCAAAAAATTAAAAACTTAAAACGCTCGAAAAACTCCTTTCAGGAGATGGTCTAGCTCTGAAGAAGACCATAAAATCTTGGAGCGTCTCATGGCTAGACGATGAGGAGAGTCCACTGGGCTTAAGAAGTCTCCCTGGGCAGAGGCAGGAACTCCCAAGCCGAGAACTTCTCCTGTGTCACACCAGACGCTCGAGCGAGAAGCTAATTTAGAAGGAGGAAAAGCAAAAGCAGACTTTCCTAAACTTCTCCTGGATTCCAACCAGTCTCCCAGTAAGCGCATGGCTCTCCTGGAAGAACGAGAGAGAACTGACTTCGTGTATGTAGGAGTCGAAGAAAGTCATACCAAGAGTAAACTCAGACGGCGGAGAACGTGGAGCAGCCGTTACAAAATGAGTAGGACAAAATTTCCCTAAAGAAATTCATAATTTTAAAACAAGGGATTGTTGGACAACCCTAGGTTCCTCCTCTTCTGAATGAATCCCCAAAGGTACATTAGTGGAAAGGGGGTCATCAACTTCATCTTCAGAAGGCACATCATCTGATAAATCTAAAGTCTTGTGAGAAGGAGATTTATATTCAGAATGACGTGAAGGAAAAGCCTGACAGGATACATCAATTTGTATATAAACAGAAGTTAAAGTTGGAGGGTCGATGTCACGTTGTGACTGCAGAGAATGTTATTCTACTACACGTCGTGACTGACGTGACCGACGTTCAAACGTCACGTAGTAACAGCGGTGACTGCTGTTCGATGCTATATCGTGATTACGGTGACTGAACCTTGACGTCACGTCATGTCTACGGTGTCTACCGCTCAACGTCATGTCGTGTCTGCGGTGTCTGCAGCTCAACGTCATGTTGTGACTGCGGTGGCTGACGTTCAAAGTCTCGGCAGAACTGCAGTGACTGCTGATCAAAGTAATGACTCGACTTAACTGACTGTCGATCAAAGTTACATCGAGATTTATGCTCCGCATCTCGTTTAACAGCAAAGCTGACACTAGGGATAACGTCAGCGTGACGTAACAAATCTCATTCAGAAGGTTGAAGACCTGAATCACGTATCCCAGAACCGTGACGTACAACAAGCAAAGGATCCTTTCGCACAGGAACAGGATCGTAAGCTTTCATTAAAGAAGAAAGCTTTAACAGCATATCTTGCAAAACACTTAACTTCGGATCAACTGTACTTGGAATAGACCGTGACGTCGGAAACGTCTGTACATGAACGTCATCGCTATGAACGGGACTCTCATGATGACTACAGCTAGGACGTTGAACTTGTTCTGAAGGAACTAATTAACGTTTCAACCGTCTCGAAACCTTATGCCAAGGTTTTTAAAGAGACGAATCATCGGAAGACGAGGAGAACTTCGTCTCTCCTGTCTTATGGTAAGAACGTGCTTGAAGAGCAACGTCTAATACATTTGAGGGAACGTCTGTTCGTTGGTTTACACCTCTCACTCCCTTAGGTCCTACGACATTCCTTCTCCCTGGGGTAGGGGAGCCTGAAAGAGGTCTCGGACTAGGCAAGTGACAAGCACGAACAAACAAACCCTCCGCAACACTGAACATGTTTTTCGCACTTTCTACACTGACATTGCATTTTTTAATAATTTCACATTAGACATGAATAAAGCTGATTTCTACCTGAAGCACGCAATTCTTCCTTAAATCAAAAGGTTAGAATTGCAAAATATGTCGTATAATGTAAGCTCATTAGTACAAAATGAAACACACATGCAAAAATTAATAAACATATACATACAGTATACTGTATATAGAATAAAACGGAAATATATAAAGTTAAAAAGATCAGTGACTTGGGAGGAGACTAAAACTAAATCACTAAGGACTACGTTTTCAATCTCTCACCGTACAGTGCCTTGGGATGAGAATAAAAACTAGAACGTTTTATCCTCTCTCTCTCCCTGTACAGAGACTTGGGACGAGAGTAAATATCTGAATCGAGAAGAACAACGTTACTCACTCCCAAACCCCTTGTACAGAGACTTGGGACGAGAATAAAAATTTGGAACGTTCTCTCTCTCTCTCTCTTGCCACTCACAAGAGAATGGCTCACTCACTCTTCATCAATAAAAGGTTATTTGACTAAAGGAAAATACTAAAAAGACTAAGAAAATGACAAATTCGAAGATAATTTGTATTTTTCCTAACCATACAAACCTTAGCTATTTACATTGGGTTTACCTTTTAGCGCAGCTGAAATGGCGAGCCATTAGAATTTAACGAGGGTGTATTACCCCCGCGCTAGTTAGCCGGGGGGTTGGGAAGTGGTAGCTAGCTATCCCTCCCCCCCCTCACACACAGATCAATGCTCACTTTCACTTAGAGGTAGGACTTGTCTTGGGGGACAGGGCTGGCGGGCAAATATGTGTAAATAGCTAAGGTTTGTATGGTTAGGAAAAATACAAATTATCTTCGAATTTGTCATTTGTTCCGTAACCGAAATACAAACCATGCTATTTAAATTGGGTGACTTACCCCTTAAGTAGGGTGGAAAGTCCCCAGCCATACTGGCTTTGGCTTTACCCGGGGACTCAGAATCCGAGTGAGTTGCACTCGAGAAAAGGAGTCCCTGCACCTCACAAGGACCATGTGGCCTACATAAGCTTGTGTGTGAAGGAAGAAGTGTGACCCGTCCTAGGCAGTTGACCTGGAGTTCCAGAAGGAACTCTGGGTTAGGACATTCCCAATACCACCTCGTCAGGGTATGGGGGACGCGACAGTATTGACTCAATACTCGGAACACAAGGAAGCATGGTTTACCTGCAGAGGTTCGAGGTCGAGATGAATGTCCTTGAGTCCGGGCTGAAGATGTATACTGGTGACTCTCCCCCGTGTCCTCCTTGTGCTCCCAAATTGGCTGCAACTGAGGACAAACTGCAGCTGTTCCCAAAGCTAACCTCTCGATTCCTTTACTGGCAAGAAAGAGAAGGTCTTGGGACATCAGATACAGAATGGAGACTCGAAATCTTGAAGGAATTGAACCGAAGGGCCGGGACCCCCAGATTCTGAGTCTAGCCAACAACTCAGGAGCGAACCTGAATGTTGCCTTCCCCTCTTCCTTAGAAAGGGCGGAGTCGTACGAGACCAAGAAGATTGCTTACACACTGGCCGTGGCCAGAGTGAGCAGGAGACCCAAGGCGGAATACAATCCGAGGCCTGTTGTAAAGGGTCTTGGGAAGATCTCTTAAGGGACTAAAAAGTCCGAGCCATGCTCCAAGTTGGAGGTCTTCCTCCGACTAGGGCAGGGACGATCGTAGCTTCGCATGAGCGAGGAAAGATCCAGCGGGCAGGAAAAAGTTATTCCTTTAAGCCTGAAGGTCAGGGAAAGGCTGAGCGATTGGCTTCATTGCCGAGAGCGGAAAGGAGTTTCCTCCCGCCGAAAGGCAATAAGACCGTTATTGCTGGAGAAGAGGCCTCAAGGGAAGAGGTATATCTCCCACGGCACCAACCACCGAAGACTCTTCACTTTGTCTGGAAGACCCCTGCGGATGACTATCGCAGATGACGCAACCTCCGTACCGCGACTGTAGCGGGTTGTCTCTTCTTGAGGAGGAGGCGTAGTGTCTCCAGGCATGAAGCCGAAGCGACGCCCCGGTTCGGGAGAGATGTTGCAGTGTGGTTGTTTGAGTAGTCTGCACCGTGGGAGAAGCTCTCCCGGGAGTTACGTCAGGGGAAGCAGAGGGTCCAGAAACCGTTCTGCGCATAGTCCCAGTGGAGCTCTCCCATTGAAAGGTTGACAAACAACCTGGTCTTGTTGAGACCCATTGTCCACAGACAAAAAGGAGGGAAGACGCAGGCGTCGAAGTTGTCCCACCATCACCGGAATGCATCTTGCCAGAGTCTCGGGGTCTGAGACTGGGGGGAAGAACAGCGGAAGCTTGAGGTTCCAAGCTGTCGCGATCAGGTCCCCCAGACCAAGACTTGCTGGTTACTCAAGGTCAAAGACCCCCAGGTACACTCTCTCTACGAGGCTCTGCTCGGATAGCCGGAGAGAACATTCCTCTGCCTGGAATGAGAGAGCCGATGGTGGTATTGAGAGTATCTCAATCATCCCGGTATCTCTACTGCAAGATGTGAAGGTGTGAAAATGCGTCCCCTGCTGGTTAGAACATGCCAGAATCATGAAGTCGACGCGACCGGAGCGACTCGGCAGGAGCTGTAGGATCTGTAGAGGGGCCAGACTACGGCCCCTAAGCCTGCCTGAATGATGGAGAGGTATCCTTCAGGTCTTGACCATAGGCCTGGACCGGAACATGCCCCCCCTCCCCCCCCCCACCCTTTCCTTTGATGAGTCCGAGAACAGCATCAACAATGTGGGGAAAGGACGAGAATATCCACTACCATCAAGAGGTTCCATAGGTCATCACCCATTGCAGGTCTAATAGTTCCGCTGGTCCCATAGGGGCCAGGAAGTCCGGTTAAACGTTGCCTGAAACCACCGGAACTTGGACCGCCCCACATGGAACTTATCCTGAGGCGACCGTTCGGACTATAGACGGGTCAATGAGGAAAGGAGAACTAGGAAACGTTCCAAGGTAGGGCTGAAAGCTCTGCTTGACTGAGAACAGGTACTGCGACTCTCCTCAGTCTTGCCACAGTCAACTGAAAGGAAGGCTCGGAGGATGTGGCAACAGAATCTGGCGTCCCCAGGTGGTCACCCATCCAAGTACCGACCAGAACCGACGTTGCTTAACCTCGCTGGACGGACGAGAAGCGGGGTTTCCACCGTGGTAAGGCCGTTGACTCAATATCATGGCCAGATACTCCAGAAGTTGAGGCAGAAGAAGAGAAGGCTCCAAGCAAAATACCATGAACCCACACTCATGGTAAGCATCCGGAAGCTTGTCCCGGCGCTGAAGAAGGTCGAACCCGAGCCTACCGGAGTTGACCAGCCCTCCAAAAAGCAGAGGAGGCGGAAGCCTGCACCTGAGCGGCCATGAGGAAAGCAGGGAGAGTTCTCTGGGGAAAAAAACCTGCTATGCCACGGCGGAATAGCCACACTGCATCATAAGCAGGAATACTTGCAGTCTAGGCTGAATTCCACGAGCTCCCTGGAAGATGGATGGAATGGAAACTGAAAGTACACGTCCTTCCGATCCAGGGTTTAAGGAGTCCTGTCGCCTCGTTACCAGTCTGATCGATTCTGCTGTTCTACGCTTGACGAAGTTTGTTCGACAAACTTGATCAGGGCTGAGAGGTCGACTACGGAACTCCCCTCTCAGATCCTTCCTTACAAGAAAGGATCGACTGAAGAGGCCGGGGGTGAAGCCGTCGATGATCCTATGGAGGCCCTTCGCCTAAGTTATGGATCATTCTGCCCAACTGGGCAACTCTTGCCGACGCTATGGCATAGAGGTTCAGAGACACTGAATTCGCTGACAGAGACGGCAGGCGCGATATCCTTGGCTGATCACAGAGATCGTGCGGGAATGGGCATCGGGAAGCTGTCATCCGGATGAGTAACCTTAAGCATCCTCCCAGCGAGAAACCTGCAATCCTAGAGTTCGTGAACTCTGCCGCTCCTTTTAGGACTATGCCCCCCCGGGGAAGACTCCCGTGCCATCTGTTCCTGACAGGAGGAAACTGCAATTGGACACCTTGTCTCAGTTGTCGTAGCCGATAACTTAGGCCGACGTGGTTGAAAGAAAAAGGCGCTGGAGCCCTGCAGAGTCTGGAAGAAAGCGCCTTGGAGGAGTGAAAACGGAAGTCGATTTCCTCCGCACAGCAGCTGTCTAAGTCTCTGTCCTTGGGCACAAACAAACTCTTCTCAAGGATGGAATGGTGTCTGAGGTTGTCGACCTCCACTGATGAGACACCTGAAGGAAGCCCTCAGTCAGCGCGTCCAGCTGGTACAACATCGAGCTTGTCCGCAAGTTAGATACTTAACGACGAAAGACCAAGGTGCCTGAGCCCGAGAGGAGGAAAGTACCCATGATCTTCCTGTAGCTTCCTTGAACCAAACCTCGGGCCGTAACCGAGGAGGGAAAGGACCTGGTAAGTCCCCAGAGGAAGGGGTAAGCAGTCACCCCTTGGCCGATGGAGAAATCTCGAACGGAAAGCCCCCCGCCAAAAATCCTTCCAGGGAATGACAGGGAAGGGCTAACCCAGGTTCTGGAAAGAGGAGTGTTGCTCAGACCTCCCTGAAGTTTCTTCCTATTCTTGCAAGTGCCCTCCTCTGCGTTTACGGGGTGAGGCCGTGTTCTGGAAATACCCTCCAGAAGAACTCGCCAGGCTGGCCATGCTGCGAAAACCCCAATGGGAATCGTGGTCGCAATCGCCCTGGAGCTCGCGCGATGGTAATTCAAAGATTTGCGCGTGGGCGAACGTGGAAGCGGCCATGCGCGGTCACGCAGGAACGCAAACGAAGGTGAGCGAAGGAGCGCAGAAGGAGGGCGAGCGTGGTAGGAAGGGCGAGAGCTGGTGGTCGGCGAGCGATAACCCATAGACGAGCAATGGATACTGCAAGAATTAAGCCGACGTTCGTGCGAAGAAACACTGTAGGTTCAAGCGATGGAACACCGTCGGTTCGCGCGACGGAACCCCGTCGGTTCGCGCGACGGAACACCGTCGGTTCGCGCGACGGAACACCGTCGGTTCGCGCGACGGGACACCGTCGGTTCGCGCGACGGAACACCGTCGGTTCGCGCGACGGAACACCGTCGGTTCGCGCGACGGAACACCGTCGGTTCGCGCGACGGAACACCGTCGGTTCGCGCGACGGAACACCGTCGGTTCGCGCCACGGAACACCGTAGGTTCGCGCCATGGAACACCGTAGGTTCGCGCGACGGAACACCGTAGGTTCGCGCGACGGAACACCGTTCGTCTGCGTGATGGAATACCGTTGGTTCGCGCACGGGAGAACATTGGAGAGCATGTGCGCGGACGCGCATGAGCGTATACGTACAGGCACGTGGGCGTGTGGGAGCGCAGGCAAGCGGTCGCGCGGGCGCGCAGGCGAGCGGTCGCGAGGGTGGGCAGGTGAATGAGCGCGAGTCCGAGGCGGCGAACGCAAGCGTTAGCTCGATGGCGAGGAAACGCGCTGCCGCGTGGGCGAGGAAGACCGCTGGCGATGTGGATCAACAGGCGATCGGTGGTGAGCTGGTGAGCGCTGACGCGCAGGTTGGCGATGGCGCGTTGTGACATATCGACGCATTGGCGAGCAGCATGCACAGGTGAGCGATCGCGCGATGGCGAGCAGCATGCGCAGGTGAGCGATCGCGCAATGGCGAGCGATGGCGAGCAGCATGCGCAGGTGGGCGGTTCGCGATGTCGAGCAGCATGCGCAGGTGGGCGATCGCGCGATGGCAAGCAGCATGCGCAGGTGGGCGATCGCGCGATGGCGAGCTAGTAGCTGGCGAACCATGTTCCTTCAGAAGCGTTGGAGAACGTTGGCGCGCCGGCTGTAACACACGCGGGGGATCCGGAGATCGCCGAGAGACAGGTGATCGATGACGTGTAGAACGCTGTGGAATAGGCGATACTAAAATCGCCTGTGCGTGCTGGCGAGCAGGTGAACGCTGGCGAGCAGGTGATCGCTGGCAAGCAGGTGATCGCTGGCGAGCTGATGATCGCTGACGAGCAGAAGGCAACGCGTGGAAGCCTGCGCATGGAAGAAGAGTCCTTGACCCAGACCTGAACCGAAGTTCTAGATCGTGAGGGCGAACGTGGGCGCACAAGGCGCGTAACAGGAACCAACAGGAACAGCAGGGATGATCATCATGAGAGCGCTGACGAACAGGAGAGCGCTGGCGAACAGGAGAGCGCTAGCGATCAGGAAGCGCTGATGAGCAGGAGAGTGCCTGTGCGCTAACACTGAGCAGGAGCAGGAGAGAACACAGCAGAAGGGCGCGCAAGGGAACCCTGACGCGCAAGGGAAGAACCCCCGTGGGAGGCAACCCTTTGCCCCGAAGGGAACGTTGTCCGTCGGGAAACAGATGTCCATCGGAAGACCGTTGCCTGTCCGCCGGGAGACTAATGTCCGTTGGAAGACCGTTGTCCGTCGGGAAGACCGTTGCCCGTCGGAAGACGAGGTCAGACTGCTGTCCATCTGCACCAAGGCGGAAGATCAAGAAGAAGGAGTTCTAGACTGCAAACGGAGATTCAAAAAGGCGCCTCTTAGCCCTTACGACAAGGCGGACGGTGGGCCTTACGGCGAAGGAGGCCAACAGCAACAGCAGCAGAAGAATCCTCCGAAGAGGAGTCTCTATGAGTGTACTCTCTCGCGAACGAAAGAGAAACACTTCGTAGAAGAGACTGGTTAGCCAGTGACCTAAAAGGAGCAATCCTCCGAAGAGGAGCTCCTGCAGTTGCCCAGCCCCTTGAGCGAAACTGCAGGTGTGACCGCTCAGCACCAAGAGCATAGTCGCACGAAAAAAAGGCAAGAGAAGAACCCCCCAAAAGGGGAAAAACTCAAGCCTGGACAGGAAAAACTTCCCTCGGAAGGAAAGTTACCCACCCAAGGAGGCAAGCCTCCTGAGAGTTCTAAAATGAACTAGAGAGCTGTCAATCATCACGGGAGTACTACCAGTAGAAGGAGACAAACGCCCCTGACGAAAATCCACAGGGGAGGCAGCAACAGCCGAATCCCCAGGCCTCCACACGACAGCTCACACCGTTGCCATAATACAGAAACGAACTAGATCGGTAACTGTAAAAAAATAAAACAAAAATCATTAGTACACATTCATTCCCCCGGGAAGGCTCCGAAGAGGAATCCCGAGGGAAAGGAACAAGAATTACACAACAGGCACGTGCCCTCACAACCACTTACACTCACGGGAGAGCTGTAACAAAAACAGAATTATAACAATTATAATTATGAAACTATGTAATTATGTAATTAAAATGAATGAACACTAAAGAAGGAACGAAAACCCCGAAAGGGATCGTTCTACAAGCTGAAAAATTGAGTTTTTATGATAAAACAAAGTTTTATGAATACTTACCTGGCAGTTATATATACATAGCTAATAATCTCTATTTCGGCAGAATTTTTCTAAACGTGGCAACCGCCTTGTGGTGGTTGGGTGGTAGGAGGAATCATTCCCGTTTTCTGTTCTTCAGTTCATCTATGCCCGACCTGTCTCCTGAGGGGAGGTGGGTGGGCCTTCGAATGTATATATAACTGCCAGGTAAGTATTCATAAAACTTTGTTTTATCATAAAAACTCCATTTTTATGAATAGAACTTACCTGGCAGTTATATATACATAGCTGATTAACACACTTGGAGGAGGGTGATAGACAGTAAACATTGTTGGGGAAACAACCAAAAAAGCTGTAGGATAAATAAACACCTTGATTCCTTACCTGCTAAGGTAGCTGACCTCAAAGGTTCCTGCCTCTTGAGTCGCTTTCCCTTAGGAGTGTCAGCCAGGATGTGACCTGCAGTGCTGAAAACACTCAATCGAGTCTGTCAACGGAGTGAGACCAACAATCTGACTAGACTTCAGGACTACCTATTGCCCAAAATAAAAACTGAACCCTTACCAAACCAACCACCTAACATTTGCAAAGTAGATAAAAATTATCTAACTAGACTGAGGTGACTGTACACAAGTCGAAGTCCTCAGACCTATGCACAAGTAAACAAAACTAAGGTTGAGGGGAGGTAGTAACTCCTTTGCCTCATACAGAAGCCGTAGCTACGTATGGGCCCAAGGTATAACATTTCTCATAATCCACTCTCACCTCTCTGAGGTAATGAGAGGCGAACACAGAGTTGCTCCTCCAGAATGTCGCATCCATAATTGACGGAGCGACATGTTCTTGCGGTAAGCAAGCGAGGTCGCAATGGCCCTCACTTCGTGAGCTTGCACTTTTAAAAGTCCGAAGCGTTCCTCCTCACACAAGAGATGCGCTTCTCTTATCACTTCCCTCAGGAAAAAGGACAAAGCCTTCTTGGAAAGGGGCTTCTGAGGATCTTTCACAGAACACCACAGGGAGCTAGAAGAGCCTCTCACACTTTTCGTGCGAGACAAGTAGGTCTTGAGGGCTCGTACTGGACAGAGAAGCCTCTCTTGCTCTTGATCCACTTGGTTGGTCAAGTTAGGAACCTCAAAGGTCCTCGGCCAGGGCTTAGAAGGGTTCTCGTTCTTAGCGAGAAAGTCTAATCTCAAGGCACAAACTGCCCCATTCAGATTGAAGCCTACCTGTTTTTCAATTGCATGGACTTCACTAACTCTTTTAGCTGTTGCTAAGGCCAAAAGAAAGAGGGTCTTCTTGGTAACCTCCCTAAGGGGAGCCTGTGAGATGGGCTCAAATCTCTTGGTGCACAGAAATTTAAGAACCACATCAAGGTTCCAAGAAGGGGGCTTTAACTGGGTCTGCTTGGTCGTCTCAAAAGACTTCAAGAGGTCATGTAAGTCCTTATCGCGAGACAAGTCCAAGCCTCTATGCCGACAGACGGAAGAGAGCATACTTTTGTACCCCTTGATAGTGGACACAGCTAGCTTAGCGTCCTGCCTGAGGTACAACAAGAAATCCGCAATCTGGCTCACAGAGGTAGTGGATGAGGAAATCTTGTGCTTCCTACACCAAGCTCTAAAAGTCTCCCACTTGGACTGGTAGACCCTCTGCGAAGAGACCCTCCTCGCTCTGGCGATAGCTTTCGCAGCTTGCGCTGAAAAGCCTCTCGATCTGACGAGCTTCTCGATAGTCTGAAGGCAGTCAGATTGAGAGCGAGGGGGTTTTGATGATATCTCTCGAAGTGGGGTTGTCTGAGCAGATTTGGACTTGCAGGGAGGCTTCTTGGAAAGTCCATCAACAAGTCCACCACCTCCGTGAACCATTCCCTCATCGGCCAGAACGGAGCTATCAGGATTATCCGTCCCGAATCGAGGAGAGCGAATTTCCTGACTACCAGATTGATGATCTTGAACGGGGGAAAAACATAAGTGTCCATCCCCGTCCAATCCATCAAAAAGGCGTCTACTGCTATTGCCTCCTTGTCCGGAACTAGGGAGCAATAGATGGGGATCCTCTTGGATAAGTTGGAGGTGAAAAAATCGATGAGGGGTCTCCCCCACAGCCTCCAGAGACTCTGACAGATCTGTTGGTTGAGGGTCCATTCTGTGGGAAGGACCTGCCCTTTCCTGCTGAGCATGTCCGCCCTCACATTCTTCTGTCCCTGAACAAACCTCGTCAGCAGGTTTATCCTGTTCTCCTTCGCCAAAAGAAGGAGCTCTCATGCTGTCTCGAACAGAGACAGAGAGTGAGTCCCTCCTTGCTTCCTGATGTAAGCAAGAGCTGTGGTGTTGTCTGAGTTGACCTCCACAATCTTCCCAGACACCAAGTCCTTGAAGGCTTTTAGCCCCAGAAAAATGGCCATCAGCTCCTTGTTGTTGATGTGCCATCCCAGCTGAATTCCTTCCCAATAGCCTGAGACCTCCTTGCTTCCTAGTGTTGCCCCCCAGCCTGACTCTGATGCGTCTGAAAACAACACTAGGTCTGGGTTCTTCTTGTGTAAGGAGATCCCTTCCCCTAACAAGGTTGGGTCCACCCACCACTTCAGAAGATTCTTGACTTCTGTTGGAAGGGGAAGGAAAAGGAGTCTTCCTGCATCTTTCTGTTCCACGTCTTCGAAAGAAAGTGCTGAAGAGGCCTTAGGTGGAGTCTCCCCAGAGAGACAAACTGTTCGAGGGAGGATAGAGTCCCCAGCAAACTCATCCACTCCTTCGCTGTGCACCTCTTCTTGTCCAGGAAAGTTCTGACTTTTACGAGACACTTGGTCTGTCTTTCCTGAGAGGGAGAAGCCCGAAAAAGAACTGAATTCAGAACTATCCCCAAATAGAGAATAGTCTGATTCGGTCTGATCTGAGACTTCTCCCTGTTGATGACCAGGCCTAGATCTTGAGCCATCATAAAAGTCTTCCGTAAATCCTCCAGACATTTCTCCCTCGATCGTGAACGAATCAGCCAATCGTCCAGATAGAAGGATATCCTTATCCCCTCCTGAGGCAGCCAACCTGACACATTCGCCATTATCCTGGTGAAGACTTGAGGAGCCGTGCTGAGACCGAAGCAAAGAGCTCTGAATTGGAAGCACTTGCCCTGCATTACAAATCTCAGGTACTTCCTTGAAGTCGGATGGATGGGGACATGGAAATATGCGTAGTGCAAGTCGAGGGACACCATCCAGTCCCCTGGACGTACTGACGCCAGCACCGACTGAGTCGTCTCCATGGAGAACTTTGTCTTCTCCACAAAGACGTTGAGAGAGCTGACATCCAGGACGGGTCACCATCCGCCCGAGTTCTTGGGGACCAGAAACAGGCGATTGTAAAAGCCTGGGGAGGATAGATCCCGAACTGGTTCTATCACTCCCTTGTCTAGCATTTGGTCGACAAGGTCTATTAGGGCCTTCTGTTTCCCCGGATCTGAGTACCGGGCTACTAAGGCCAGTGGAGCATCTGCGAGAGGAGGTTTTTTCAGAAAGGGGATCTTATATCCTTCCTTGATGACTGAGAGGGACCAGGTGTCCGCCCCTCTCCTCTTCCAAGACTGCCAAAAACCTGACAGTCTTGCGCCTACTGTCTGGAGGAGACGAACTTCATTTTCTGGAGCGAGGTCTGAAAGAACCCCTGGTAGATCTTGGTCCTGATTCTTGCCTTCTCCCTCTAAAATCTGGTCTTGAAGTAGTCCTGCCCCAAAAGGGCTGCTGGAATCTCCTTTCCTCCCGTTTCGAAGAAGAAGGAGGGGCTGCCAAGGGCTTACGAGCCGAACGAGATAAAAGGTCTTGGGTGGCTTTTTGGGCCAGAGAAAGCGTAATGTCATTAACCAGGGACTCGGGAAAAAGATGTTGAGAGAGGGGGGCGTAAAGCAGCTCAGACTTTTGTGCAGTGGTAACAGACCTAGAAGCAAAAGAGCAAAGCAGAGCTCTCTTCTTTAGGACCCCAGCTGAGAACAGAGCCGCCAACTCATTCGCCCCATCTCTGAGGGCCTTATCCATACAGGACATAATACTGGTAAGGTCCCTAGATCCTTCCATCTGGTCAGTTTTCCTTGCGAGAGTCCCAAGCGACCAGTCTAGAAAACTAAAAACCTCAAAGGCCCTAAAAATACCTTTGACGAGATGATCCAGCTCCGACATCGACCACATGACCTTGGCTGAGTTGAGAGCATGCCTTCTAGCAGAGTCCACTAAACCAGAGAAGTCACCCTTGGAGGAGGAAGGCACTCCCAGACCCAAAGGTTCCCCAGTCGCATACCACATACCCGCTTTTGAAGCAAGACGAGCTGGTGGAAACGAGAAGGAAGTCTTAACTGCTTGTCTCCGCTCCTTCATCCAGTCATCAATCTTCGTGAGAGCCTTCTTTGCGGAGATAGACAGTTTCATCTTGATGAAGGCCGACTGTTTCTTGGCCTTCTTTCTGTTAAATTGGGACTGAGGAGATTAAGGGGCAGCAGGTTGGAATTCCTCTCCAAAAAGTTCAAGAAGGGAGCGAGAGAGAACTTTGTAATCTCCCGCAGCGTCGGCAGGATTATCATCGTCATCAGAAACATCCTCGAGGTCCTGATCCACATCTGCAATATCCTTCGAACGAGAAGAAGGATCCTTAGAACCCGACAAGGGCAAATCAAAGGCATCATCCTGCAAAAGACGGGTTGCATCCTGGAGTCCAGCGCTAGACGAATCCTTGGAACGAGAGGCAGTATCGTCCCGAAGAGGCAGGGTGGAATCGCCCTGGCACCGAGAACGAGAGGCAGAGTCGTTCTGATGTCGAGAGCGAGAGGCGGTATCGTCCTGGCGGCGAGAACGAGAGGCGGTATCGTCGTGGCGTCGTGAACGAGAGGCGGTATCGTCGTGGCGTCGTGAACGAGAGGCGGTATCGTCGTGGCGTCGTGAACGAGAGGCGGTATCGTCGTGGCGTCGTGAACGAGAGAAGGTATCGTCGTGGCGAAGCAAACGAAAGGAGGTGTCGTCATGGCAAAGCGAACGAGAGGAGGTATCGTGCTGGTATCGTGAACGGGAGGCGGTATCGTCTTGGCATCGAGAACGAGAAGCAGCATCGTTCGATAAAGTATCGTCTCGGTATCGAGAACGAGAAACCGAATCGTCCTGGTATCGAGAAGAAGTATCGCCTGGCGAAAGCACACATTCCTCATCCTGGCGTAGAGAGGGAGAAGTTTTCTTTAAAGAAGAACTCCGTTCTCTCTTAGAAGCAGACTTCTTAATCGGTAACGAGTCGTCTTTACGTCTGTCAGACTGGGCGTGAGGGCGGCTAAAGGCTTGCACTAACGTCAAAAGTTGTTCCTGCATGACAGACATAAAGGATTTAGCAACATCAGCTGGGTCTTGCGGCCCCGAAGGGGAGGGCTGACGAATAACACTCGTAGAAGGGGGAGGATCTTCGGCAGTAGGCTTCGCCCTTTTCACAGGCACGGAGTCAAAATCATCCTCCGACGGACAAGGTTCATAACTGCTAGAACCGGGAGAGAAAGAACGAGACCGTTCGTCGCGGTTCCATCTCCTCTTAGTAGGTCTTGAAGCTTCAAACTTCCATTAACGTCTGGACGAATTCGGAGAAGAAAACAACACATCCGACACGTCTTTCCCGTGACGGTCAAGAGCAGCCTGGGAATGAACAACAGGACTGTCTGAGGCGACGGCTGACCGAGGGTACGTACCTCTCACCCCCTTTCGGTCATCGACGTACCTTCTCCCTTGGTCCTGGGAGCTTGGTAGAGGTCTAGGCCTAGGGTAATGACAGGTTCGGTCAGTCGCCACCTCCACCGCACTAACACAAGCACTTTCACTTTCCTTACCTTTAAAGGCCTCCAGTTATTCTTTAATGGCCTTCAACTCGGCCGCCAGGCTAGCGTACCGAGGGTCATCCGTAGATACGGAACCTGTAGGAGGTGCAGGAGTTACTAACCCAAGGGAAGGATCAACTTCCAAAGAGGAATCAATTATAGGTTCAATGGATAAATCTACACTAAGTTCGTCTTCCTTACCACTAACAGACTTAGACTTAGACCTAGAAGCTCTCCTAACTCTATCGAGTTCTAGTTTACGCACATAGCGCTTCATAATCAACCAATCTTTCTCATCCAAAACTTTACATTCCCCGCACCTATTATCAAGGGCACAAACAAAACCCCTACAATTAGAACAAACGGTGTGAGGGTCTACCGCCATTTTCGGTAGTCTCACCTTACATTCCTCATTCGCACAGATACGGTAATGACTCTTTTCACTCATAATGAAAACAGCAAAAAAGCTAAGAGAAAACAAAAAACACGATCGCCAAAACCCCAAATCAGAGTACTTCACCAAAAAAGCAGACTGGTACACCGAGCAGGGAAAGCGAAGAAAAACTCTTAATGACGGACCAACGTGTTGTCGATCCGGCCGGCAGAGATGAACTGAAGAACAGAAAACGGGAATGATTCCTCCTACCACCCTTTAACGGGTGTTACCACCCAACCACCACAAGGCGGTTGCCACGTTTAGAAAAATTCTGCCGAAATAGAGATTATTAGCTATGTATATATAACTGCCGGGTAAGTTCTATTCATAAAAATAACAACTACAATTAGATTCATAAACTAATTGAGACAAAACGTACGGCGTAGCAAACCCCCCCCACGGAAAGGAAGCTACAAGGGCGTAGTAACACGTAGTAAAAGGGTGAACGACCTCAAGAGAGAGAGAGAGAGAAAGACCAAAGTCAAACTCGATCGCCACCCCTAAAATTACACCGTGGTGGCCTCACTGCCGAGGACTCCACGTAGATATCGTACACTACACACACAACTCTGAAAAGGAAACTTACTGATTTCTATACTCAAATATATATACAAACATGAAAACATGTTTACATATATATTGAGTAAAAGAAAAGTAAGCGATTAAGTAAAGACAAAACAAACAATGGCTGCCAAGAGAGGACCAAGACAGAGACGTCAGTCACAGTCCGAGCCAAAAGTGAAAGTGAGCATTCATCTGTGTGTGAGGGGGGGAGGGGTAGCTAGCTACCACTCCCCTACCCCCCCCCCCGCTAACTAGCGCGGGGGTAATACACCCACGTTAAATTCTAATGGCTCGCCATTTCAGCTGCGTTAAAAGGTAAACCCAATGTAAATAGCGTGGTTTGTATTTCGATTACGGAACAATTGAAAATTAACATGTTCCTTTAGATTAGAATTTAAAAAACTTCAGTTTGTATGAAGAATGAACAAAACGTCAAAATCGATTTACTCTTTCTGCAAAGTGAAACCGTGATTCTCTCTTTCTCTATCGTAACGATAGAGTGCAAACTGCGTAGCATAACTAAACCAAACGTTAGTTCATCTTTGAAAACAGCACGAAGACTATTCAAAGAATAAATTACTTAAAATATTTTCTAAAAATATTCATCTCATCAATCTAAACAAATATAAAAGTTGAATGGGCTCAACGTTGCTTAACTTCGTTTTCCAAGTCAGGACCGCCTACAAAGAATAGACATAGGTCGCTTATAAACAAAAACATAAAATTTATCTCGGTGTTTAGTATAAATGGAAAGCGAATCGAAGAGGCCTAATAAAGGCGGGAGAGATATAAAATTATAGAGGTAAATCTATAAATATCAACAATAATTTATAAAGTGATAAAATAATTACTAAAAGCCTTTAACACACTTCCGTACACTGAGGGAAGGGCCGGCCATCTTTTATCTATGGAAAATCCAGAGATTAAAAAAAAGCCAGGGTAAAAAAAAAAAAATTTCTCTCCTTTCAAAAGAATTTCTTTTGAAGATCGTATTATTTGAGAATAATCCAACACGGCGAAAGCCATAAAACCATGAACAAGTACTTCACCAATCAGTAGAAACTTGAGGTTAAGCGCGAGCGGAACCAATGCTGTCACTACCACCGACAGAGAAGAACTGAACTTATGGAGAAGTATATGTGGTATCTGGCCGATAGTCGGCGCTGGTGGGCACACCCGGCAGCCTTCATGGCGATCGCTCGCGAGTTTTTGGAATCTGTCGACCGTCGGAGACGTAAGCTAAATATATATTCACCGGCTAAGTTTAATATTTAAAAATAAGTCAGCAATACTCGATTTGTGAAACATTTCCGAAATTTAAAACAAAATACAGGGTTTTCTAAAAGCACAACTAACTATTTAAATAGTAGCAATTTTCTAGAATAAAGTGGTTTCCTAAAAAAATAGTGGTTTGCTGATGAAATCGGATGTCATATTTTAAGCTACGATTGAAATGAATTTATACTCTATATAATTATTTTTTTTGTTTCATATTTAATTGATGCATTTTTAGGAAGCCTAATTTAGTTCTTTCATCTACAGTATATGTAAGTATTGTATAACACCAGAGAGAGAGAGAGAGAGAGAGAGAGAGAGAGAGAATCAGCAATTGTAATCGAATGCCGTGTTTTTGTTTCTTGTACCACTTGAAGCGAGGAACTGGTCACCACAAATAACAATTATGATAATTTCATTCTTAAACTCGGGTTGTAATATGTGAACTAAGATGTTATTTCTTACACACACGCACAGAGAGAGAGAGAGAGAGAGAGAGAGAGAGAGAGAGAGATTTCAGGTTTCTCTATCATTCTCTCTCTCTCTCTCTTTTGGAGGGAGGATTTTACAATTACACCTTGTCCTATATAAAACAAATCATTGTAAAGCAAATCTATACTGTTTAGATGATGACAAGATATTGCCGACTTGTTACCGAAATTTACGCTATTCACTGCCGATAAACGAACCCAGCCTAGATGTGAAAACCTTGAACACCCACAAGGAAAACTATAACTTTTATATATACTGTACTAAAGAAAAATAATGCTTGAATATACCATCATTAACATTACCATTAATATCACTGAAAGGTTGGAGAAAGATTTTGTCAGCTGGACTAGCATAGTTAAAAGCTGATTTCATTGTTGATATGGAATTTTTCCCTACATAGGAAAAATTTTCATAATTTCATTATGAAATTATGATAATAAAATGTAAGATAAATATAATTGGGTAACATTTATTATCAAGCATTGTATTTGGGGCTACCAATACTGTATACTTAAAAAGACAATAGAATTGAAATGTCTTGTAGTGCTTGACTTGCAGATTTTGAACAGCTTTGCAGATACAGAAAATTTATTTCTGGGCTCAACCTGTGCCGGCCAGTGAAATTCTCCTATTGCACCATTTCTAAGGAATATAACTGCCAATATTACCAGAGAAAAAATGTATAGGAATGCTAGGTTGAACTAGCTCGCTCACCTAATGGTGTCGGTATAAACTGGGGAGAAATACCAGAGGTCTCGTACCATTTAGACTTCTCCTCTTCGAAATCCCTCAATAGTGAGGTGCGGTTCAACCTCCCCTGCCGCGCAGATCAGTACTACTAACTCTACCCACGCTTGCCCATCACTCCTTTCTAGCACCAGTTCCTATTCAGTCCATTGTGTTTTTTCTCGTGTGTACCCTTGGATTTTTACCTTATTTACGCATCGATGGCCGATTCTCAAGATACCCCATCGAAGTTAAGTACTTTATCCATGAGTTTAAGGGTGATTGGGCAGTGTAGCCTTTGTTTTTATTAATTGAGAAGTGGTTTCTTATGAAAGGCGTCCCCGTTCTAACCGTTCATGGTTCGGCTCTGCCCTTTCTCGCTAGTTCGTCCGTTATTTCTGTCATCATTAATATTCGTTCGAACTTTAAGGAGTTTTTTCCTTACATTCAGATAGTACACCGATTATATGCTTTCATCTAGCGTAATTTTAATGTTATTCTATGATATCAGTGTTAGCGTTTCATCAAGGCGTATGTTATGTTGGTATGCCTGCATTCGTGCATGTTGGTGGATAGCGTCACCATTGAGATTGTTGCGCTAGTTCTAGGAGCAATTAAAGACGACCGTCTCACTTGTTGTTATTAAGCCTATTAGTTTTATTACGCTCCACCCAGTTTTACGTTTGGTTCGAGTGGGACTCTCGCGTATCTTTGTTTTTACTGTTCGATATCTACCACTTCAGTAACAAGGTTGGTACCCCTGCTTTCCATCTGCGAGATGGCGTCATGCTCCCTCCCTTACCACTCGCCCGAGTCCCTCTCTCGCCATATTATTTCTGCATGCCTAGCCTTACTTACGTGATTACGCTTTTAATTCATTAATTATTTTTTTGTATTTGTGCACTGATATTGTATTTATTGTTTTACTCCGTTATGATCATATTTTTGGGATTTTTCATGTCATGTTGAGGGGATCTCCAGTTGGTAGCCCTGTCTACCACCACCCGCACTGGTGATTCCCCTGTACCATACCCCCCCCCCCCCTCCTCCAGTGTACACCCTTCCTCTCACTCGATGGTTGTTGGTTATGACATACGGGTCAAGTATGCTTGTTCCTCAGTCTTCCCTCAACGTTCCGACATATTGAGGACCGAGTGTACCCACGGGGTGTGGCTTAGTCTCATTCATACCGGGCGGTTTTCGTCTCCCCCCCTCCCGTCGCCCCGATTGGCCATCGGTCGGGGGAGGGGGAGGGCCGGGACCACCGGGGACTATCACACGTGATTAGTCGGTATTCCTACACCTTCTTGGTGTAGCCTTTGCTTTTAGCTATGGTTGTAAGAATGAGCACTTCTATATTAGGAGTGTCCCCACCTACGGTACCTCCTGCCATTATCGTCCGTATAGGACTTATTAATATCCCACATCATTATATATATTATATTCTACATGGATCATTACCTTCGTCCCGGTACCTCCGGTAGGGTAGTTGGGGGTTCCATTGGCTCCCCCAGCGTTCCCCCGTTGTACCCTCCCGTCATCAGACATTGGAGCCTCCGGGCTTATAACTCTACAGGATCTGTTGACACTGACACAGTTTTTGATTCCTACCCTCCCTCTGGGAGCCCTATTCAATTACAGACATTAGTTTTAGATCATAATTGGAGTTCTCTATTTATGTATTTTAAGGATGTATCTTAAGTTACTTTAAGTTTACTTTAAGTTACTTTAAGTTTACTTTAAGTTTACTTTATCAGCCCTGTTCCCCGGCCCCTGGGGCCCCGGAACTATTTATGATTATCATTATTCATCACTGTTTTTTGCATCCTTTTTCATCCCCGGCTCTGCCGGGTTCCTCTTGGAATAGTCTCAGTTCTCAGCATGTTTAGTCTAAGGCTATAGTGTACATTTTATTTTATTGGCAGGTCCCGGATCCTCCGGGACCCCTTCTAGAGAAACTAGTAGATGCTCATAGACTATTCCTTTTACAGGTGGTCCGTTGCCGGATGACAGCCTGTGCGGCCATCCTTCAACAACCTTGCGGACATGCGGTCTGTCGATCCCACGCTGACTGTGGGATTCAGATGGACGATATTGTTGTATGGCACCCTGACAACTGCCTTGTCTGTTATGACTTTATCACCACCCTCTCTTCAGATTCGGTGAGCCTCTTTCAGTCGTTTTTGTATTTACATCCCTTTGCCTTCTGTTATGAATCTTCGGTTTCATTCATCAGTCCCTCGGGTTTGCTAACCTTATCCCCGTCCTTTCAGAGTTCCCAGGTGGCTAAGACCTCAGCGAGAGCCACTTTGAAAGTGTGGGTAGGCGGCTTCGCCCGTAACGTTAAGGCCAAGAAGCCCTACGTCCTCTCCGAAGACTATTGTAATCTCATCTACCCAAACGCAAAATCTTCGGCAGCAGTGCCTAAGGAAGTGGCGGCCCCTATAATTGCCAACATTGCAGAAACTGTGGAACTCAATCTGGTTCAGGATATGGACATCGCTGACGACCCGGACCCCATTGAAGACAATGTTGCGGCTCTGAACTTAGACATAGAGCCCATGGTTTTAGACGAATCGGAAACAGGTAAGGTGGTAGGTGAGGCAGGTGGGTCCGGTGCTAAGACCTCTCTTCTTAGCCCCTCTTTTTCTTCAACTTCTAATAATTCTTCCTTTTTAGGTTTTGAAGGGAACCGCGAATCCACTCCGAGATCGCACCCGGTTCCTCCCAAGGTCAAATCTCAGAAGAGACCATTAGTGAAGACTCGTAAGAATCCCACACTACCTAAATCATCCAAGCCCAAGAAGGCTCCCCTCCCCAGAGCCCCTAGTGGCTCGGCTAGCACCGCCCCTATGTCTCAGGACCCAGGAGTGCAGTCATCCCCCTCAGTTGCCACGACCTACCTCGACCCGGTGGCTCTCACCAATATGATGACGAGGGTTGTTTCAGAGCAGATTAGCTCTATGCTTTCTGCCGTCACCAGGAGACTAGACACGCTGGAAGGAGGACTGCCTCAACAACAGCAGTTCCTCATCCCGGACGCCTCAAAACTCTCGCCTTTCACGAAGAACAACCCGTGGAAAATGGCGCTCCACTGCCCTTTCACGGACGGGATGTTAACCATTGAGGGTTTTGGGACCCGGCCCATTGAAGATTTTGAGTTCTTCCCTCCCGGCCTTCAATTCCCTTTCCCCGGCTTCGCCCGGCTAACGGAAGAGGCTCTTGTCCGGCTAGATAAGGTCCCTAAGGAGACCGTTATCTTTCTGAAGGAACAGGCTCAGTCTGTTTGGGTTAGAACCTTAAACGAGTGGGGTTGTACAAACACCATGCTGACCCCCCACAAGAGTACTTACACCATGTTTCTTGTGGACGAACAGACCCCCACCCCTTGCGTCACCAAAATGGTTGACTTAGCCCTTCAGGCAGTGGCCGAAGACAAACCTTTGCCACAACTCCGGGAGACTGATCCTACATCTCTTCTGCTCCCATCAGATAATGAATGTTGGCTTAACATCCAATCAAAATTCACTTCTGGTAAGCTATCCGCTGACTGTGCATCGACACAATTCAGCGAACGCCTCCCAAGACTACCTGAAACCTTAATCCGACTCGAGTTCGAGTCCCGGTCTAGGTTTAGCCGGAGCCTCAACGTCTCGACTATGGCGGAGATGTTTTCTCTTAACTATGACGAGGAACACGCCTTTAAGGTTATGACTAAAGCCACCCTGCAATCTTTGTTAGCAGATTGCTATGACTTCTTGGTGGCCAGAAGACGTTGCCGTAGGCATGTCTTATCAGAGGCTACTATCCGCCATGAGCCGAATAAGCTCATTAAAGCCTCCGCTTGGGGTCCGGACCTGTTCCCGGAGGACATGGTCAACTCAGTATTGAGCGAAGCTGCCAGAGTAAACCAGAGCCTTAAGGTCCGTTGGGGCCTCACTCCCAAACGGAAGTTCGAACAATCGAGCATTCACTCCCGAGGCAGGAAGAGGCTGCGCCCTTATAGCTCTACTTAATTCCGCCAACCTCTTCAGGTAGTCCAGTCGGTCCCAGTCACTCAGGGCATCCAGCCCTCCACCTCCAAGTCTCAGCCCCAAGAGAAATATGTCCTCGTTCCTGAAAGCCAAGTTGCCTCGAACTCGTTCACCTCTCCAGTTTATAACCCGGTCTATGAGTCCCGGGTTTCCCCCCAAGGATACCAACGAGGCAAGGGCCTCGGTTCGAGAGGTTCTTTTCAGAACAGAGGCAAAGGGAGATATTTCTCCCGTGGAAAGGGGTCACGTGGTGGCCGAGGCAGTAAAACCTCCAACTACTGAAGATCTTCAGGTAGGAGGGAGACTTTATGCGTTCCAGAGTCGCTGGAGGTTCAGTCCTTGGGCCTTCAGCATAATTTCCAAGGGCCTGGGGTGGATTTGGATAGAAGGGCCTCCTCCACCGAACAAATTCCATCAACCCTCGACACCGGACCTACTTCTGTTTACCCAAGATCTTCTTCGCAAGAACGCGATCAAGGAAACGAAACATCTGAAGTTTCAAGGTCGCTTATTCAGCGTTCCAAAGAAAGACTCCGACAGCCGGAGGGTCATCCTCGATCTGTCCCGACTAAACTTGTCCATTCAATGCGACAGGTTTCACATGCTTACCGTCTCGCAGGTGCGAACCTTGCTTCCCCGTGGGGCCGTCACCACCTCCATCGATCTTACCGATGCTTACTATCACGTTCCAATAGCGAGACACTTCCGCCCATTCCTAGGATTCAGACTGGACGACAAGGCTTACACGTTCAAAGTGATGCCTTTCGGGCTCAACATTGCGCCCAGAATTTTCACGAAACTGGCGGAATCAGTCATTCAGGAACTCCGATCCCACGGAATCCAAGTCGTCGCATACCTGGACGATTGGCTAATCTGGTCAGACAACGTCGAGGATTGTCTCAAGGCAACAAACAAGGTGATCCAGTATCTTCAGTTTCTGGGATTCCAAATAAACTTCAGAAAGTCCCGTCTGACACCAGAGACCAGATTTCAGTGGCTGGGATTGCAGTGGGACCTACGTTCTCACACTCTATGTCTCCCCAGGTCAAAGAGGATAGAGATTGCGAAAAATACCAAACGCTTTCTCGGGGAAAAGATAACTTCCAGAAGGAACCAGGAAAAGATTCTAGGATCCCTACAATTCGCTTCAGTGACAGACCTCCTTCTGAAAGCTTAACTGAAAGACATCAACCAGGTTTGGCGCTCCAGAGCGAACAACAAATGTCGAGACAAGAAGACACGCCTTCCTCCCATTCTTCGGAAGAGGCTTCTCCCATGGACAACCGCCAAGAGCCTATCGAAGTCGGTTCCGTTGCAGTACCCCCCTCCAAGGATAGTCATCCACACGGACGCCTCCCTATCAGGTTGGGGAGGCTATTCCCAACACAGGAAAGTTCAGGGCCTTTGGTCCACAATGTTCCAACAATTCCACATAAACGTCCTGGAGGCCATGGCGGTCTTACTAACTATGAAACGTCTTTCCCCGGCCAAGAAACAACATCTGAGGATAGTTCTCGACAACGAAGTCATAGTCCGTTGTCTAAACAGAGGGGGCTCCAAGTCAGGTCCCATCAATCATGTGATGGTAGCAATCTTCTCCCTGGCGGCCTCAAACCAATGGCACCTATCAGCCGTCCATCTGGCTGGAGTTCGGAACGTTGTGGCAGACGCACTCTCCAGGAAGACACCGTTGGAGTCAGAATGGTCACTAGATCGCAAATCCTTTCAGTGGATCCTCTCCCAAGTGCCGGATCTCCACGTAGATCTCTTCGCGACGGAGTCCAACCACAAACTGAAATGTTATGTGGCCCCCAACCTGGACCCTCGGGCTTACGCCACGGATGCCATGTCTCTGGACTGGAACACCAGGGAAAGGATTTACCTTTTCCCACCGGTGAACCTACTGATGAAGGTGCTGGACAAACTTCGAACCTTCAAAGGTCAAGTAGCCCTGGTGGCCCCCAATTGGCCCAAGAGCAATTGGTTCCCTCTTTTACTGGAGCTGAATCTCCACCCTCACCAGATTCCCAACCCGACTTTGACCCAGATAGTACAAACGTGCACTGTGTTTGCTTCCTCAAACATTCGGAACACCCTAACTTTATGGACTTCATGAAGTTTGCGGCACACAAAGGGGCTAACATAGACCCCCAGAATACTTTATTCTTAGAATCAGACAAGAGAGACTCCACTCTTCGTCAATATGACTCAGCGGTCAAAAAACTAGCAAAGTTTTTGAAGGATTCTAATACTGACTTTATGACACTAAACCTAACAGTAACCTTTTTTAGAACCTTGTTTGAGTCGGGCTTAGCAGCTAACACTATTACTACCATCAAGTCTGCCTTGAAGAAGATTTTCCTAGTCGGCTTTAATATAGATCTAACAGATTCATTGCTAGCTTCGATCCCAAGAGCCTGTGCCAGACTGAAACCATCCCCTCGTCCTAGCTCGATTTCCTGGTTTCTCAATGATGTTCTTAAACTAGCGTCAGAAACCATCAACGATTCATGTGGGTATATCCCTCTACTCAGAAAAACTCTTTCTCGTGAGTTTAGCATCTGGCGCCAGGATTTCGGAATTAGCTGCCTTATCAAGATATCCAGGCCACATTGAGTTCCTTCCGTCAAGAGAGGTCCTCCTCTCCCCAGACAAGGTCTTCTTGGCCAAAAATGAAGACCCTCAGAATAGATGGTCCTCCTGGAAAATTATCCCTCTCCTTCAGGATCCCTCCCTATGCCCGGTTACCACTCTCAAGTCCTTTCTATCAAGGACTTCCTATAAGACCTCGGGGCCCTTGTTCATCAGAGAGCGGGGAGGGACTATAACTTTGAAAGGGATCAGACAACAGATCTTGTATTTTATCAAACAGGCTAATCCAGAGTCCTTTCCTCACGTCCACGACATTCGGGCGGTAGCGACCTCAATAAATTTTTTCCATCACATGAACTTTACAGATCTCTCTAAATATACCGGATGGAAATCCCCCTCAGTGTTCAAGCGGCACTATCTTAAATATCTAGAGGCCCTTCAACTCGCTACCGTAGCCGCAGGGAGCGTGGTATCCCCCGGACAAATTCCTTCCTAACTAATTCCTGAATCCAATATCTTCCACCTTCTTCCTCTTACCTGCCTTACTTACAGTTCCTACCTGAGTTCGGTTTGTTATATCACACCCATGGGTGTTCCCATTTCGTAACATTGCTTATCTTTATTATTATTGATCAATTTACTTTTACCATACGAATTGTATTTCTTTAATGTCCAGGTTTATATAGTATGTTCTAGTGTTTGACCTTAGTTGGTGTTATTTCAAGTTTACTATTCATTTGTCTTCCCTTACTGGGACATTATATCTTATCATTTTGATGTTATTAAAGACTACCGTCTTCTACTATAACTCTTGATTAAACCACTAATTGTTATGTTGATTTTAATTCGTTCCCTTATAGTTAATGAAGTTTGGGTTCGTTTCTCTGGTACTATTTCACTGGCCGGCACAGGTTGAGCCCAGAAAAGGGATTTTGACGAAGGAAAAATCTATTTCTGGGCGAGAGACATGTGCCGCCCAGTGAACCCACCCTAGTTGCTCCCCCCCTGATCAGACCCCAAACTTAAGGGTGCTGTAAGGAGTGATGGGCAAGCGTGGGTAGAGTTAGTAGTACTGATCTGCGCGGCAGGGGAGGTTGAACCGCACCTCACTATTGAGGGATTTCGAAGAGGGAAGTCTAAATGGTACGAGACCTCTGGTATTTCGCCCCAGTTTATACCGACACCATTAGGTGAGCGAGCTAGTTCAACCTAGCATTCCTATACATTTTTTCTCTGGTAATATTAGCAGTTATATTCCTTAGAAATGGTGCAATAGGAGCATTTCACTGGGCGGCACAGGTCTCTCACCCAGAAATAGATTTTTTCTTCGTCAAAATCCCTTTTTTAAAAACTACCGACCGCATAAATGGGGAATCGCATAATTCGAACACGCATAATTCAGGACCATACTATAGTTATCGTGGTGGAAGCCAAGCCTTGTTCGTGAAGGTGGATGAAGAAGGACAGGCAGAAGTCTATCGAGATTTCCGTCGGCTTTTTTGCTTTAACAAAAGAGACCCATTTCTTCCAAGACAATTCATATTGTCTTCTGGTTGATTTTGACTTGTATTCTTCTATAAAAACGATACTGTCTTTCGAGATCCCAAATCTTTACTTGACTGCTAGGGCGAGAAAATCATGAGATGAAGGTTTTGATAATGAAGCGTAGCCAGTCGACTTCTGAACCAGTTGGGATAGAACTGGGTTCTGTAGAGGAACCAGCCTCAGCCTCAGTTCTATCACTAGAGGGAACCAATTGCTCCTGGGCCACTTGGGGGCCACCACTGCTGCTGTCCCCTTGAAGGATCTCAGCTTGTTGAGGACCTTCAGAGGACCTTCCATCGAGGCATCCGTGTGGATGACTACTGATGGTTGAGATGGTTGTAAGGGAATAATCCTTGTTAGGCTCTTGACCTTCGACCACAGCCTCAGAAGCGATCCCAGAAAGGTCGGTGTCGGTCTCTGTTGATCTCCTCGAGCGTTTGATGCATATCTTCTCCAGACTCCTGACGCATCCTTTAGCTGTGCCCTTAGCACTGAGACTGTTACTGCTGCGAACCGGAGAGAGCCCAGTACTCTTTCCTATTGGCATCTTGAAATCCTGTTGGATTTCAGTAGTTTCTTGACAGAACCCGCGATCTCTCTCCTCTTCTTTGGTGGAATGGAGAGGCAGTGTGACTGCAAGTTCCAATGGATTCCCAACAATTGAAACTCTTGAGCTGGAGAGAGGCAAGACTTCTTGTAGTTGATCTTGAAGCCCAGATGTTCCAAGGACTGGATCACCTTTGTGGCTGCCTGCAGAAGTAGTCTTGGATGCTGCCCACACCAGCCAATCGTCCAGGTATGCAGCTACCTAAACGCCTTCTAAGCGTAGCTGTTGTACGACTGCGTCCGCAAGTTTCGTGAAAATCCTTGGGGCTATGTTTAGTCCAAAGGGCATGGCTCTGAAGACATACTTTGTCTTCTGTAGCTTGAATCCTAGGTAGGAGGAGAGGGGGCGGCTGACTGGAAGGTGCCAGTAAGCATCTGACAGGTCTATTGAGACTGTGTACACCCCTTTCGGTAACAGGGTCCTTATGTGTTGTAGGGTTAGCACCCGGAACTTGTTGTTCTCGATGAACTTGTTGAGTGGAGACAAGTCTAGAATGACTGAGTTTGTCCGAGCCCTTCTTGAGAACACAAAACAGCCTTCCCTGGAATTTGATGGACTTTGCTTTCCTTATAACCTTTTTGTTCAAGAGTTCTAAGGTATATTCTTCCAATAAGGGGGTGAAGTGTTGGAAGAATTGAGGAGATGAAGGTGGAGATCTGTTCCATTTCCATCCTAGTCCATTCTTGATTAGGCTGTGGGCCCAGGGATCGAAGGTCCAACAATCCTGAAAGTGAAGGAGTCTTCCTCCTACCTGGAGCATCTCATTGCTTGGATGATCCAGAGGGTTTGCCACCCTGACCACGTCCTCCCTTACCTCGTGAGGAGTTTCTTGAGGAGGCCAGTTTGGATCCTCTACCTTTCAGCCGAAAGGTAGTGGTGCGCCTCTCAAAACCTGGGTTAAAGGCTGGTGACTGGGCTACCAGCTGTTGAGGCACCACCTGGAAAGTGGTTTGTGGCTGAGCAACCATTTGGGGCACCGTGGTCATGGTTACTGTGGGATGTTGCACAGGTCGAGAAGGTAGTCTTGGCTTCTTCGTCTTCCCCTTAGGTTGGGGACCAGCATCAGGGGAAGATTTTCTCTTGGCAGAGATGCCCTACTTTTGGAGAAGATTCCTATTCTCCGTGGTGGCTTTGGCGACTACTTCTTGGACTACTTCCTTTGGGAAGAGGTCCTTGCCCCAGATACAGGAAGTGATCAACTTCCGGGGCTCGTGTTTGACCGTTGCATTGGCAAACACAAACTCTCTGCAGGCCCTCCTGGCCTTTACAAAAGCGTACAAGTCCTTAACTAGGGTAGCCATGTGCATCTTGGCTAGGACTGTATACATGTCTGGGGTGCTTGCTATGCCTGCACACATCACCATGCAGTTCTGGAGGGACAGAGAGGTAGCTAGTCTCTCCTTTGTCTCCTGTTCTCTTCTTAGGAGAAAGTCCGACAGCTTCGGGAGGTTCTCACTGAACTGCTGTCCTGCGATGTCTGCGTCAAGTTTTGATACTGAGAAGGTTAGGTGAACCTCGTTCCAATCCTTCTCGTCCATGGGCAAGGCCAGAGACAATGGCCTACACTCCTCTAGCGTAGGACATGGTTTGCCGGCATCAACTGCCTTAAGCACACTGTGGAGAGCTTTCGACGAGAAGGGGAAAGCTCTGGATGAAGGAGCAAGGAAAGTAGGGTGCTTCTTGCTCAACACAAAAACTTTGGAGTTGGTATATGACGGCATCAGCTGTTGCCTTAGGGAACAGCAGGCTCCTAATCCTGTCGCTTGGTAGGTACGGTCCCGGAGAGTTTTTTTGGAACCCTAATACCCACTTCCGAAGCGTTTCCCTCACAGTGTCTCTCGACTCCGCCGTCATGGGATCGCCGAAACCCTCGGTCATCAAGGCCGAGCAGACGTTGCAATCCTTGGGATCCCAATATCTCAAGGTTTCAGTTGCGATGGAGCAGGGGGGCATGAGACCTGCACATGGTGTGATCACAAAAGTTCTTACTCTTGTGTTTACAGTAGATCACTTCACACTTCACCTTGGCCTCCTCCTGTAAAGAAAGAAAAAGGTGAAATGAGTATGGGGTAATTTATCACACTGATAAATCAAATTCATTCATTAAAATACCACTCACTATTATCATTATAGCTTAGAAAGAAAATAGGAAAGACACATATATGTGTCTCCTGTCCAGGCAATTGCTGTGACCTCGCTCAATATTAATATTTAAAATTTCCTTATTAGGGAAATCTAGGATGGAAGATCTCTAAATTCTAGAGCTGAAGTTAGTGTATACTAGCACTAACCCTTCCACAATTGGATAATTAATATTGTAGGGTAAAGATATTATGTTCTGATGACCTATGGTTCATCAGAATATTGAATGAATACTTCACTTCGACATTATTAGCGGTCTCAACAATGGACTGTGAAAGGACACACAGAATATGTTGGAAAATATACTACTGTATATTATATACTATAGTTTTCTAACTGCAGTATGTACTATACTGCAGAAATACTGGCTACTGTATAATCTTATACTGTAGTTCTGCCGGCATGCTACCGCCTAGGCTAGTACCTGACAGCATTAGCCGACAGAGAGAGAGAAAGCATGGAGAGAAGGGCTACCCTATTATTATAGTTTAGTACATTAACTAGGGTTGTAGGGACTACTATCTCTACTGCCTTCTTCCAGAATGAGGATTCAAATGGAAGGGGGAGAATGTAATCATTCTAGCTTCCATCCAGCCACAGTATCTGTTGCTGGCTGCTCTGCCAGTTACAGGGTTTGTGGATGGCAGTCCAAGAGAGGAGTGAAGAATACTCAAAAGTAATAAGGATCTCCCACCGGCAGCCGTCATGGCCGGCACAACCTTTCCCGGAGCCTTGTTTCCGTTAGGGGGAAGGTCGAAGCAGCAATCAAGCAGCCTTTGTAGGAGCCCGGCCGACATCGCAATCCGCCCAGCAAGCAGGGAGATTGTAGAATATCTGCCATAGATGTTGTGATGGCTACGCCATCACTAAAGGACAGAAATGGGAAGGGAGAGGGTCTTATATTTTGCGTCAAAAGAAGGCCTCCTACTATCAGCCACAAACACAGAAACATAGTTTCTATACCAGTGCCGTCTTGTGCGGCAGAGGAATAACGATTCCTCAGCCTAAGACCTTGCCGGATACAAGACATGTTATCTAGACCACAAGGGAGAAGGTGGCGGCAATTGTACTACCACTTTCGGTTGTGGGCTAGGGAAGCCGGGCTTCCTATGCCTGCAACTGTGAACCGGCAGAGGAATGACTAGTCCCCCCGTCAGTAGAGTGCCGACAGGACTGAATACTCCGAGTTACTGTCGTAATTCAAAGCCGGGATACTCGCCAGCAAAGAGGGAAGACAGAAACACTATCCTAGTCAAGCCGGAGTACACTACTCTATGGCAAGACCAAGATAGGGTTGTCGCCTAATGGCGGCACTCAGAGGGAAGGAAGGGTTTACCCTTAAATCTCTAAAAGAGAAGAGTATCGAATTATGTTAGTAATTCTAGGAGATATGCTCTCTTCGACTGAATTTATAAAACGATCCATCCATCCATATACCAAGGCACTTCCCCCAATTTTGGGGGGTAGCCGACACCAACAATGAAACAAAACAAAAAGGGGACCTCTACTCTCTATGTTCCTTCAGCCTAATCAGGGACTCAACCGAGTTCAGCTGGTACTGCTAGGGTGCCACAGCCCAACCTCCCACATTTCCACCACAGATGAAGCTTCATAATGCTGACTCCCCTACTGCTGCTACCTCCGCGGTCATCTAAGGCACCGGAGGAAGCAGCAGGGCCTACTGGAACTGCGTCACAATCGCTCGCCATTCATTCCTATTTCTAGCACGCTCTCTTGCCTCTCTCACATCTATCCTCCTATCACCCAGAGCTTTCTTCACACCATCCATCCACCCAAACCTTGGCCTTCCTCTTGTACTTCTCCCATCAACTCTTGCATTCATCACCTTCTTTAGCAGACAAAACTATACAAGAGGGTAAATGGGGATAACGTACGAAAGTATACTAAAACGCATCAGGCTAGCCTAACGTGAGTTGGGATCTCGGCTACGCTACGTCACCGAGACCCTATCGTATACGATCGAAACATTTCACAGAAGAGGAAATATTACGTGCCTGATCTGATCTTCACTAGTATAATTTGCCTAAATAGCTATAATTCATTAAAGCTAAATACCGGGAATATCGTACTTCTGACTAAATAAAGCATTTATGGCGTACGACAGCGTCCAAAATGGCGCCTCTGGTGAATGGCTGTGCTACGATAAGCACATCTAAATTATGCTAATTTAACTGTGAGAAGGGAGCTAAAAATTATACAGAGGAAAGATTAAATACTCAACTTTCCAGAGGATGAAGATGCTAGAGAATGCATGATAAATCCAGGAATAGTAACAAAACACCGAGAGCGAGCGGGAGATACACCGTGCTTAATTCGCTACTATAAAAGGAATGAGTTGCCATGCGTGGCCCTGTAGTAGTACAGGAAGGGGATCCACCGGGTAACCTTGATGACGGCTCCCCTTCATTTTCGCCACTCTTCCCCCTCAGAGCGAAAACTCTATTTGGGGTGATGATTGCCATGTGTCGTATCAAGAAATACGTCCCCTGATATTATGCGATATCCTTAAGAATTTTCTTAGGATACTCGCGCCAGTAGTTAGAATTCTGGAGACCTATGGTCAATTCTCTGGGAGTATCGCTGTAGCTAAATATCCCTTAGAAAGCTGCCTAGGAACCTTCCATCAGGACGACATGGCTGAGCCTAAAAATACCATTTTGAGCATTAGCTCTCATGTCCCCTACTAATTTTATTATTTATTTCATAAAAAATTACTGATTCTGACCATTTTGGCAAAACTTTACAATGTAAAGAATCCCCAATTTTATTATTTATTTCATATTTTAACAAAGGAAACACTTCTTTGTAAGACTGGATTTCTTACTTGAAATAAGATTGTTTGAATGACATAAAAACAAATGTTACTCTGGAATACAAGCAAGAAGATAAACTTAATTGTTTTCCTTTTAAAAGCTGTTTTATGGAGAGCCGGGCTTCGATCGCTAGGGGTTAAAGGGAATGATATATAAGTAAACACTCTATGGTAGCATTTAAAACATTCAAAAATACTTTCTTACTCAAATTACTAACCTGCATTCAAAAAAGCCTCCAGAAACACAGGGGTGCAGAACTCAAACAGTGGTATTTTTTCAAGCTCATAAAAGTCATTATCTTCCTCAAACACATTATCCAGTCTGGCATGATAAGTTTCAGATGGGAAAACCACATTGACCTTTAAAAAAATAAGCAAAAAATCAAAATCTGGAATTCAGTGAGAGGGGTTTCTATGATTATCTTGAATGGGTTACAAGAACACCAACTACAGTAAAGAAAATAATAAATAATAAGTTATAAAGGTGCAGATATCGGTAGTGATCACCAGCTCCTCATTGCTGCACTGAAATTAAAACTAAAAGCATCCAACAGAAATGTAGATAGAATACCTAGGTTTGATACAACTAAGCTTCTAGAGGATGAGCACAAAGAAACATTTGTAATTGAATGTAGAACTTGATTTGCAGTTTTAGGGACCTTGAGAGATGAAGAGCAAACAATTGATGAAGAATATTGGGATATTTAGAACATATATCAGTCAGTAGTGAATTGGGAAATGCAATTACAAGGAGGAAACCATGATACATAGGATACTAAAAAATTGAGATTGATTGATTGATTGATTTAAAGTTTTCAGGCATCCTGACATCTAAGATCATTGACTATCGTGATTTACGATGAAATCACGATAGTGTATTTATAAAGACCAGTAAACAGTCATTTATCTTTTATTTTGTAAGGGAAGATTATGAACATTATGCAATGTGAGATGCGTAGAAAATTATAATTGTTGTATAAAATTATTTTGTAATAATATATTTCTTTTTGTCAAAGTTTTTTGTAAAGCAAAATATATTAAATAGTTGTTTGACTCTAAGCAATCGTTAACGAGTTGTTAAAGTTTGTTTTGACGAATGCGGGTCGCGCATGCATGGATCTCAGTCGTCTTTGAGTAATGTAGCATAAAACTAGCTAGTACCGATATAGCTCTGTTACAAATCGGGTCATGGTGACTCTGCGGTATCTCAACGGGGGAGGGATAAATTAACACACCACCAAGAGAGTTCTCACCAGCATGGATTAAAAGCTAAGTCAAGGTTTTATAAGAGTTTTGTTATGTTAGTGATATTGAAGGGCATGCATGCACGTTAGATATCGTTACTGACAGACATTTGTAAAATAAGACTCAGCATCCTGGAAAGTAAGAACAATCATTGATGTTCCAGGTACTTTATGTACTTTCCACACTAATAGTGGACACATAGCCAATATCTCCTCTTCGGTAAATTCATATAGATCCCTATTGAAAACCACTCCCCTTCCATAGCTAAAGTTTAGATGGGGTTTGATGTCCAATTTTATATCATCATTTACGGTCTTCAAATTGGACAATATAACAGAGTGTGTGAATGACTTGGCCTTTATCAAGTAACTTTTCTTACCGAATCGAGACATATCTCCAGGTACGATCGTTCCTACCTTCCTCTGAAGAAATTTACAGATCTTGAAATAATTTTCCATACCTCCTGTAGATTGAGCAAGAAGCCACATTGGTGGTTTTGGCTTTCTTTGAGATGGCATATCTACCTCTATATCTTTATCAACCCAGTCTGCTGGTCTGTAGACATCCAAATCTTTAGGTGCCCCATCACACAAAGCACCCTTAATACTCATATTACCTACTTTAATATTAAAAATGTTATGTCTTGCATTAAATGCTTCCTCATGACAATTAAATGATAACCAAGAATCCCAATTATCATCTTGAAGTTTCATTCTAATTTTTTTTATTAATCCGTAACACTTAAATATTTTATGTAGCACATCATAATTAGCATCTAATGGGATTTGGATAACGTGCAGGACATTGTTTTTCTGTGTTGCCCAAATTACCCTTTTTTCGAATGTTTAAAGAATAGTCCTTTTTAGTTCCTACGTCGTCAACGGAATTTTCTTTAAATGAATTGCCAGAGGTCATCAACAGTGCCGGGAGCGAGTCAGCATATCCAGGGGAGGTGGGGTCATTGTCACAAGAATCCATTGGCATATAGAAAAGAGAAGAGTGATATTTTGAATAGTTTGATTTACCTGCTTGAGAACAATAAGGCATCATATGTCGGGAAGGAAATTTGCACTCTCCACTACCGGCACAGTGAGAGTATACTTCCCAGATGGTCCACTCCATACCCTCCCCGATGGATAACATCAAAACAGATATAGAGGTACAGGTGTAAGCTGAACCCGCCTGTTAGGACTGAGACCAAGAAACTATGAAGTCATCCTCCCCATATCTGTAATGACGGGGTTCCGGCCAAAAGCAGAGAGTCCTACCCCAAGCATTGGATCCCTCTGGATTCCGAAAACCCAACACTTGAGAATAGTTCCGCCAAAAAGGTCCAAACCATCTTCGGGATGGCTGAGATCATCCAATACTCTCACATATAGCTTTGAGCACAAACACCTCCTAACCGTGACACCTTTCCCATTCATCAAAGCAGGCAGCAATACCGGATGTAGAAACATCTGCCCAAGCGGCAATAACAGATGTAGAAACATCAATGACATAAAAAAAAAAAAAGAATATAATAATAAACATACATATATATGTAAATATATACACATATACATATGGGAAATTTTACTCATAGGGTTGGGACAGCAACATGAAAGAAAGTTTATAATATTAGGAGAAGGCTGAAGCAATATAAAGAGGAAGAAAAAGATAAGAGAGAGAGAAATTTATATTCGAACTGGGGGAGCAATTTCCCCAAGTTTGAGAGCCCTCTTGCGCGTCACCAAGTTTCAGCACGGGAATAGAATGCCGTGCTGAAGCTCAATGACTTATCAAGGCATTCTCTCATTAAGAGGGGAAAAAAAATGAGACAAAAATGACAAACTTATAACAGAGTTTGTATTTTTCCTAACATACAAACCCAAATTCTTTACTATAGGAGGAGATATTCTAGCGCGAGCTGGAAAATATGGCAGAAAACATTAATAAGGTCGTTAACGACCGGGCAGGTAATTACCCACCTGATAGTGGTGGGGGGGACCGCCGGTTAGTAGCTGCTGTTTACCTTCAATCGGATTTTAGCTAGGACTATCCTAGGGGGCGGTGATGGAGGGAAGATTTGTGTAAAGAATTCGGGTTTATATGTTAGGAAAAATACAAACTGTTATAAGTTTGTCATTTGTTCCTACACTTGATACAAACCCTCATTCTTTACTATAGGAGACTTAGTCTTGAGGCTAGGGTGGCCAAGGAGTTCCCTATTCCTAGGGAAGATAGTCCTCAGACTAGACTCTTTTGAAGCAACAATCTTCCGTTAATCTTCTTTCTTTGTAGATCCCCATAATCTCAGCAAGACTGAAGGTTTATAGCTTTGAGGAAATGATATTTTCATAATAAAATAAATTTTTGAACATATCTACCCGCTGGTTATGTAAGAATGGCTAAAGTCCCTAGACGCCAGGCAGAAAATTCAAAATCTCGCGGCTATCGCAGATATGCCAGGTGTACACTAGCACCCTCGCGGTAGACAGGTCGAACTATACCAAACCCTTCAGATCTTCCATGCCCCATGGTCTCTAGAGGGGAGGAGGGTGGGTTTTTAACTTATATAACCAGCGGGTAAGTATGTTGAAAAATTTATTCTATTATGAAAATATAATTTTTAAACATAAAACTTACCCGCTGGTTATATAAGAATGGCTGATTTACACCCTTGGTGGCAGGTCAGAGACAGCAACATATTTGGAAATTCACTTAAGAGTTACATAAACAACTTAAGAGGTTCGTACCTGATAAGGAAGCTGACAGCAATGATTCTCTGCCTCATTCTGTCTGCTATCCTTAGGAGATCCAGCGGTCCACCCGGGGGCTGATGATCTCTAGGAGCAGTCAAACGGTGCCATAACCTATAACATGACAGGACCTCAACTAATACCCTTGTTCCGAGCGCACTCAAGGAACAAATTGACCACCCTACCAAACAATAGATTGCGGAAGACTGACGACCAATCTCCACATACAACCATAACTTTACAAGTTCCAAGAGAAAGAAAAGGGTATTAGGAAAAGGGAACGTAGTGGTAGATCACTCACCTACTATCGCAGAGAGTCTGACCATGTTTTAAATAATGGGATGCGAACACACACTTACTTCTCCAGAAAGTTGTATCCATTAAGCTTCGCAGAGAACGGTTTGTTTAAAAGCCACTGAAGTCGCTACAGCTCTGACTTCATGCGTCTTCACCTTGAGGAGCCTCTGGTCCGCCTCATCACAATGGGCGTGAGCCTCCCTAATCAAGAGCCTTATGAAAAAGGATAAGGCATTCTTTGACATGGGCAGTGAAGGTTTTCTTACTGCACACCACAGACCGTCTGAGTTGCCTCTCAAGCTCTTTGTTCTGTTCAAATAGAACCTTAATGCTCTTACAGGGCAGAGCACTTTCTCCAACTCTTCCCCCACAACATCATAAGAGATTAGGGATCTCAAAAGACTTGGGCCACGGATGTGAAAGATGTTCATTCTTGGCCAAAAAACCAAGCTGCAAGGAACATATGGCTTTCCCATCTCGGAAACCCATGTTCCTGCTTAAGGCGTGAACTTCACTGACCCTCTTAGCAGTAGCTAAACTAACCAGAAACAGAGTTTTCAAGGTTAGATCCTTAAAAGAGGCCGAGTGTAAAGGTTCAAATCTGTCACTCATGAGATATCTAAAAACAAAATTCAGGTTCCAGCCAGGCGATTCTGGTTGTCTTTTTTTTGAGGTATCAAAAGACTTAAGAAGATCCTGCAAGTCCTTATTGTTGGAAAGGTCCAAATTTCTGTGTCTAAAGACCGTCACCAACATACTTCTGTAACCTTTGATTGTTGAGGAAGAGAAGTTATGCTTATTTCTGAGGTCTAGGAAGAAATCCGCCATCTGAGTTACAGAGGTACTGGATGAAGACACCGAATTAGCTCTACACCATTCTCTGAATAACTCCCACTTGGACTAATACACCTTGATGGTAGATGACCTCCTTGCTCTAGCAATAGCCTTGGCTGCATCCTTCGAAAAAAACTCTAGATCTAGCGAGTTTTTCGATAGTCTAAAGGCAGTCAGACGTAGAGCTCGGAGGTTTAGGTGGTTTCTTGCCAAGTGAGGTTGTCTGAGAAGATCTGGTCTTAAAGGAAGGCTTCTCTGGACATCTACCATCCATTCCAGTACCTCTGGAAACCAGCTTCTTGACGGCCAGAACGGAGCTATTAGAGTCATCCTGGTTCCTTCGTGTGGCACAAACTTCTGCATTACCTTGTACAGAATCTTGAACAGTGGGAATGCATACACCTCCAAGTGTGACCAATCTATCAGGAAAGCGTCTATGTGCAAGGCCTCGAGATCCAGCACTGGTGAACAATAGCACTCCAGTCTCTTCGTCTTTGCGGTTGCAAAAAGATCTACGAGGGGACGACCCCATAACTGCCAGAGACTCTTGCAGACCTCCGGGTGTAACATCCATTCTGTGGGGAGAACCTGATCTCTCCTGCTGAGTCTGTCCGCACTTACATTCTTGACCCCCTGAATAAAACGAGTCAATAATGTCACTTACCTTTCCTCTGCCCATACGAGAAGAGGGCTCGCTATCTCGTACAGAGACCAAGTGGGTCCCGCCTTGCTTCGCTATATAGGCTAGAGCTGTGGTGCTGTCCGCATTGATTTGTACCACTTTGCCCAGGATCTGCTCCTCGAAGCCTTTGAGGGCCAAATGTACTGCCAAAGGCTCCTTTTGATTTATGTGGAGAATTTTTTGCTCTACCGTCCACAAACCTGAGAGCTCCCTCTTCCCTAATGTCGCTCCCCACCCTGAGTTTGAGGCGTCGGAAAACAACACGAGGTCTGGGCTCTTCTAATTCAACGACAGGCCTTCCTGTAGTCTGTGCTCATTGTTCCACCACTGAAGGTGTTTTTATGGGATCCGTGATGGGAATGCTTTCCCTGTCGAAACTGTCCCCTTTCTTCCAATGCCAATTGAGGTGAAACTGAAGGGGGCATAAATGCAATCTCCCCGGAGACACAAACTTCTCCAATGATGAGAGTCCCCCCAGAAGGCTCATCCATTCCCTCACTGAACTGACGTTCTTTTTTATAAAAGCCCGAAGTTTTAGGAGAGCTGTTTTGATCCTTACAGGCGACGGAAAAGCCTGAAAACGCTGGCTCTGAATCTCCATCCCCAAATAAAGAATCTTCTGGGATGGAGTAAGCTGTTATTTCTTCGAACTCACAGGGAGTCCCAATTCCTTGGTCAATTCCAATGTCATTTTCAGGTCCTTCAAACAGCAATCGGCTGAGGTGGCTCTTATAGGCCAATCGTCCAGGTAAAGGGAGGCCCTGATTCCCCTTGAATGCAGCATGCTTGCTACATTCAACATGATTTTCGTGAATAAGAGGAGCTGTGCTGAGACCGAAACATAAGGCTCTGAACTGGAAGACCTTGTTTCCGTACATAAACCTCAGATAATGCCTGCAGCTGGGGTGTATTGGAATATGGAAGTAGACGTCTTGGAGATCTAATGAGACCATCCAATCGCCCTTCCTTACCGCTGCCAAAACCGTCTTCTGTGTTTCCATGGTAAACTTTGAGTTCTGGATGTAGCCGTTGAGAACACTTACGTCCAGAACTGGTCTCCATTCTCCTGAACTCTTGGGTACTAAGAATAGCCGGTTGTAAAACCCTGGCGATGTTAAATCCTGTACCCTCTCTATCGCTCGCTTCTCCTGTAACAGAGACATTTGAAGCTGCATGGCCTGCCTCTTTGGCCCCTCCCTGTATCTGGGCCAAAGATCCACAGGATTTGTGACTAGTGGAAGATTTGATAAAAATGGAATCTTGAATCCTTCCTTTAACACTAGGACGGACCAAGGGTCCGCCCTATTCTTCTCCCAGGCCTTCCAGAAGTAATTCAGCCTGGCCCCTAATGCTGTCTGAAGGATAGGGCAGTCAGACTCTACCTCGGCCGGTCTTAGTTCCTCTCTTCTTAGGTTTCCTCCCGTCAAGACCTGAAGGTACCCCTTCCGGTAAGCTTACCACGAAAGGGCTGGGAGGGTCGTACCTCAGAAGTACCTTCTTTTGGTTTACGGGACGAAAAAGAAGTTGGCAGAACTTTCCTGGCCGTATTAGCCACTAGATCATGAGTACCCTTTTGGGTTAAAGCAGTGGCAGCTTCCCCTACCAACTCTTATGGGAATAGAGTAGAGGACAGTAGAGAGAATAGCAACTCCAATCTCTGGTAAGGGGGAACTCCCGCAGAGAGAAAGGAACACATAGTGGCCCTCTTCTTTATCACTCCAGCCGTGAAAAGAGCAGCCAACTCGTTAGAGCCATCCCTGACTCCCTTGTCCATACAGGACATCAAATGAATGAGACTGCTAGTGTCCACGCCTTTCATTTCAGAGACCTTTCTTCCTAGGGCTCCCAAAGACCAATCTAAATAGTTAAAAACTTCAAAGGCCCTGAACATGCCTTTTAGCAGATGATCAAATTCTGTCATAGACCACCACACTTTCGTTTTTCTCAAGGCCAGTCGACGAGAGGAGTCCACAAGGCTTGAGAAATCTCCCTGGGCAGAGGCAGGAACTCCCAAGCCCAGAACTTCCCCTGTCTCATACCAAATACTAGATTTGGAAGCCAATCTTGCGGGTGGAAAGGCAAAGCCCATTTTGCCAAGAGTCTTCTTTGACCCCGTCCAAGTTCCCATCAATTTCAAAGCTCTTCTAGAAGAGCGTGAGAGCACCATCTTCGTAAACAAAGGCACTTTTGTAACCTTCCCCAAGGTAATTTCTGATGGGGGAGAACGAGGCGCCACAGGAGTAAAGTGGTCTGGAAAGAGTCCCGTGAAAACCAGCATTAATTTTTAGAAGTCCACTGAATGTTGAGGTTGTTTCTCCTCTTCCCCTTCAGAAATATCTTCCAACGGTTCGTCCAGGTCAGATACCTCCTCTGGTTCTCCTTCTGACAATTCAGCCGTTGCAGCAGCCTAAACCGAAGAGTCAGTGCCGAAATGGGAACGTTTGCGATGTTCAACATCTCCTTCTATCAGGCGATCACTAGTCTTACGTTTAAAATCGCATTCAGTTTGGGAAACAGCATCTAACTGAAGTGGAGCGGTCGAGGTCGACTGATATGTGACGCCACGAATGGACTGACGCTCGGCGTCAAGGGTTAACTGACGTGAGCAGTCGCGATGACGCGAAGCGTCTAGTTGACGCTGACGCTGACGCTGACGCTCTGTACCGCCATGAGTCAACTGACGTGAGCCGTCGCGAGAACGCCTAGCATCCGCCTGCTGTTGACGCTGATGCTCCGTCGCATCATGCGTAGACTGCCGAGAGCCGTCACGGTGACGCGTTGCGTCTACTTGCCGCCGCTGCCGTCCCGCATCATGTTTGTTACCATCCTGCCACTCAGCGGCTCGTTCTATCGCTAGGTGAACGTCAACACTTTTGGAAGAAAGACGTTCGGAGGTTGTTTTTTGTTTAGCAACAGCTCCCTGACGTGACCCATCCAACTCATCCTTCCGTTGAACACTGCAATTGGGAGATCGCCTGTGCGATAACGCGTCAGCACCAGAGACAACAGGTCGCCTGTGCGACAACGGGTCCGAAGACTGACGCCCAACCGTACTGCTAACCGCAGGTTGATAAGATCGCATCAACGTCGAGAGCTGCTGTTTCATACCCAATAACATTGACCATTTAGGATCGCTGCTATGCGATACATTAGAATCTTTTCCTAATGGGAAATCGCCTTTTACCTCGCTTTCATATCGCTTCCCACTTTCGGGCGATGAAAGCCAGTCTGACAAAAGCGGTGGTGCATGAACCGTCACATCAGAAACAGGCATCAGCTCCGAATCAGACTGTATTACAGTACATCAATATCCACAACAGGACCTCTGTCAGAGAGTTTCGCAGGCGTGCAACCCTCAGGGGACTGAAAACGCTCAGGCGTATCCCAGGTACTACAGCCCGGTTGACGCGGAGGCGATTCGTGTTGCTGAACGAACGCGTGAGACTTCCTTTTAAGCGGTCTAGAGGCGTGAGGCCAGGTCTCGCCAAACGAACCTTCATCCGAGGAAGGCGATAACGCACCAACCTCATCTTTCCTATGATGAGGGTGAGCGACCTGTGTTACGACAGCAGGAACGCTCGAGGGGACGTCTGCACGATTGATGAAGCCTCTCGTTCCCTTTTGCCATCCGACATTACTTCTCCCATGGGTTCGGGAGCTTGAAAGAGGTCGTAGGCTGGGTGAACGACAGGATCGTGCAGACGCACACTCCACAACACTAAACATTAGAAACACTTTTCCCATTCGGTTGGTCGTCCGTGCGACAACTTTTAAGCACATTAATCTCGGACAAGATCTGGTTTTTGTCAGCAGCTAACGATTCAACTCTTTCACCGAGAGCCTGAATCGCTGTTAACATATCCTTCATAGAAGGTTCCTTCGGTTGCTGGTCTACCACTACAGGGGAAGGAATAGGATCAATGACATTAGGTAAGGACAAATCAACAGAACGAGATGAACTGCGCCTAACCCTGTCCCTCTCTAATCTTTTAATGTAATGTTCATAAGTTACCCACTCGCTATCGGTTAACGAAATGCATTCATCACACTGATCCCCAAAAGAACAAGACTTTCCCCTACATTTAACACAAATACTATGAGGGTCCACAGAAGCCTTAGGAAGTTGAGTACGACAACCTTTAACACACTTCCGAAACACAGGGGAGGGGTCAGCCATATTGAATTGGTAAGAGAGAGACCAAAAACATAAACAAAGGTTAAATTACATAAATTAACCCCAAAACAAAAAGATTTCAAGAAAAAATGAAAAGGAAATCAATTATGCGAAAGCCCAAACTTAAAAAACGGAGTACATCACCAAATAACCGTCCAAAACAGAGTAAGTTTCGAGAGAATTTCCAATAGTTCCAGCCAGCAATGGCGGCAGAGAAGATCTGAAGGGTTTGGTATAGTTCGACCTGTCTACCGCGAGGGCGCTAGTGTACACCTGGCATATCTACGATAGCCGCGAGATCTTGAATTTTCTGCCGGCGTCTAGGGACTTTAGCCATTCTTATATAACCAGCGGGTAAGTTTTATGTTCAAAAACAAAAGTTTCAGGATGAAGTGGGTCAGGAATATTTGACTCGGACCCCTTAAAACTTAAGATTCCCCCGACCTTGCAAAGGGGAAACCTCGTGACCACAAGTATAACTACGGGGGAAGGAATAGGATCAATGACATTAGGTAAGGACAAATCAACAGAACGAGATGAACTGCGCCTAACCCTGTCCCTCTCTAATCTTTTAATGTAATGTTCATAAGTTACCCACTCGCTATCGGTTAACGAAATGCATTCATCACACTGATCCCCAAAAGAACAAGACTTTCCCCTACATTTAACACAAATACTATGAGGGTCCACAGAAGCCTTAGGAAGTTGAGTACGACAACCTTTAACACACTTCCGAAACACAGGGGAGGGGTCAGCCATATTGAATTGGTAAGAGAGAGACCAAAAACATAAACAAAGGTTAAATTACATAAATTAACCTCAAAACAAAAAGATTTCAAGAAAAAATGAAAAGGAAATCAATTATGCGAAAGCCCAAACTTAAAAAACGGAGTACATCACCAAATAACCGTCCAAAACAGAGTAAGTTTCGAGAGAATTTCCAATAGTTCCAGCCAGCAATGGCGGCAGAGAAGATCTGAAGGGTTTGGTATAGTTCGACCTGTCTACCGCGAGGGCGCTAGTGTACACCTGGCATATCTACGATAGCCGCGAGATCTTGAATTTTCTGCCGGCGTCTAGGGACTTTAGCCATTCTTATATAACCAGCGGGTAAGTTTTATGTTCAAAAACAAAAGTTTCAGGATGAAGTGGGTCAGGAATATTTGACTCGGACCCCTTAAAACTTAAGATTCCCCCGACCTTGCAAAGGGGAAACCTCGTGACCACAAGTATAACTACGGGGGAAGGAATAGGATCAATGACATTAGGTAAGGACAAATCAACAGAACGAGATGAACTGCGCCTAACCCTGTCCCTCTCTAATCTTTTAATGTAATGTTCATAAGTTACCCACTCGCTATCGGTTAACGAAATGCATTCATCACACTGATCCCCAAAAGAACAAGACTTTCCCCTACATTTAACACAAATACTATGAGGGTCCACAGAAGCCTTAGGAAGTTGAGTACGACAACCTTTAACACACTTCCGAAATACAGGGGAGGGGTCAGCCATATTGAATTGGTAAGAGAGAGACCAAAAACATAAACAAAGGTTAAATTACATAAATTAACCCCAAAACAAAAAGATTTCAAGAAAAAATGTAAAGGAAATCAATTATGCGAAAGCCCAAACTTAAAAAACGGAGCACATCACCAAATAACCGTCCAAAACAGAGTAAGTTTCGAGAGAATTTCCAATAGTTCCAGCCAGTAATGGCGGCAGAGAAGATCTGAAGGGTTTAGTATAGTTCGACCTGTCTACCGCGAGGGCGCTAGTGTACACCTGGCATATCTGCGATAGCCGCGAGATTTTGAATTTTCTGCCGGGCGTCTAGGGACTTTAGCCATTCTTATATAACCAGCGGGTAAGTTTTATGTTTAAAAACAAATGTTTCAGGATGAAGTGGGTCAGGAACATTCGACTTGGACCCCTTCAAACTTAGGATTCCACCGACCTTGCAAAGGGGAAACCTCGTGACCACGAGTATAACTTATACCCTGTGAGAGGAATCAGATGAGTATCATACCTTATTTCCATTGGCGAGTCCAGCTGAAACTGGATATAGACTAGGATCCCCAGATGGGAGGGAGAAGGAGACGAAGAAGATAGATGGATGTCCTTCGTAAAACCTAGTGTAACCCAGTATCCTCAGCCAATGGTTACTGTCCCCTGAAAGGGAGTAAGGTAGCTACAGCACCCGCTGACCTGTCACAATAGGCCCTATAGAAAGGGTGTCTAGAGACCTATGTGTCACGTCGCTCAAATAGTGAGCGGTGAATGTAGATTGGCATTTCCAGACCCCAGCACTAAAGACTTAGGAGACTGAGAAATTTCTCTTAAACGCCAGTGAGGCAGCCACTCCCCTAACTTGATGGGCTCTGGGTTGTGCTGCCTCTGGGTCTCCGTGAAAAGACCTCGCAATAACTTTCTTGAGCCAGAAAGGGATGGTGTTGCGAGAGGTTCTATTCTTTACCTTGTTGGTACTAAGGAAGAGATGACTGAGACGTGGTCTGAAAGGTCTGGTGCGCTTCAGATATTTCTTTAGCGCCCTGACTGGGCATAGTAACGACTGGTCTCTATCCTGTGTTACCTTATTGAGGGTGGAAGACTTTAATTCCTCCTCTCCATTCCAGCTAGGACCAGGGAAGGCCAGGCAGTGGCTGCTGATGACTCAGCAGATAGATCTATATGCTCCCCCAAACCCCCCAACCTTAGTTCACAAGGATGGTAAGGTTGCAGGCACTAATGGCACTAACGAGTCTGAGCGGGACTCGAACCCCAGACTGTCAAACACCAGTCAGAGACGTTACCAATCAGGCCACAGCCAGAAGATCAATTCTGGTCTTGAGGTTTGGGGTGAACGACATAGCCTGTCTAAGGCTGGAGCGTCAAGAGGTCGAGGAGACAGATGCAAATCGCCGAGGCATGAGATATTACACATAGTTCTTAGAGTCCTTAAATAGGAAGATTCTAAGTCCCTCGACGGCAGCTCTCCCGAGGAATCCTCAGGCTGCGCTAATTCCTCGCGTGTTATTACAGGTAAAGTGGAGACGTGAGTAGCAGACAAACCTTATGTCTTACCCCTCGAAAGGGGAAGAACGGTAGAAGTTGGAGTGTCTGGAGGTAAGGGCGAAGATTGTTGACCAGAGTCGGAAGACTCTCTGTCATAAAAGTAAAACTCTTGATGACGATGGTCGCTTGCATAGCGCTAATTGCGTGCGTGCGCGGACACACTGTGCTAATTGTTACGAGAGCCTGACGACTCAGCGTAACTGAAACTCGAAGGTTCCAAGTCGTGTGAACTCGAAAGTCCAGCGCGACAGAGGCCTGAAGGACTCCTAAGGTCATGAGAACCCGTAGGATCAACGTGACGAGAGTTCACAGGCTCCCGATCACGCCCGCCGAAAGGGTGATCGCCACAAGACCCCAAGGGGTCAATGTGAGGAGAACCAGTAGGTTCAAAAAGACGTCTCCTTACAGCACGAAGGGGAGAACGTCAGGGATGAAGATAACTCCTCCGCAGGGTAGATTTGTTCTCCCGAAGGAGAACGTCGCTTAAGACAAGGCTCTCGCTCCGCCCCTGAAGGAGAACCAAAAGCGTAATGGGGAGGAGCGTGGATCAGCAAACTCCTACTACAAGTTTTCTCTAGTGAATGGGAGGAAGGTTCTCCCGAAGGAGATCGCCTAAAACAAGCTTTCTCCCTGCTCTATGGGGAAAAGCATAGGCGTAATAACCTCTCTCTCGCAAACGAGGGAGAAGTCCTCCCGAAGAAGGATATTGCCAAAGGCAAGATTTCTCCGCGCTCTATGGGAAAAAGTGAAGGCTTAATAATTTCTCTCTCGTGAACGAGGGAGAAGTCCTCCCAAAGGAGGACATTGCCTGAGACAAGCTTTCTCCCAGTTCTATGGGAAAAAAAGCATAGGCGTAACACTCTCTCTCTCGTGAACGAGAGAGAAGTTCTCCCGAAGGAGGACATCGCCTAAGACAAGTTTTCTCCCAGTTCTATGGGAAAAACGTAGGCGTAATAAACTCCCTCTCGTGAACGAGAGAGAAGTCCTCCAAGGAGGACATCGCCTAAGACAAGCTTTCTCCCAGCTTTCTATGGAAAAAAAGCATAGGCGTAATAATCTCTCTTGTGAACGAGAGAGTTTTCCCGAAAGAGGACATTGCCTAAGACAAACTTTCTCCCAGTTCTATGGGAAAAAAGCATAGGCGTAATAATCTCTCTCTTGCGAACGAGAGAGAAGTTCTCCCGAAGGAGGACATAGCCTAAGGCAAGTTTTCTCCCAGTTTTATGGAAAAAACATAGGCGTAATAATCTCCTTCTCGTGAACGAGAGAGAAGGCATAATAAACTCTCTCGTGAATGAGATAGAAGTTCTCCCGAAGGAGGAACAAGCTTTAGACTTGCTTTTTCCCCAGCTCAAGGGGAGAAAGCACAGACTGCAGGGACGAGATAGTAGAGATAAAACTTATCGAGCTGTTCGCAACTCTTCACGAAGGAGGGAAGGTTGCTGAATGGCTGAAGTGGGGAAGCTTTCCCTCGGAAGGGGGGTGGTTCTCTCACGCAGCCCAATTCCGAGGAAGGTTATCACTCCCTTGTAAGGGGAGGTTCTCTAACCCCTGGAGGCGAACCTCCTCGCAGCAATCTATGTTTCCCAACTAGTTGATCAAGTTGCAGGTTGACAACGAGTGCTACCTTGTAACATGGGCAGCTCATGAGCTGCCACATGAAGCAAAGGATAACGAACAGAGCGGCCGAAGCCTTCAGCATTGTGTTCTACTTCGCTGCTATCTGGGTGTTTTCCTTTAGCCTCTCTAACACGTTTCCCCTTTCCCTCCTGCTCTCAACTAAAGAGAAGAAGTCCCGAACCCCTGCATCTTCTTCCGAGGTTTCCGAAAGACTCGTAATCCTTAACTCAATAGGGAGCAAAGGAACTGGGGAGGTTGTCCTGTCTGAAACACGAGAGCGAAGGATTGACCCCGCGAGTGTATGATCGGAGATTTGCGTGTAGCACTATTTGCGCTTGAACACCTTGCGTGACGGGAGTCTGAAGACTATGCCATAAGAGTAAAACTCTTGATGGTCATGGGCGCAGTGTTGGTTGAGCGTATGCAAACACTCCGCGCGACAAGAGTCCGAAGACTCTGTCATAAGAGTAAAACTCTTGGTGACTTGTTTCACGAGAACCAGAAGGTTCAGCGTGATCGTGTGTGCCCCTTGAGGTTATGTTGCGAGAACCCGAAGGGCCAGAGCAACAGGAAACGGAAGTTTCCCTTGTCACGAGACACCGAAGTGTCAGCGAGACTAAATGCACAAGAGCCCGAGGTTTCAGCAACTTGGGTTGCGAGAAAACAAAGGGATAGCGCACCGGGAAACCAAAGTTTCCTTGTCACGAGACCCCAAAGGATCAGAGATCGAGAAGTCGAAGGAGAGAACGATCTTCTCTGAAGATAAGGAGTGAAAGCGAGGAAAAGCGCTCTATCTGACTTTTCTAGAGCAAATGGAGACCCTCAAACTATTATGCGAAGAAGAGGGTTCGAGGTCAGGACGTGCTTTGCCCTTGGCTGCGCTCCTGGCTTCTTAGATGATCCCTTGCAAGAGAAAGACAACAGCAAGGCAGAACGATGATGAGAGGGAGCGTTCTTCTTAGGTTTGTGCCAAGAGCGCATATAGTCTTGAGGCGAGACGTCTTGGGGATAGACAGAAGGTGAAGAAGAGCGAGAACGATGATGTCTCTTCCTATATCGCCTGTCTCTTCAGCGAAAAAAATCTAGGTGAAGGCGTAAACTGGCATGCGGGAGTGTTCTTGTACGTCTGTGCCAGCCGTATGGCGCGCGTGCAGGAGAAAGTTCCCTAGCGCGGCACAGTGGATTCATGCGGGGCGTGCGGGAGTGCAGGAGAATGTTGGCGCGCATCCCTAGGAGAGGATTCATGAGCATACGCATGGCATGCGCGCATATCCTTGTGGATGTGCATGGGAGAAGGCTGGCGCGTTGGTAAGGGTTGGCGCGCGGGAGAAGGCAGCATGGCTGACTTGTCAGAAGTCCTGCTATCAGTAGAAAGTTGGCGCGCAGGTTTTACTTGGCGGGTAGGATGGTGCGCAGGAGAGTGAGATGTTGGGCTCGTATGCGCACGTGCAGGGGAATGTTGGCACGTGGGAGAGCGCTGGCGCGTAGGAGAGCACTGGTGCGCAGGAGATTGATGGCGTGCAGATAGTTTGTGCACAGGTGATCACATGGCGTGTGATGGAGCTATGCTCTTGTTGGAGCGTATGCGCATGTTGGCGCATACACTCTTGATGCCCTATGTTAGGGTAAGGAGGAAGCGCTCTTCTTAAGTTTGTGACGAGAGCGCTTTAGTCTTGCGGCGAGACATCTCGTGAAGAGATACAAGGCGAGGAAGAGCGAGAACGATTATGTCTCTTCCTATGTCGCCTGTGTCACTGGCTAGAACGTCTGGGCGAAGGAGTACGAGGTCTCCTTTTCCTCTTCTCTCTCTCCCTCCCAGCCTCCGAAGAGGGCGAGGACAATGAAGAGGAGGAGGAGGAGGTACTGCGATGTCCACTTCTACATACTTGGCAGGGGGAGCCTCAGAACACCTATGACCTCTGTAGCCAGGGCATAGGGAAAGAGGATCCACCTCCAGCGGCGACATAAAGGCACCCAGAACACTTCCTCATAATAGAGGACATCACATCTAACAAAGAAAAAGAAAAAGGATTAATCAAAAAACCAAAAGAGAAAGGCTAGTCTGCCAGTCAAATAAAAGCAGGAGCAGCGGTGTTACCACTGTGACGGCTAGAATTCGATTGGAGGTAAACAGCAGCTACCGACCGGCGGTCCCCCCCCCCACCACCACTAATAGGTGGGTAATTACCTGCCAGGTCGTTAACGATCTTGTTAAGGTTTTTCTGCCGTATTTTCCAGCTCGCGCTAAAATATCTGCTCCTATAGTAAAGAATGAGGGTTTGTATCAAGTGTAAGAACAAACAGAAATTAATTGTTGAAAGTTTTTGAGGAAGTAATGAAAATTACAAGGTAGAGCATACTAAATATTCCAGTATTGAAAGTGAAGTCAAAACAAAAACCAAGAATGATGATGAGAGTATTTAGACAGCAAAGTAGATGAGGCTTGACAAAGCTATGAATTTAGAGAGTAGCTACGGTGTAAGAATTACTCACAAAATAATTTATGAAATCTCTATTGGGGCAAAGAAGCATATACCCATCAAAAAGAGAGATGGATCTGTTATAACAAAAGAAGTGAAGAAAGAAAATGTTGGATGGAACACTTTAGTGAGGTTATGAATAGGAAATATAAAGGGAATAATTTGATTGATATACCAGAAGCTGATGAAGACCTTGATGTGCCCATGAATGAGTTCAGTGTCTTTAAAGTCGAAGCTATCATCAAAAAGCTAGAGGTGGAAAGCCCCAGGTTATGATGGACTAACTGCTAGGATAATACTAGATAAAAATTAAGTGACACCCAGAATACTTACAAGATTATATTGTAGAAGCAAAACCTGATGAATGGGAATTAGGAGTGTTGGTGACAATGGCTAAAAAAGATCTGACAGATTGCAATAATTACAGACATCAAACTTAGATCAGTTGTCATGAAAATGACAAATTCGTAGATAATTTGTATTTTTCCTAACTATGCAAACCTTAGCTATATAATAGGGGTTATTACTTTCGGTGTAGCTGAAATGACGAGCCATTAGAATTTTAACGAGGGTTTACTACCCCACCGCTAGTTAGTGGGGGGTAGGGAGGGTATTTTGCTACCCCCCCTCCCCCCACTCACACACACACACCTGTGCTTGAGATCACTTTGCTTAGAGGTAGGACTTCAAGGGGGATAGGGCTGGCGGGCAAGTTTGATTAAATAGCTAAGGTTTGTATGGTTAGGAAAAATACAAATTATCTACGAATTTGTCATTTGTTCCGTAACTGACATACAAACCATGCTATTTAATAGGGGTGACTCACCCATTAGGAAGGGTGGAAAGTCCCGGCCAGTACTGGCTTTTGGCTTTGCCCGGGGACTCAGTATCTGAGTGTGTCAGCACTCAACAATAAGGAGTCCCTGCACCTCGCTAGAACCTTGCTACGCACGGGCTGCGGCCTACGTAAGCTGTGTGTGAAGGTATAAAGTGTGACTCGTCCTAGAAAGTTGACCTGTAATCCTTTAGATGGAAACTTTAGGCTAGGACTCTTCCAATACCACCTCGTCAGGGTATGGGGACATGACAGTATTAGCTTAATACTAGAAACACAAGGAAACATGGTTTACTGCAGTGGTTTGAGGTCAGCTGTGCAGAGAACCCAGGATGCTGCTTTCCCCAAGAGAGGGGAGGATGAAGAAAAGAATAAGGGCCAGACATACCTTTTCATTCATGCAGACTAAGACCGGGTAACAATGCTCTCAACCTTCTGCTTCTTGTCCATTAAGGAGCCTGAGGTTTTAAACCAGCTGTTGTGCAGCCACCACAGGGACGATAGAAAACGTATCGAGCCTCCTGTGGGTCACGTCTTGCAGGTAGTGGGCTGTGAAGGTCGTCTGACGCTTCCACACCCAAGCTTGGAGCACCTGCGTCACTGAGAAATTTTTCTTGAAGGCCAGGGACGTAGCTACGCCCCTGACATCATGTGCTCTAGGGCGACGTGACGGAGGAGGGTCTGGATTCAGGGAGAGATGAATCACCCTATGAATCCATGCAGAGATGGTGCTCTTGGTGACCCTCCTCTTAGTCCTCCCAGTGCTCACAAACAATGCCTGCATCTGGGGACGGACTGCAGCCGTTCTTTTGAGATGTAGCCTCAGACTCCTTACTGGGCACAGTAGGAGATGGTATGGGTCATCTGTTACAGAACGAAGACTCGAAATCTGGAAGGAGTCGAACCGAAGGTCCGGCACCCCCGGATTAAGAGTCTTAACAATAAACTCAGGGACGAATTTGGACGTTACCTCACCCCATACCCTTGAATGGATGATGTCATATGAGAGACCATGAAGTTCACTGACTCGCTTGGCTGAGGCCAAAGCTAGTAGGAACACCAACTTCCAAGTTAGGTGGCATTCTGAAGCCTGGTGTAATGGTTCGTAGGGAGGTCTCTTAAGAGACCTGAGAACTCAAACCACGTTCCATGGAGGAGGTCTCACTTCCGACTGAGGGCAGGTAAGTTCATAACTTCATATGGGTAGGGAAAGTTTCAGCGAGGAAGAAATGTCCACTCCTTTAAGCCTGAAGGCTAGACTTAAGGCTGAGCGATAGCCTTTCACCGCCGAGACTGAAAGGCGCATTTCTTCCCGCAAATACACGAAGAACTCCGCTATTGCTAGAATAGTGGCATCGAGTGGAGAGATACCCCTTCCACGACACCAACCACAGAAGACTTTCCACTTTGCCTGGTAGACAGATGCGGATGACTTTCGCAGAGATCCAGACATCCTAACCACAACTTGTTGCGAAAATCCTCTCTCAGCGAGGAGATGCTGGATAGTCTCCAGGCGTGAAGTCGTAGCGAAGCTACGGCTTTGTGGAAGATGTTGGCATGTGGTTGTCTGAGTAGCTCGTGTCGTGGAGGGAGTTCTCTCGCAAGTTCCGTTAGGAGTTGCAGAAGGTCCGGAAACCATTCTGCGTAATGCCATAGCGGAGCAACAAGGGTCATTGAAAGATTGACCGATATTCTGGTCTTGTTGATCACCCTCCTCATCAGACAAAACGAGGGAAAGGCGTACACGTCGATGTTGTCCCACCGTTGTTGGAAGGCATCTTGCCAGAGCGCCTTGGGATTCGGGACTGGGGAGCAGTACAGCGGAAGCTTGAAGCTCAACACTGTTGCGAACAGATCCACAGTCGGGGAACCCCACAAAGTCAGGACTTTGTTGGCTACTAGATGATCCAAAGACCGGTACTCACTATCTGAGACGCTCTGCTCAGATTGTCGGCGAGCACATTCCTCTTGCCTGGAATGAAACGTGCCGATAGTGGAATCGAGTGGACTTCGGTCCATCTCAGTATCTCTTCTGCGAGATGGGATAGCTGCTTGGAAAAGGTACCTCCTTGCTTGTTGATGTAAGCCACTACTGTGGTGTTGTCGCTCATCACCACCACAGAGTGACCCGCCAGGTATTGTTGGAACTGTTGAAGGGCCAGGAAGACAGCCTTCATCTCTAGGAGATTTACATGGAGATACTTTTCTGATTCTGACCACAGGCCTGAGGTCCGAAAACAGCATCAAATCCAGGGGGAGGACGAGAAGGTCCACTCCTTTTTGTAGGTTCTCGTCTGTCACCCACCACTGGAGGTCCGTCCGTTCCGCAGGTCCCATAGGGATCATGACGTGCGGGGAATCGTAACCCTGATTCCACCGAGACTTGAGTCACCACTGGAGGGATCTCATCATGAGGCGACCATTGGGAACTAGACGAGCCAAAGATGAGAGGTGACCGAGGAGACGTAACCACGATTGGGCTGGAAGTTCTTCTCGTCTGAGGAAAGAGCTTGTGACCCTCCTCAGCCTTGCTATCCTCACGTCTGATGGGAAGGCTTTGTGGAGATTGGTGTCTATAATCATGCCTAGGTAAACCAGTCTTTGAGTGTGAAGCAGAGAGGACTTCTCGAGATTTACCATGATCCCCAGATCTTGGCAAAGTCCCAGAAGTTTGTCTCGGTGTCGAATAAGGGCTGACTCCGAGACTGCTAGGATCAGCCAGTCGTCCAGATAACGGAGGAGACGGATGCCGATCCTGTGTGCCCACGACGATATTAGGGTGAACACTCTGGTGAAAACCTGTGGTGCTGTGGAGAGACCGAAACACAGCACCTTGAACTGGTAAACCTTGTTGTCTAGGCTGAATCGTAAGTACTTCCTTGAAGACGGATGGACTGGGATCTAGAAGTACGCGTCCTTCAGATCCAATGTACAGTACACATGAAGTCTTGCGGTCTCACTGCAAGTCTGACCGTATCTGCGGTCTCCATGCTGAACAGAGTTTGCTTGACAAACTTGTTCAGAGCCGAGAGGTCAATGACTGGTCTCCAGCCTCCAGACGCCTTATTTACAAGAAAGAGTCGACTGAAGAAGACTGGGGAGCCGTCAAGGACCTCTTGGAGAGCGCCCTTCTTCAACATGGTCTGGACTTCTGCCCGAAGGGCTTGCCCCCTGGCTGATCCCGTGGCAAGGGAGCTCAACGACACTGGATCCGCTGTCAGGGGAGGTACAGATGTTGTGAACGGGACACGATATCCCTGACTGATTACGGAAATCATCCAGGAATTGGCCCCGAGTTGCTGCCACCTGTTCGCGCAACTTTGTAGGCATCCCCCCACTGGTGGACATGCAGGCGGACAGCCAATCTTAGCGATTGTGGCCTTGGCCGCATCCCTCTAGGATTCTTTCCTCCCCTGGAGGACTTTTTACCTTTCTTGTCCTTGACAGAAAAGGGCTTAGACACCACCGTCTTCGCTGCCGCTGCCGGTTTCGTGGTCTTGGTGGAGAGTGGCTGCTGGGGTGCTGGAGGTTTATAGGGCTTCGATGTCAGAGCCCTATGTAGGAGAGAGTCCTGGTTGGACTTCCTCCATCTCTCAGCGGCCTGCTCCACGTGCCTAGGCTCAAACAAGTTCTTTCCCATAACGGAAGAATGCCTGAGCCCGCTGATCTCGCTATTAGGGACCTTTTGATGGCACCTCTCAGACACCGCATCTCGACGTTTCAAGATGGTGTTAGCCCACAAGTTCGAGACTTGGTGGGCTAGAAACTCAATCGTGCGAGTGCCTGAGAGTAAAAAGGTCTCCATAGCCTTCCTGGTACTTTCTTTGGATAAATCCTCCGAACGTATCAGGATACCTAAGGTCCCTAGCCAGATATCCAGCCACGAAGTGGCCTGCATGGCACACTTCGCCACCTTCTCCTGGCTAAGGATCTCCGTTGCCGAGAACGAGACCTGCCGGTTGGAGAGTCTCTCTAGAGAGACTTCCCTGGTAAGCTCTTCTAACGAATGGTGAAGGGGAAGAGCCAAACAAGTCTCCTCTACGATGTCGAAGTACCTCCTCTGTTTGACACGAGGAGGTGGGAGGAGCTTGTTGCCGGTGCTGGATCGGCTGGAGGAGGCAAGCTCGGAGAGCTGAACTTCGATCTTGTCTCTGGCACTCTTGACCCCTTGAGACCAGGGCAAAGCCGCAGTGGTCTTCGAGGGTTTTTGAGTCCCAAAGACTCGGTCCAAGACCGTGTCTTTGCCCTCACGAGGAGGAATCTCTAGGTCAGCAAACCCATTGAGATTCCTCATAAGGGTCAGAACCTGCCAGAACGCGTCTTCTGACTCCTGCAGCTCTCCTCCTGAAGGACTAGCAGCGAAGTCTCCTGTCCCCAAAGGCTCTTCTTGGAGGGACTCGCGGAAGTTCTCCAAGTGACTGGCTGGCTCCAGTCTAAGCCTTGATGAAGACTTTAGTACAGTCTTGGAGTCCTTCGACTCCCTCCTGGGAGGGATGCAAGACTCCAACAACGACGGTGGTAGGCTCTTCTCCACCCCTACCCAAGAAGACTTTCCAGCGCGATGTGGGGTTTCCCTCATTGGTGCGATGGGGGAACGTCTCACCTCACGTGACTCCCCTGAGGACGGGAAGTCTTCTTCCAAAGGGGAGGGAAAGAAAGTCTGGGGGGGTGAGGAGGCCTGCCTCAAGGACTTACGAGGAGTCAGCTTTGCCCTCGGAGAAGTTACCACGTTTGAAACTCCTCTTTTCCTCTTCAGGGGAGTACAAGCTGCCAAGGATTTGTGGCCCAGGTCAGAGAGAACAGGCTTAAATGCCTGCATGACCACTCTGACCAGTGTCCCAAACCAAGGCTGCTGGCTGACGGATGCGCTGTCAGATACTCCCTCTGGAAGGAAAGTGATCGACCTATCCCTGGGAGGAGTTACTAAAAGGGGGTTCGCCTGAAAAGAAGAGGATGATGGAGAAGAAATGTCCCTGGACCTTTCTGGAACCTTCCCCCCTGCCGGCGAGCGCGCTGTTTCTGCGCTTGGGGGGACGGGGAATGCGACGATGACGACCTTGCCGCGCGTTGTCCTGCAGCCTCGCGCGTGGGGGGTATTGGCGATCGTGCTGGCGCTCGCGTGATGGGGAATACCCTGGGTCGTGCACGGGCGCGCAGGCGAGCGATGGCGCGTAGGCGAGCGATGGCGCGTAGGCGAGCGATGGCGCGAGCCGGAGACAGCAGAAGGTGCGCAGAAGGAAGGTTACGCGCTTGAATGTTCGCGCGCGCGGGCGCGCAGGGTCAGGCTGAAGAGCCCGTGCGAGCGATGATACCGTTGGGCGCACGCACACAAGAAATGAGTACACACATCAGGCTGGGGAGATGAACGTGGGTGCGCAGGGCACGCGTGCGCATCCTCGTGGGCGCGAGTGGGAGACTGCGCGCGAAGGCGTGCTGGCGAGGGATGGCGCGCAGGTGGAAATCGACGGCACGTTGGCGAGAGCTGACGAGCAGGGGAAGTATTCAACTTCCCTACTGCGCCCAGATCAGAAGATCGTGGGCACGCAGGAGATCGTTGGCGCGCAGGAGATCGTTGGCGCGGAGAGCGCTGGCGCGTAGGCAAGGACTGGCGCGCAGATGAGCGCTGTCGCGTTGGTGAGTGCTGGCGCAGGAGAACGATGGCGCGCAGAAGGTTGAAGGCACGCAGGTGAGCGCTGACGCGCAGGTGAGTGCTGGCGCGCTTTAGCAGGAGCATCGTCGGCAGTAGATGAGCGCTTGCGCACAGGAGAGCGCTGGCGCGCAGGTGAGCACTGGCGCATAAGGGACGTATGTGCGAACTTGCGCATACGCCCTTGTTGCCCCGAAGGGACCGTTGCCTTTTTCACAACAGGATGTATCGACGCCCACAGTGCATCAGCAGCCAGGAACGGCAACGGTAGGTCAGCAGGTCTGACGGGTGGAAGGTTGACGTGTCCTTTGTAAGGACAACCTTCCACCGAAGGGGATCGCGAACGATCCACTGAGAGGTCCAGGGTTGTAGCTGGGAGAGTCGGAAAACGATGGCGAGGCTCCTCTGCGGTGGACTGCGGCGGAGACGATGAACCGAAGAGGCGCCTCCTCACACCCTTGTGAGGTGAAGGAAGGCCTCTCCGGCGAAGAGGAAGGCGAGCTTTACGCCGTATGCGCCCTCTGGGGGCCGTAGGGTCAGCGAGCTGACTGTCAGCAGTCCTCCGAAGAGGAGTCTCTGTGAGTGAACTCCCCTGAGAGGGAAAATCACTAGCAGGAGAGACTGTTGGACTTAGTTCCTCCCTCGAAGGATGAGCAGAGGGAGAAACTAAGCCTTCAGCTACAGCAGGTTGATCAGGTGCAGAGGTTGGAGATACCGCATCGGAAGTCTCTGCCACCACAATGTCGACAATAGACAGAGGATCAACCTCTGCCAAAGTCAGCGATTGTTTGACAGCGGCCCCCAACCGGATCATGTCAAACAAGGCTTCCTTGGAGGGCGAACCCTCAAGCCCCAAGGAAGACCAAAGCTGAAACAAATCATTAGTGCATAAATTAATATTAAAATCCTCCCCCGGGGGAGGAGGAGGAGCTGCCTCGGTATGGGAGGCAACTCCCTCTCCCAAACCCCGAGTTCGGGCAACAGAACTATGGCCTACGCTACCACTCGACAGTTTTTCGGAAGAAACCGATCGAGCGGGAGCTTCGGAGGAGGTTTGGGCAACGGAAGAAGAGTCCTTAGGATTTTCTCCTTACAAAGAAACCTTCGAAGGAGAAATATCCCGCTTGGACTTCTTCTTTCGTCCCCCAGAAACCCTCTCCCACTGGGAGGTAGACCACTCCCTACACTCACCACACTTATTAGTTCTATCACACCGTTGGCCCCTACAATAAGGACAAAGGGTGTGAGGGTCCGTATCGACCGCCGACATAAACGTACCACAAGGGCGGTCGGGTAATCCAGGACACTTTCGCATGATAGCAGAGGCAAACTTCAAACACACCTGTAAAAGAAAAAGCAAAAAGCATTAATGGCTGTCAGAAAGGCGAGGGTGAAAACGGACATGTCCGACTACCACCCGAGCCAAGAGCAAAGTGAGCTCAAGCACAGGTGTGTGTGTGTGCGTGTGTGTGTGGGGGGGAGGTTTTAGCAGCAAACTACTCTCCCTACCCCCCGCTAACTAGCGGTGGAGTAGTAAACCCTTGTTAAAATTCTAATGGCTCGTCATTTCAGCTACGCCGAAAGTAATAAACGGATTTTGAGCGAAGCGAAAAATCTATTTTTGAGTGAGGTAGCCATGTCGTCCTGATGGAAGTTCCTTCGTTAGTGGCTTCCTAGGTTATATTTGACTAGTGATATATCCCAGAGAATTTACCAAAGGTATCCAGAATTCTAACTCCTGGAGCGAATATCCCTTAAAGATCTTTAAAAGGGGATATAGCATAATATCAGAGGACATATTCTTGACACGTCGCATAGCTATCTACACCCCTAATAGCATAGCGTTTTCGCTTCGAGGGGAAAGTGGCAAGAATATAGGAGAGCCGTTATTAAGGCAACGCTCTTACTGTACTGTAAATAGGCGCCACTCCGCCACCTCGTGGCGCCATCTAGCCATTCTTTGTAGCTTTGTAGGTGTTACAGATACAGTACATTAGGGAGGGAATCGTTATCCTTTTGTCAAAAGGTGGGCGGGTCCATCAGGACGACATGGCTACCTCACCCAAAAATAGATTTTTCACTTCGCTCAAAATCCATTTTTTGGGCTCAGGCCATGTCGTCCTGATGGAAGTTTACCAGAGCATTAATGTATCTGTGGATTTTCAATAGTGCCGTTCATCTCGAGATAAATTTTCCTTTGGTCTTCTGGACCTAGAGACACTTGATGTTACCGTTATACATCATTCAACTGATCATGTCATATGTCAGTGCTTCCTGCCCCCTACAGGGAAGAGTCTGGGTAGACTTTAGGAAAAAACCCGAGGATTGTGAGTTCAAGGAACAGAATAGCAAACAGTTTGTATATTAGTGTCGTCATATACATAAAGCATAGTTTGTACTTAGATGGTATTGATCTGTGTAAGTTACTGAAAACCTCCCGGGTCTGGTTGTTAATAGAGACAGACAGGTTTATATACATGGAAACCTTAATTCAGTAAGATAAACAGTTTAGTACAATCAGTCCTTACCTGGTTGCTTGGAACAGTAATAACCTTAGATCCTAGTGTTTTCCTAGATATCAATAGGATCAAAAGATGTTCTGACATTTATATAAAGTTTAGAATATTTGGGGCGAAATGAGACGCAAAGATTCCTACTATTGTTTATTACAAAAATAAAAAATAGAAATCATGGTTGTAACAATCAATTACATTTTATGCTGAATGAATCTGCATAAGAGCATAACTAGTAATAACAGAAATAAATTAAGCTTCACCTGAAAAGGGAACACAAGCCACTCTATGGGAAATATGTAAAGATTTCACTATGTATTCTGTTGTTACAAGGAACACTATGCATATAAATATGCATGGCACATGTGTTAGTCTATTATGCTTAATGGCACCTGTGTAGTTAGAACAGTCTATAGTGTCATCACTAGACACACTACTCACATGATATACCTTAAGAGACTATCATGCACACCCTTCACTAAAAGTCCCAAATAGTGCACTGTTCTTCGCAGAAGTCAGGCGGCATGTTTTAGAACACTACCTGCTGCCACCACAAAATGCTTTATCTCCTGTAATTGCTTCGCGTAGTGTTTGAAGAAGACTCTGGATGACTTTCATCCAGTATAAGCGCGAAGGCTTTCAAACGACATAGTCTGAAAGAAATTTAGATACGAGGCGACTTTCCTCGGATCATGACCTGCGGGTGTACTGTCTGGATCCGCTCTGCGAATAAAATAGGTGATTTTTGCCCTTATCTGTTTCAAGGGTAATGTTGAACCTGATGTTTCTCCCCTGAAAAGCTGACCTCCCTTAAAGTCTGAAGTTCGACGAAGATAGACCTTTAGGCATTCCACTGGGCAGAGGGATGCTTCTTCCTTCAGAGGGCAGATTCTCCAGGGACCCCATCTCTTAGTGGGCAGCTCGTTCTTGGCGAGAAACGTTGGGTCCGGAAAGAGGTTCAGTTCTCCGCAGTCTGTGAACTGAATGTGGCCATCATCCCTCGAGAGGGCCACTATTTCGCTGACTCTGGCTCCCGAGGCTAGTGCAAATAAGAATATCACCTTTTGAGTCAAGTCCTTTAGCGGACAATCTCCATTGTTCAGAGTTGATGCTAAGTGAAGAACCTTGTCCAGAGACCATGAAATGGGCTTTGGAGGGGCTGCGGGCCGAAGTTTAGCGCAGGCTTTGGGGAATCTTGTTGAAGATTTCGTTAGAGAAGTCTACCTGGAAGGCGTAAAGCACTGGTCTGGTTAGGGCAGATTTGCACGTAGTGATCGTATTGGCTGCTAGACCTTGTTCATGGAGATGGATGAAGAAGGACAAACAAAAATCCGTAGAAATCTCCTTAGGTTTCTTTGCCTTGACAAAGGCGACCCATTTTTTCCAGGAAGACTCATATTGTCTTCTTGTTGACTTTGACTTGTATTCTTCTAAGAAGTCAATACTGTCCTTTGAAATCCCAAACCTTTTCTTGACTGCTAAGGTGAGAAAATCATGAGATGAAGGTTCCGGGACTTCTGTGATGAAGCTGAGACAGTCAATTTCTGCACTTGCTGAGTCAGAACTGGATCCGGCAACGGGATCAGCTTCAGGCGTAGTTCCGTTACTAGGGGGAACCAAACACTGTTGGGCCACTTGTGGGTCACTATCGCTGCTGTCCCGTGAAAGGATCTCAGCTTGTCGAGGACTTTCAGCAGAAGGTTGGTTGGAGGGAACAGGTATATCTTGGACCATCTGTTCCAGTCTATAGACATCGCATCCGTTGTTTCCGCTAGAGGATCCTCGTACGGGGCTACATACCGGGGTAGCTTCTTGTTGTCGCTCGTTGCGAAGAGGTCTACCTGCAGTCCTGGGACTTTGCATAAGATGAAGGAGAATGATCTTGCGTCTAGGGACCATTCCGACTCTACTGGGTTGAACCTGGAAAGAGCGTCCGCCGTCACATTGCGGAATCCTTGAAGGTGGACTGCTGACAAGTGCCATCTCTTCTTCTCCGCTAGTCAGAGGATGGCCAGTATTACTTGATTCAATTGAGGCAATCTCGAGCCCTGTCGATTTAGGCATCTCATTACAACCTCGCTGTCTAGGACCAGACAGATGTGGATCGAGCAGCGAAGTTTCAGTTTCTTCATTGAGAGAAAAACTGCCATGGCTTCCAGAAAGTTGATGTGGAAGGTTTTGAAGAGGGGAGACCAGGTTCCTTGGACTTTCCGATGATGAGAGTGGCCTCCCCACCCTTCCTTTGAGGCATCCGTGTGAACGGTGGCTGACGGTGGAGGTGGTTGCAAGGGTACCTTCTTCTTTAGGTTCTTGACCTCCGACCATGGCTTGAGTAGGGATCGCAGACGATTTGGTATAGGTCTCTTTAGATCTCTTCGAGCGTTTGATGCGTATTTTCTCCAAACTCCTGATGCATCATTTAATTGTGCTCTCAACACTGGATCTGTCACTGAGGCAAACTGGAGGGACCCCAACACACTCTCCTGTTGCCTTCTTGATATCCAGGCGGATTGAAGGAGTCTCTTGACAGATCCCGGTATCTCTTTCCTCTTCTTTGATGGAATGGAAAGGCAGTGAGACTGTAAGTTCCAGTGGACACCCAGCCACTGGAACGTCTGAGCTGGAGAAAGACGAGACTTTTCCAAGTTGATCTTGAAGCCTAGATGTTCCAGGAACTGGATCACTTCCTTGGAGGCTTGCGTGCACTCCTCCTTGGATGCTGCCCACACCAGCCAGTCGTCCAGGTAGGCTACTACCTGAATTCCCTTTAGGCGTAATTGATGAATGACTCCATTCGCAAGCTTGGTGAATACCCTTGGAGCTATGTTTAGGCCAAAGGGCATGGCTCTGAAGACGTATTGTCTTTTCTGAAGTTTGAACCCTAGGTAGGGGGAAACTTGACGGTTGATTGGTACGTGCCAGTACACATCTGTCATGTCTATGGAGACTGTATATGCCTGTTTGGGCAAAAGGGTCCTTATGTGTTGAAGCGTCAGCATTCTGAACTTGTAGTTCACTATGAACTTGTTGAGTGGTGATAGGTCCAGAATGACTCTGAGCTTTTCCGAGTCCTTCTTCGGAACACAAAATAGCCTTCCTTGGATTTTGATGGACTTCGCCCTTCTTATAACTCTCTTGTTTAAGAGTTCCTGAACATATTCTTCCAATATGGGGGATGAGTGTTGGAAGAATTGAGGGAAGTTGGGAGGAGTTGTGTTCCAACTCCACCCTAGTCCATTCTTGACTGTGGGCCCAGGGATCGAAGGTCCAGCGATCCCGAAAGAGGAGAAGTCTCCCTCCTACCGGTAGCATCTCACTTTGAGTGCTGGTTGGAGGATTTACCTCCTTGGCCACGTCCACGTCCGCCTCTGTTGCCCCTGCCTCTGGAGGGGTGCTTTGAGGATCCTCGAAAGGAACCTCGAGACTTCGGCCTAAAGGTCGCTGACTGTCTTTCGAAAGCTGGGGTGAAAGCGGGCGACTGTGTCGCCACCATCTGGGGGACCAGCTGGAAGGTGGTGGTTGGCTGTGCTACCGTCTGTTGCACTGTGGCCATGGGAAGCTGTTGTTGTTGCCTGGGACGAGAGGGCACTCTTGGTCGTTTCGTCTTCCTTTTTGGCTGAGGACCCTCGTCAGCGGAAGACTTCCTCTTGGAGGACAAGCCCCACTTGGAGAGGAGATTCCTATTCTCCGTTGCGGCTTTGTCCACTTCGCTTGGGAAGAGGTCTTTTCCCCAGATGTTGGAAGCTATCAGCTTCCTTGGTTCGTGCCTCACCGCAGCCGAGGCAAACACGAACTCCCTGCAAGACCTTCGGGCTTTAATGAAATTAAACAGGTCTTGGGTGACCGTCGCCAGATGAGCCTTGGCGAAGACCATGTACATGTCTGGGGTTTTCGATATGCTTGCCATTGTCTCTAGCCCCGTCTGCAGAGACATAGAAGCGGCAAGACGTTCTTTTGTCTCCTGCTCTCTGCGCAGGAGAAAGTCCGACAACTTGGGGAGGACTTCACCGAACTGACGTCCAACAATGTCTGCCTCCAGCTTCCCGACTGTGAAAGTGTTGTGAACGTCTTTCCAGTCCGCATCATCTGATGGAAAGGCGAGGGAAAAGGGTCTACACTCCTAGAGTGTAGGACAGGGTTTCCCTGCCTCAACCGCCTTAAACCCTTTGTCCATAAAGGGAAAGGCACGAGAGGGATCAGCAATAAAGGAAGGGTGCTTTTTCCTGAGAGCCGGCACCTTGGAGCTAGTAAAGGCCCGCTCTTTCAAGGTGTTGGTAATTAAGGCCTGGGCCTTGGGGAGGTCAAGAACGATGACCTCTTTTGGCTCTGTCTCCTCTTTGGACGAAGGTTCCGTCCTCAGACGGACATAGCAGTCCGGATAGGCCCCTTTGCTGGGCCAGAACTCTACATCATCCACTGGAACTGTGCCCAGTTTCTCGGAGAGGAAGATCTTCCCCCCTGACATCGGCATATGCTCCGCATACCTCCAAGGATTGACGTCAGAGAAAGCAGGAAGATCCTTGATGTTTAGCTTCTTCGGGGCTAAACGCGTCACCACGAGCTGGCGCATCTCCGTCCGAAGAGAAGCCTCCTTCTCAGACGATTTCTTTTGCATGTCCTGGAACATAGACAGAAGTGAGTGCAACGTACTCGTGATCGAATCTAACTGGGGGGCAGAAGAAGAGGTCGAAGGCACCAGCTCGGCCACCGTAGCAGAAGAAACCGAAATCGTTTCGGCTTTCTCGGTCTCACCTTCAGGGGGTACATCATCCTCCTGTTCCAGTTCTTCCACCAGGAGATTGTGTTCAGTCTCCTCTGAGACAACCGACATGTTGTCCTCAAGCTGGATGCCCTTCAAGGCGTCTGATACAACAGATTCTATAGGAATCTGGACGAGGGGAATCTCGGGTTGAGCCTGGGGAACGATTGCATCCGATGATGCCCTAGGGAACAGACAGTCCCTCATCCTTTCATTAGGAAGGTATGGGCCAGAGGTATTCTTCTGAAAACCCTTGACCCATTTTCGCAGCGTCTCTCTTGCTGCATCCCTTGACTCTGTAGACTTTTGATCATCAAAAGCCTCCTTAACAAGTTTGTCACAAACGGTACATACCTGTGGGTCCCAATATTTAAAGAGATACCTTCGTGACTGCGCAGCGAGCGTGGGCCCTGCACATGTCATGGCCGCAGAGGTTCCTACTGCGGACCCTGCAGAAGTTGTTCCCGCACTCGGGATGCTCCTCCTGTAAAGAAAGAAAAGCATATAAGTATTCGGTGAAATTCTCAGATTTCATCATACATATTTTTTTAAAATACAGTACTGTATATAGCTTAGGATAGGGTAAGCTAGAAAAAGGAAAAGACACCTACTTATGTCTCCTGTCCAGCCCATTGCTGTGACCTCCTTCAATATTGAATACTAAATTCTTAAAGAATTTGGGAAGATAATATCCTTGGATATAAAGTGTCTTCTTAACACTGTCTTCTAGATTCAATATTGGGGAATTGGTAATGGTTGTTAACCATTAAAAAGGCAGAGAGAATCGCTCTCTTAAATGTGATGGTCCCACAATAGGCTGCCCATGAGCACCTTGTAGGTTGGAAAAAATTAGTATGGGCTACAGCACTGACTGCCGGTGGCATGCCGCCAGTACTGCCGTGTCTTGCCGGCAGGTTCCAGGCTTATGGAAGGCAAGTACTGCCTTCAAGACGATGGGTGGCAGGTCGCCGGCAGTTGCTCTGCCGCCGGCAGTCAAAGGGTCCCTCTATCAAGTAGGACCCAGCGGCAGCCGGCGGTTAAATGTCTAGACTTTGGGTGGCCGGCCGCCGGCAACTATGTTGTCTGCCAGAGTATGCCTATTGCCTTTGGTCGTCGATCAGCGGCGCCCATGGCCAGTGGCAGCAGAGCTAACTGCCGGCAGGCGTCCAACATGGCTGCCGGCAGCTGTAAGCTGCCAGCGGTCGGCCCAGAATGAGGAAAGGCAAAGGAAAAGGAGGATGGAGGAAGATAAAGGCTCAGCCTTGCCGACCTACATCCGGAATAAGGGTTCAAATGGAAGGGGGGAATTAAATTCGGGCTTCCATCCGACAATATCCTATCCATATTGGTAGCATGGATATGGAAGGCAGTCCAAGGGAAGGCTGAAGAACACTCAAAGAAAGATGGGGGCTCCTGCCGGCAGCCAGCTCAGCCGGCGGCAGGCAGGAGACCCCAGGCCAATTCTTCAGACTACCCATAGGGTCGAATGTAGAATGACGGCCAGGGTGTGTGATGGCTAGGCCAACACAAAAGGGACAGCAGGGGAGGGGCAAGGGTCCTATAGGTGAGGTAATACCCAAAGGCACTACCGACCTGGGCGATTCTGATCCCGTAGTAGACGAATTCATAGTTGGGGAATTCAATTCCCCAGGTTGGGTTAGTCTAGGTGAGAAGGCGGCACCCAGGACGCAATCTCAAAAGGGAACGGAATCTCGTACCAGAGATCTTAGGCAGGGGAAGAGTTCAATTCTTCGGCTTTAAATCTACCAGCACAGGACTGTCTGCTAGGCTAAGGGAGGAGGAATTGTCATATAAGACCTCCAGGGTATGGCCTAGGGAGGTCTAGCCTCCTGTAAAGGCAACCTAACCTGACTTGGGAAATCATTTCACCAAGACAGACAGATGCCAAACACAGACATTCTACTCTGATGTCCCGTTCTAAGCTCGAAACCAACTCAGAGGTTAAGAGAAAGAAACGGAATGCCCCAGTAAAGATTTGCCAGAACTCAGTTCAGGGCAAAGCTAACCGAGGGTAGCCTAGGCTAGTCAAAGGGAAGAGGAATTGCTCTTAAATCCCGCCAAGAGATTGGTATTGGCTTGAAAGGTATAGGAGGTGTCAGTCTCCCCTTAAAAGACAATACAAGAGCAATTGGGGACATGTATGAAAGTATACTAAAGCCCCTAGGCTAGTAGCCTAGGTGCAGTGAGAATCGTTCACTGAAACTCTCTTGTATACTATCTTGGAAGAGGAAAATTTTATGCAGTAATATCTTAAATGTATAAAATATTGCGTGAGCTTCAATAAAACTTTACCAGGAAGGTTATATCATGCATGAAGTGTGAAGGTGCCTAGGCTAGGAAGCCTAGCACTCGTAAGGCTCGATATACTTAGCCAAATTCACGACAACAAGGACATAATATAAAAATTCCTAGCTAAATTGCTAAATAGCTAAAGTTAAAAAGCAAGCGATGCCGGGAAAGTCGTTCTGGCTAACTAAATATACAGAAAGAACGACCGCGTCCATGACGCCATCCAGCTGGCAACAGCTCTTGTTACGTTAATTACGATCTCAATCGAAGAGTAAAACTGGCAAGAGCTTACATTTACACAATTCAAAGATATTACTTAACTTTCCAGAAGCAGATGAGGCTGGTGAAGATAATCATAGCAACGAAAAAAGTCCAAAATAGCGAGAGATAACACGGGATAAACACCGGTCAGCAAAGCTACAAGGGAAAGAATGGCTAGATGGCGCCACGAGGTGGCGGGGGTGGCGCCTATTTACAGTACAGTAAGAGCGTTGCCTTAATAACGGCTCTCCTATATTCTTGCCACTTTCCCCTCGAAGCGAAAACGCTATTAGGCGTGTAGATAGCTATGCAACGTGCCAAGAATACGTCCTCTGATATTATGCGATATCCCCTTTTAAAAATCTTTCAGGGATATTTGCTCCAGGAGTTAGAATTCTGGATACCTTTGGTAAATTCTCTGGGATATATCACTGTAGTCAAATATAACCTAGGAAGCTACTAATGAAGGAACTTCCATCAGGACGACATGGCCTGAGCCCAAAAACCCCTATTAAATAGCGTGGTTTGTATGTCAGTTACGGAACAAATATATAGTATGCTTATTCTAAAGATGCTAGAGAGAAAGATTAATGAAGAGATGAACAAACAGGATTTAGAAAAGGTAGAAGTTACACAGACCAAATTTTCCTTTTGAGACATATTGTACAACAATGCGTAAAATATAGAAATCAACTTTTGATGGCATTTGCAGACTATGAAAGCCTTTGATAGTGTACATCCACCAATTTTGTGGAGAGTTCTGCATTATTACGAAATTCTTCTTATGTATTTGTTCCAGTGCAAATACACACCCTCCTCTATTTATAGGGGTATTACTTTTGGCGTGGCTGAAAGACGAGCCAAGATAATTCTAGTGAGGGCTAACTACTCCATACACTAGTTAGCGGGTGGGGGTGGGGTAGACCGGCTACTCAGCTCACTCACACCTCTTGGCTGAGTAAGCACTTTGCTCTTTGGCTTGTTAAAGTGCGGACGTACTGTTGCTCTCTCCCACATTTGACTTGCCTTGATTAATCCTTTCTCTTTTTCCCTTTGCAGATTGTGTGTAAGACTGGAGTCCCGGTATGCGTATGCGTACTTGTCCTTGTCCCGAGGGCCGAGACTGTGGTATATTTATGTCATCCGTTGAGACGGACCTTCACCTACTGTGGCCGGCTTGCCGGGGCCAACCGTGTTCTAGGGACGACACCTGTGATCAGTGTCAGATTAGTCTGCCTCCCAGTGTGAGAGGTTCAGGTGCCGGAAGAAGGCGAAGCATAACTCTCCACCTTCGGGGTCTTCAACGAAGTCGAAGAAATCAAGGGCTTCTTCTACCCCCAACCTCTTTCCAAACCTGCTCCTCTGCCAGTCCCTTCCAGGGAACAGCCAAGTAGCAGTGCAGGCGTGGTTACTCCACACTCTTTTACAGACATATTGTCTTTTTGACCATCGGTGGGCGTCTATGGGCCACTTTCGTAGGAGGTTCTTTTCAAACTCCTTCAATTGGGAGCGGAGAGAAGGCGGTCTTCTCCTTACTCCGCAGAGGTTGATCACCCTTCTGTGGGAGCAGGCGCTGCAGCCCGTCAGTCAGACCTCGAGTCTGTGTCCGATGCCAAGGATGTTGATCCACCAGGTGCGGTGGCAAAGCATACTCCGGGGTAGCTTTCCCCTTCGGGAGAACACGTCTCTCATTCACGAGAGAAAACCGCCACTGGCCATCGGCGGTCTCGTTACGCTTACACTTCTCCTCTTGGGGAGGAGGTAGAGCACTGCCTTAAGCGAAGTTCACCTTCGGGTGAACAAACCTTTCCTTCGTGGGAGGTAGCTATCGAGCTGGAATAGCCTCCCCCTCTCCAGAGGTTCGTAGGGTTGAGGGATTTGTGGGATTTGTGACCCCTCTCCATCCTGGACGTTCTTCTCTTCAGGCTGTGAGGAGAAGTCTTTTTGAACCTGCGGGTTCTGGCCATGTTGACCCTTCAGGGTCTCAGGATGATCACCCTTCGGGCTGGCATGATCACATGCCTTCGGGCTCTCGTGGCTCTGTGAGAACTTCGGGCCTTCGTTGCATTGAACCTTCGGGTTCTCACAACTTGGAACCTTTGGGTTCCAGTTGCATCGAGCCCTCGGGTTGCAACGATGGTCACTCTGAGCCTTCGGGTTCTCGGGCCATCTGTTACGTTGAACCTCCAGGTTCTCGTGACAGGGAAACTTTGGTTTCCCGTTGCGTTGAACTCTCGGGGTCAAGCAACCCAGGTTACACCGACCCTTAGGGCTCTCGTTCCAGTCTTTTATGTTGAACCTTCGGGTTCTTGTAGCAGGGAGATTTCGGCTTCTCGTCGCATGAATCATCCCTGGTTACGCTGAGTCTCATGTCTCTCATGATCCTTGTCACGTTGAATCTTATGTCTCTCATGAGAGAGTTTTCGGACTCTCGTCATGTTGAGCCTTTGGGCTCTCGTAACTCTATTGGACCTTCGGGTCCTTGCAGCACTTACCCTTTGGGTACACGCACTACATTTCCTGAGGGTTTTCATCCTCCTTCCGGATTCAGTGACGGAGTTCCTCCTGGTTCTCGTCACTATGATCCCCATGGGTTGCGCGACATGGAGTCACGCTACACCGTAGCTCCTGCCACTGGGTTTTGTCCTCTTACTCCAAATCGGTCACTTGCTGCATTACGCACCAGCGATGCATGATGTAGCAGCGTCTCGTGACGGAGCAATGTCTTGTGAAGTGGCAGCGTCGCACGACAGAGAGCGAGTTATCGCAATTTTCGTTCCTTTGCGGAACCCGTCTCACCTCGCCCCGGTGGTTTGTTCGTCCCTGGATGAAATTCCCTCTCCGTTTTTGGCTACAGAAGGTTTCCCTCCTCAGGGTAAACCTCCAACTGGGAGAGATACCCACCAACCTCTCCAGTTTCATGGCCTTCCACTAACTCAGAGACAGCCGTTGCCCACTCAACAGCGCCCAGACCCTCTCCCCAAGGGGATGCTTCTGCCAGTCCAGTAAGTTGCTTGCAGGTAAGAGGGCTAAGATTCCTGTAGAGGTTTCATAGCCAAAGGATCCACACCATCCTAAGGACCTCCCTCCCAGATCATCGGGAGCCTGAGACCCCCATGGCTGCGAGTATTATTTAACGTGATGCGGCAAGCCTTGACGGGAATCACCCCCCGTTCTCAGTCGGTAGGAGGCACTCCCAGGATTCCTCTATTGCTGCCTCTCATCCCTAGTGCCTCTCCTCTGTCTGACCCAAGGAGGAGTTCTGAGGGTACGGGGGTTCTCCCTCGCAAGGAGAAGCCCATCTCTCCTCGCAAGAGGGGACGGGAAGAGAACGCTCCAGAACTACAGGGCTGCCCCTGCAGTTCAAGATCCCACAAACCGAAAGGGAAGAGATAGAGGATACATCCTTCTCCCCCAAGGAGAACATGGCAATTTCCTAAGGGACTCGTTCCATCCCTCTCCGGTCGAGATAGTGCCTAAGGAGGCGCAAACCCCCTGACCCAGTGCGACATGGTGCCTCCTCCTGCAGATTTCCATCTGTCCTGTAGACCAACTAAGCCTGCAAGACCCACGCTGATGGAGGAATTTCTGCCTCAGCACAGAAAGCTCAAGGATTTATTTACTATCCCTAAATCCTCGGCCAGACTCCCCCTACCTCAACCTGAGAGGCAAAGGGAAGCAAGCACATCCACATAAGTTGCCCTGTCTCCGGCTTATCCTGACGACGACTTGGACCCACTCAGGGCTTCTATGGAAGCAAAACCTTCCTTGACTGGAGTCACAGCAGCTTCTTAAGGTCATTCTACAAATGAATGAGTGCAAGGATCTTGAGGAACATGAACTCAGGTTTGGGGTTCTCCACTTCCGCAGGTACTAGACCCGCAACTGGGTGCCGTTGGGTTAACGATGTCCTGGAATTCCTACCCCCTCACAAGAAGTGCCTCAACATATACCTCAGTAGAATCTTCCCAACAATCAGAGTATTCACGAAGCAGACTGAGAGGAAGACCAAGGCAATATCCTGAAGAGGTTGAAGGGCTGACAGATTGACAGTTTGACTCCCCTTCAGAAACCAAACTGCCTCTAGTTTTCATGCCCTTTGAGGCTGATGAAGCACTAAGTGCTTTAGCTTCTAAAAAGAAAATTTAAGCAGACAGCAAGTGACTGTCACTGGGTGGAGAGGAGCCTTGTCACCGTTCATAAGTATAAGATGGGGTACCTCGGTGGTTGTATGAATGCTGAGAGCAGTCCTGAGAGGTCACCTGTTCCAATTCCCTTCGGAACAAAAACGTGGAAGGTCTTAATGCATGAGAAGGTCTTAGAACATGAGGAGATCTTGATGCATAGGAAGACCTTGAGTCATAGAACAGGCTCAGCGTGTAGGAGGATCTTGGTGTACGGAAGGATCTCCGTGCATAGAATTTGGGCACTAGAATAGAAAAGGTGTCTAGTGATCTAGTTCCCTTATAACTCAATAGTCACGATCACATGAAGAACAAGCTCGAAGTGGCCAATTCCAGTAACCGAGTGCATGGAGACCAAGAACGTGGTGAAAAATCTTGCAGTGACCGGTCATGTTGAGAATGATCATGAGGAGTCCTTGTGTTGTTTTCATGCTCACGCTAGCATGAAGGAAGATTTAGTAGCTCGTACGAGTAAGAAGACCGATAATGGATTCCTCTTCCACCACGAATGAACTCATCTCTCTTCGAGGATGAAGACTTCTTATGGAGAGATCCTGAGGTTTAATATACTTATGATGCCCAAGAGAAGGAGGGGGATGAGGGCAGAGCTCTTCTTCCTAACCGACCATGCGTATGCTAGGTCCCATACAGAAGCAACCCCTGATATTAGCTGCTTGAATAGCTGTACCATATACCATACACCTCATTCTGGGTTGGTCTCACAAGATTCTAGCTGAACAGTTTTCCTGGCCGTTGGCGATCTTTTCTTCTTCATCAAGATAAGAATAACGTGACAAATTCGGAGATAATTTGTATTTTTCCTAATGATACAAACCTTTTGCTATTTATTAGGGTATTACTTTTGGCGAAGCTGCAAGGACGAGCCATTAAAATTTAGTGAGGGTTAAGTAACCATCCCACGAGTTAGCAGGGGGTAGGAGGGGTAACTTGCTACCCTGCCAATCACAAACCTGTGATTGAGCTCACTTTGCTTGGAGATAGGACTTCAAGGGGGATAGGGTTGGCGGGTAAGTTTGTATAAATAGCTAAAGGTTTGTATCGTTAGGAAAAATACAAATTATCTACGAATTTGTTATGTCATTTGTTCCATGGCTGGAATACAAACATGGGGTGACTCACCCAATTAGGAGGGTGGACGTTCCTACCAATCTGGCTTTTGGCTTTACCCCAGGGCTTCTTATCTTGAGTATGTTTGTATCAAATATACAGAGTCCCTGACACCTCGCTAAACCTTGCTAAGCAAGGTCTGTGGCCTACACAAGCCTGTGTCGAGATGAGCAGTGTGACTGTCAAGGTAAAAGTTATTGCAAGCCGTTGTAGGAAAAACTGTTGGAGCCAAGACTTTCCCAATACGACCTCACCAGGGTATGGGGACGCAACAGTATTGACACAATACTAGGTACGCAAGGGAGCATGGTTTACCTGCATGGTTTGAGGCCAGCTTGTGCAGAGGACCCCGGCTGCTCCTTTCCCCAAGAGAGGGAAGGATGAAGAAAAGTCTAACAGCTAGTCATACCTTTCCCTTCACGCAGACTAAAACCGGGTAACAGTGCCCTCAACCTTCTGCTACTTGTTCAATGAGGAGCTTGAGGTATTAGACTAGCTATTGTGCAGCCACCCCAGGGCCAATAGAAAACGTATCGAGAATTCTGTGGGTAATGTCTTGCAGGTAATGGGCAGTGAAAGTTGTTTGGTATTTCCAAACCCCAGCCTGTAAAACCTGCATCACAGAATAGTTTCTTCTGAAGGCCAGGGACATAGCTACAACCTAACATCGTGGCCTCTGGGACAACGTGACGGAGGAGGATTTTGATTCAGGGCATGGTCTATGACCTTGGTATACATGCAGAAATGGTGTTCTTGGTGATCCTCCTCTTGTTCCTCCCTGTGCTAACAAACAGTGCAGGCGTTCGGGGGCAGGCTGCTACTGTTCTTTAGAGGGAAAGTCTAAAACTCCTCACTGGACAGAGTAAGAGATGGTCTGAGTCGTCTATTACGGAGCAGAGACTCATTATCCGGAATGAGTCGAATCTAGGATCCGCCACCCTTGGATTCTGAGTCTTGGCAACAAACTCAGGGACGAAGCTGAACATAACCTCTCCCCATCCCCTTAAATGGGCCACGTTGCATGAGAGACCATGTAGTTTTCTGACACTTTGGCTGTAGCTAGAGCGAGCATGAACACCGTCTTCCAAGTCCGGTGGTGATCTGTTGCCTGGCGTAATAGTTCGTAGGGGGGTCTCTTTAGAGACCGGAGGACTCGAACCACGTTCCATAGGTAGTAGGTTGGCCAGGGCACCAGCCGCCCGTTGAGATACTACCACTAGAGAGGTATTGGATCCTTTGACTGGCCAGACAGTAATGCATTGGATCCCTCTCTCTGGTCATGGCTTATTTTTTCTTTGCCTACACTTACACAGAATAGTTTGGCCTATTCTTTACATATTCTCGTCTTTCCTCATACACCTGACAACAATGAGATACTTAACACTTCTTCACCCAAGGGGTTAATTACTATACTGCAATTTGTTCAGTGTACTTTCCTCTTGTAAGGGTAGAAGAGACTCTTTAGCTGTGGTAAACAGCTCTTCTAGGAGGACACTCCAGAATTAAACCACTGTTCTCTAGTCTTGGGTAGTGCCATAGCCTCTGTACTATGGTCTTCCACTGTCTTGGGTTGGAGTTCTCTTGCTTGAGGGTACACTCAGGCACACTATTCTATCTTATTTTTTTTTTTCTTCCTCTTGTTTTTTTGAAATGGTGTGTTGGGCAGGCTTAATAAAAGGGCCATGGATGCCTGGTGGTTTATCAAGAGGTTGTCTTTTCCTTTTTCTGATTCTTTTTCTTCTCAAAACCATCCTTACTGTCCTCCCTTCAGTTGAAGTGGCTATCCTGGAGGGTATTTAGCCTTGCATGGTGTATCGGCTCCTCCATGTTGACCAGTTTTTCCGACTTTTTACTATAGTCTATGGGTATCATCAATCACTTTGTTTATAATTCTGTACGTATTGTTTTTGTTATAATTCTTGTTAATCTAGTTTTTAAGTATGATGTCTCTTTTTTATTTCTATTAATTCTTATGCTGTCTGGAGACACTGAGCGAAATCCGGGACCAGTACGTCCTAGATTTCGTCAATGTCGTCGTCTGTATTGCAATATTCGTGGTCTTCATGCAAATATCCAAGACCTTACAGTTGCGTCCAAACAATATGATATTCTTTTGTGCTCAGAAACTTTGGTTTCAAATATGAGGCACTCATCTGAGCTCCTTATAACTGGTTTTAAGAAGCCAATAATGTTGAAACGTGATGCCATCCCTAGGGCAGGGGAATGGCGGTGTATATTAGGACCGAGTACCCTGCTTCTCATAAGCCCTGCTATCAATGTGGATGTCATGAGATTCAGGTAATAAAAGTTTGTGACAGGCATAACAACTTTTATTTGTGTTCGATCTACCGGAATCCAGACATGGATGATTCTATCTTCGATTGTCTTCTTACCATTATGGCTAAGATACAAGATGATGATAGAAAGGCTTCTTTTGTCTTTGTTGGTGATTTTAATGCTCACCATAGGGAGTGGTTAAGTTCTATCTCTCCTACCGATTGCCATGGCTTAAGAGCTTTAGACTTTGCCTCTGAATCAGGCTGTGAGCAAATCATAAATGAAGCTACTCACAGGTCTGGTAACTGCTTGGACCTCGTATACACTGACTCCCCTGGCGTTATAACTAGTAAGGTTGGTTCTCCAGTCGGGACATCTGATCATGCCTTGATTTCATTATTAGTGAAGACTGAGCAGCCTGTCCCTGATATATCATATTCTTGTAAAATTTATATGAAATCCCAAGCAGACTGGAATGGGATTTTACATGATCTTTTGTGCTTGAATTGGTCACAATTATATAATAGTGTAGATCCTGTTGTCCCTTTGAATGAGAATCTAGTCAACATAATTGATAGGCGTATCCCTTCTCGTGTGCTAAGGTACCGAGTGAAGGACAAACCATGGTTCAATGATGATTGTAGACGTGCTTTTTTGGAGAAGCAGGAGGTCTATCAACTTTGGAAGGGTAACAGATCAAATTTGACCTGGAACAACTATACTCAGCTTCGAGCTTTTGCTCAGAGAGTTTATGCCTCAACTGAAAAGGAGTACAATTTAACCATAAAAGAAACACTTTCTGGTACAACTCAGGAACATAAATGGTGGTCTACCCTCAAATCTGCACTCTTCGGTGTAGATGCAACAGTTCCTCCTTTACTTAAACCAGATGGCTCAGTCACTCACTGTCCAAAGCAAAAGGCAACCCTTTTGGCTGATGTTTTTGACAGTAAACAGAGTAATGAAAAACTTGAACTTCCTCATTCCTGTTTTCCGGAGGCTAAACTAACTAGTTTAGCTTTTCGATCTCGTGAGATTAAAGCTCTGTTGATGGACCTTGATGCTTATGGAGGTGTAGACCCAAATGGTATTTTTCCTTTGTTTTTTATAAAGACAGCAGATTTCTTAGCTCCAAAGTTATCTGTTATTTTGCGCAAGTTAGCAAGAAGAGGAGCTTTTAGCACTAGTTGTAGAATTGGTAATGTTACTCCTCTATGTAAATGTGTTTGTGGTAGCTCAAGTCCCATTGATTACCACCCAATTTCCATAACTCCCATATTATCTAAAGTTTTTGAACGTCTTCTGGCAAAACGTCTTAATAGGTTTGCTGAAGGTAATCATATATTCCCTAGTTTGCAATTTGGTTTCCGTAAAGGCCTTGGAGCATGTGATGCCCTTCTTACAATCTCCAATGCTGTACAGAAATCCCTTGATTGTGGTCGGGAAGTTCGTATGATTGGCATTGATTTTAGTGCTGCCTTTGACCGTGTTAATCATGAGGCCCTTGTTTTCAAACTGAAACAGTTGGGAGTGGGTGGGTCGTTTCTTAACATTATCATTGATTTTTTAAGTAATAGATCTCAACGAGTTGTTGTTGATGGGCACCATAGTGATTATAGGAATGTGATATCCGGTGTTCCACAGGGTAGTGTTCTTGGCCCATTACTTTTCATACTATATACACATGACATATGGTTTGGCCTAGAAAACAAGCTTGTTGCATATGCAGATGATGCTACTCTCTTTGCATCAATTCCATCCCCTGAATGTAGAGCTAGGGTTGGTGAATCCCTTAATAGAGATTTAGCTAGAATTAGTGCATGGTGCAAATTATGGGGTATGAAGTTGAATCCTAACAAAACTCAAAGTATGATTGTAAGTAGGTCAAGGACGGTGGCTCCTCAATATCCGGATCTCAGTATTGATAATGTTTCTTTAAATATGTATGACTCTTTCAAAATTCTAGGTGTGATTCTCGACAGTAAATTTACTTTTGAGAAACATATAAGGTCTGTGTCTTCTTCAATTGCACAAAAAATAGGCTTATTGAGAAAGTCTTTCAAGATTTTCGGTGATCAATCTATTCTGAAGAAGTGTTTTAATTCTTTCATTCTACCTTGTCTTGAGTATTGTTCTCCTTTCTGGTGTTCAGCTGCTGATTCTCATCTTAATTTGTTGGACAGAAACTTACGGTCTATTAAATTTCTTATTCATGATCTAGATATTAATCTCTGGCACCGTCGTTCAATTAGTTCATTATGCATGTTGCATAAGATTTTTCATAACTCTGACCATCCTTTACAGTCAGATCTCCCTGGACAATTCTATCCTGTTCGTAATACTAGGCAGGCAGTTAATTCTAATAGCCAGGCCTTCTCCATCACGAGGCTCAATACTACGCAGTACTCTAGAAGTTTTATTCCAGCTGTGACCAAGTTGTGGAATGATCTTCCTAATCGGGTGGTTGAATCAGTAGAACTTCAAAAGTTCAAAGTTGGAGCAAATGCTTTTTTGTTGACCAGGCGGACATGAGTCTTTTTACAATTTATTTATGACATATTTGTTTTTGATGTTGTTAACCCTGGATAGGTACGCTCCTCGGACACCCCTTTAAGGGTATACTCGGACGCGAACGACCCCGACGCCAAAAAAAATTCTTGAAAAATCAGTTTTTGCAGTAACCTCTTTTTTTCTTTTGCCAAAAAAAACTTCAATGAATGCCTTAAACAACTGTAAAGATAAATACTACTCATCTGCAGAAAAACTATTTATCATAAATATTTTTAAAAATTAAGTAGAAAAAAAAAAAGACCTGACATGAAAATTCATAAAAAAAAAGTTTTTACATATATACACAAATCCTTTTAGGAATTGATTCTTGAATGTTTAGGACACATCTTGATGTATTTTGGATGAAGTCAGACCCATGGAGGTGAAGATCTGAAATGAGAAAAAAAGGGTAACTTTTTTTGGCCAAAAAAATTTGTCCAAATTTCATGAATTTTTTTGGGTACCCAAATGAAATAGGAAGTGGCTAATTATTTTAGGGAATAAACATATGTTATCCTAAAATAGAAATATGTAAAAAAATCTTCATTATTTTGTAAATTACATATATATCAGGGGCCATATCTAAAGGTAATTTTTTGAGTACTTAGAAATTTCGTAAAAAAATACATATATTTAATATATAATATGATATTTATGCAGGTAAAAATATACCAAAATATCACAAATTCTATAGGGAACAAGAATATATATAGATATGGCAACATACGCTTCGGATATGTCCACAAAATGGCCGCCAACCACACTGACTCAGACTCCCTAATCTGCCACTTGAAATGTAGGAAGGGTATGTCAATTTCAAGGTGTTATTTACTAATCTAATTATTATTGGATATGCATAAAAATTGTATGGTGGGTTGCTGGATAATTGTCGATTATTTTACGACTATAAAATTAAAATTCTGACCGAAAAATTTTTTTTTGAAGGGAAATAAAATCGAAAAAAAACAAAAATGTGAAACAATATATTTTAGCTAAAAAAATTTGATGATATTCAATCAAAAAAGAAGTAAACAAAATTTTCCGACAAATAAACATCTAGAGGAATCATTACTCTGTGATAGTTCCTTAGTACGTAGTAATTTTGAAAGAAATGGGAAAAAACGAAAAAATGGCAATCACCGGAAAATCGAACACATACCTATATATACGCCATATCTGGCTAAAAAAAAGATAGGCATGGGTAGCCAGATCATCTAGAAACACTTTCCAACACTATAAAAATATAAGTTTTGCGACACTACTTGCCAATTCCTTACGGTAACATGACTAAGCAAAAAAATGCAAAACAAATAAAAAGGGGCACTCGCGGAAAAATGGCTAACATTCTAATATACGGCATTTCAGAAAAAAAAAATTCAGCCACGTGATAGGCAAACCATCAAGGCACATTTTCCGACAAATAAACATCTAAATGAATCATTACTCTGTGATAGTTCCTTAGTACGTAGTAATTTTGAAAGAAATGGGAAAAAATGAAAAAATGGCAATCACAGGAAAATCGAACACATACCTATATATACGCCATATCTGGCTAAAAAAAAAGATAGGCATGGGTAGCCAGATCATCTAGAAACACTTTCCAACACTATAAAATTATAAGTTTTGCGACACTACTTGCCAATTCCTTACGGTAACATGACTAAGCAAAAAAATGCAAAACAAATAAAAAGGGGCACTCGCGGAAAAATGGCCATTCTAATATACGGCATTTCAGAAAAAAAAAATTTCAGCCACGTTCTAGGCAAACCATCAAGGCACATTTTACGACAAATAAACATATAAATGAATCATTACTCTGTGATAGTTCCTTAGTACGTAGTAATTTTGAAAGAAATGGGAAAAAACGAAAAAATGGCAATCACAGGAAAATCGAACACATACTTATATATACGCCATATCTGGCTAAAAAAAAATAGGCATGGGTAGCCAGATCATTTAGAAATACTTTCCAACACTATAAAAATATAAGTTTTGCGACACTACTTGCCAATTCCTTACGGTAACATGACTAAGCAAAAAAATGCAAAACAAATAAAAAGGGGCACTCGCGGAAAAATGCCCAACATTCTAATATACGGCATCTCAGATAAAAAAAAAGACATGCACGTGTCAGCCCAACCATCAAGGCACACTTTCTAACACATAAACATGAAAAAAAAATCAATAATATACGGCAATTCCTTACTACGTAAATATTTTTACAAATATTGAAAAAAAACAGAAATTGGCAACCGCAATTAAATACCCAATATACCAATAACTACGTCGTATCTGACAAAAACAAAGTCACGCATGGGTAGCCAGATCATCTAGACACGCTTTCAAACACTAAAAAAACAATAGTTTTACGACACTATTTGGCAATATCTTACGGAAAAATGACTTGGCAAAAAAATGAAAAAAAATGAAAAAGGGGCACTCGCGGTAAAATGCCCAACATTCTAATATACGGCATCTCAGATAAAAAAAAAGACATGCACGTGTTAGACCAACCATCAAGGCACACTTTCTAACACATAAACATGAAAAAAAAAAGAATAATATACGGCAATTCCTTACTACGTAAAAATTTTTACAAATATTGAAAAAAAAACAGAAATTGGCAACCGCAGTTAAATACCCAATATACCAATAACTACGTCGTATCTGACAAAAACAAAGTCACGCATGGGTAGCCAGATCATCTAGACACACTTTCCAACACTAAACAAGCAAAAGTTTTACGACACTATTTGGCAATATCTTACGGAAAAATGACTTGGCAAAAAAATGAAAAAAAATGAAAAAGGGGCACTCGCGGTAAAATGGTCCTCGTGGTGATGAACGACATTTTAACTAAAAAAAAAATCATGCACATGGTAGCCAAACAATCCACCAAGACTTTCCACAACTGATAACCTATACAAGTTGCACCATTCTACGACAATTTCATAATACGTAATAACTTTGATAATTATGCAAATTACCTTAGAAGGGTAAACTCGGTCGCGCTCGACCCCGACGCGTCTCAGAAATCGGGGAAGGAGTACAGCTACAGCAATGCACATCTGGACACTACTACAGCGTGTAGGGGAGACACCTCCTGCAGGTCGATCACCCACAAATTCAGTCACGGGGGTGAGTCACGTGAGAAAAACCTCTTTTTTTTTGACGCTCGGGGTCGCGTACGACCCATCGTACCTATCCAGGGTTAATAGTTTATATATGACACGTCTGTTTTGATGTTGTTACTTATTTTAGAATGATTTATTGTTAATTTGTTCTCTTCATTTATTTATTTCCTTATTTCCTTTCCTCACTGGGCTATTTTTCCCTGTTGGAGCCCCTGGGCTTATAGCATCTTGCTTTTCCAACTAGGGTTGTAGCTTGATAGTAATAATAGGGGAGTTCTCACTTCCGCTTGAAGACAGGTATGTTGGTAACTTCGTATGACTAAGGAAAAATCTAGCGATGAGGAAATATCCATTACTGTATATTAAATTTGAGGGTGAGGCTTATGGGTGAGCGTTAGTCTTTTACTGCCGAAACTGAAAGGCGCATTTCTTCACGTAAATACACAAAGAACTATGCTATCGCTGGAATAGTGGCATCGAGTGGAGAGATACCCCTTCCACGACACCAACCACAGACAACATTTCACTTTGCCTTATAGACTGCTGCTGATGATTTCCGCATGTATCCAGACATTCTGTTCGCAACTTGTTGCAAAAATCCTCGAGTGAGGAGATACTGGACAGTCTTCAGGCGTGAAGTCGTAGCGGAGCTATGGCTTTGTGGGAGATGTCGATGTGCGGTTGCCCGAGTAGATCGTGTCGTGGGGGGAGTTCCGGAAACATTTCCACAAGATACCATACCGGAGCTTTTCAGAGTCACTGAGAGTTTGACGGATGTTCTGGCCTTGTTCAGTACCCTACTCATCAGACAGAACAGGGGAAAGGCGTAAACGTCGATGTTGTCTCACTGTTGTTGGAATGCATCTTGCCAGAGAGCCTTGGGGAGCAGTGCAGCAGTAGCCTGAAGTTTAGGGCAGTTGCGAAGAGATCCACTGTCGGAGAACCCCACAATGACAGGACTTTAATGGCTACTAGATGATCCAAAGACAATTCGGTAATCACTATTCGAGATGCTCTGCCCAGATTGTCGGCGAGCACATTACTTTTGCCTGGAATGAGCGTGCTGATAGTGGTATCGAATGGATCTCTTCCCATCTCAGTATCTCTACTGCTAGATGGGATAGGGGGTGTGAAAAAGTACCTCCTTGCTTGTTGATGTAACCCACTACCAAGGTGGAATCGTTGAAGCGCCAAAAAGACGGCCTTCATCTCTAAGACAATTATGTGGAGATATTTTTCTGAGTCTGACCAAAGGCCTTAGGTCGTGTGGTGCAGCACATGGGACATCCCAACCTTCTTTTGAAACGTCTGAGAACAGCGGGGGAGGACGAGAAGATCTATGGCCCTTCTAAGATTCTCGTCTGCCACTCACCACTCAAGGTCCGCCCATTCCACCAGTCGTCCAGATAACGGAGGAGACGGATGCTGATCCTGTGTACCCAAGCTGACACTAGGGCGAACACTCTGGTGAAAACCTGGGGTGCTGTGGGAAGACCAAAACACAGTACCCGGAAATGGTATTTCCTGTTGTCTAGGCTGAATCTTAGGTACTTCCTTGAAGACGCATGATTTGGGATCTGGAAATATGTGTCCTTTAGGTACAGTGTGCACATGAAGTCCTGTGGTCTTCCCGCTTCTCTGACCGCTTCTGCCATCTCCATGGTGAACAGAGTTTGTTTGACAAACTTGTTCAGAGCAGAGAGGTCGATGACTGGTCATCAGCCTCCAGACGCCTTTTTCAAGAAAAAGTCACCTGAAGAAGCCTGGGGAGTCATCGAGGACCTCTTGGAGAGCGCCCTTCTCCAACATGGTCTGGACTTCTGCCCGAAGGGCTAGCCCCTTTGCTGATCCCATCGCAAAGGACTCTATCGACACTGGATCCTTGATCAGGGGAGGGAGAGATGACATGACCGGGACGTGATACCCTTAATGAATCACAGAGACTGTCCAGAGATTGGCCTAGAGTTGCTTCCAGCAAATTTGTAGGCATCCTTCTAATGGTGGACAAGAACGGAGGGCCTAACCTAGCGTTTGCGGCCGTAGCCACTCCCTCTAGGATATTTTTCCTCCCCTGGAGGACTTTGAGCCTTTCTTGTTTTTGGTAGTAAAGGGCTTTTCAGACACCATTTTCTTTGCTACCATCTTACTCGTCGAGGTTTTGGGTAGGTTAGACTACTGAGGAGCTGGTGGTCTGTGGGGCCAGGATGTCAAGGCCATGTGGAGGAGAGAGTCCTGGAGGGACTTCCTCTACCTCTCTGCAGCCTGCTCCACGTACCGTGGCTCGAACAATGAAGACCCTTCGAGAGAGGAGTTCCTGAGTCTAGCGATCTCGGTGTTAGGGACATGCGGATGGAACCTATCGGATACAGAGTCCCTACGCTTAAGGATGGTATTAGCCCACAAGTTCGAAACTTGGTGGGTTAGGAACTCGATTGTACGGGTACCCAAGAGGAGGAAGGTTTCCATACCCTTCCTGGTACATTTCTTAGAGAAATCCTCGGTCCATACCAGGATTCCCAAGAACCCCAACAATAGATCTAACCACTTAGTAGCCTGCATGGAAAACTTCACGACTTCCTCTTGATTATGGATTACCGTTGTCGAGAATGTGACCTTTCGGCTGGAGAGTCTCTCTGGAGAGATCCTCTCGGTCACCTCTTCCAGAGTGTGGCGGAGTGGAAGAGCTGGTCGAGGCTCGTCCAAGACCTCATAATACCTCTTTTGCTGGACCTAAGGAGGTGGGAGGAGCTTGGCAGAGGAGCCCAAACAAAGGGAAAAGGAGAATTTGGAGAGCTGTAGGGCGATCTTAGCCCCGGCACTTTTCAGCCCCTGAGACCAGGGAAAATCTGCACTGAACTTTGAGGGCTTTTGAGTGCCAAAGGCAACATCTAGGACTGTATCTTTGCCCTTCTGGGGGGTTATCTCTGGGTCGGCAAGCCTCCTGAGAACCATGATCCAAGTCCGAACCTGCCAAAATGCATGCTCTGATCCCTGTTGCCCCTTCGAGGTGAGACTGGCAGCAAAGTCTCCTTCATCCACTCCCAAGAACTAGTCTTGGGGTGGGTCGCAGTCATCTCTAGGGTGACTGACAATTCCTGTGGGTCTGGCAGTCCTCGAGGAGGACTTTGGTAACGTCTTGGAATCCTTCGACTCCTTGCAGGGCAGAAGGTATGTGTCCAACAAAGAAGGCCTGGCTGGTCTGTCCTTCCTGGTTTCTTCCGGAAGTGGAGTACTCTCTTCGCGAGGGGAGTCTTCTTCCGAAGTTGGAAAGGAGGAGATTGACACATATTCCTCGAGGGGTTCCCATGACTGAGGTAGCGGTGAGCCAGGAGAGCACGTGCAAGGAGAACCAGGGAGTCTTGATCTAGTTGTTGATGGCCTCACAGGGGTCAGTTCCACCCTAGAGAATGAGATGGTATCTGAGACACCTCTTTTCCTATTCAAGGGAGAGGCAGCCGAGGGTGTTGAAGGCTAGCAGAGGCTCCAGCAGAGTGAGCTGAGAGGGCAGCCCCGAAAGCTTGCACCACTGCCCTGACGATGGTGCCAAGCCAGCCAGGGCTGCTTACCGACACTGATGCTGTCGGAAAGATCCCCCGAAGGAAACCTTTGAGTATTCTCTAAAACCGTTCGTGGGTCCACCTTAGGTGCCGGAATCTTCAGAATCTTGAATTCCCCGTAAGTGCCCTTTCCCTCTTTCCCAGGCAGTCGTCGCGCTGTAATGCGTTTGCGAGGAGGGGAATGGGGCGACGGAGACCTGTGGGAAAAGACTCTGCCCATCCTCGGTGAGAGGACCGATGGTCTGGAGGGCGAACACCTACCTTTCCGTTCCTGTTTCTTGTGGCATGTGGACACCTACCTGTTCCTCCGTCTGATGGCAAGACTTCCTGGAAGTCGGAGGAGAACGATGAGAATTGACCTCTGTCTGTGTCTGCCGAGGTCGTGGGACATTCCTATGTGTTGGCCGAGCGCCTACGCATCAGTGAACACTGCCAAACTAATGACGGTTGACTGAGAGAGCTCAGGGGAGTAGGTGCACGTTTGCGCGTTGGTGAGCGCTGACTAACTGGCGAATGTTGCCGAGCTGGTGAACATTGGCACGTCGGAGTAGGATGATGTGTTGGGGATCTTTGACGCGTAGGCGACGATTGACAATGAGAATGTCTTGTCCAATGGTCCGTTGACGATCGCGAACGCTGACGTTTCAGTGACTGTTGACGTGGAGTGTGTGAGTGAGAACCAATGGCAAAAACCTCTGAAGATTTCCTTGAGGTTTGGCAAGCGATAATCCAGAGCAGCGTGTTGCTTGGGGGAGCGGTGCTTGGTAGATGGTTGGCGGGCTGGCGAGCAACGCATTGGTCGCCGATGGTCAGAAGGAGTGCGTTGAACAGGATCAACTGGACGAGTCAGAGATACGCGCGCAGGTTAAAGGCACACCTGCAAATGAAGCGCAGGAGAATGGCGGACGGGCGATTGGTGCGTAAGCAAAGGCGAGACGGAGAGTGACGAGAGGTTGGAAGTAGGGAACCAGGAGACAAGAAGGGTGGACGAGCAGGTGGTCGGTGAGTCGAAGGTTGGCGAGTCGAAGATTGGCGCTCAGCAGGATGTCAAGCTGGAGAGAGGATGCGTCCTTCAGAAAGACGAACCTCCCCCGAAGCCTCAGGCAGAGAGTCCAGAACCGAAGTTCGTGGACTAGTAGAAGCATCGTCAGGAGAAGGTCGAGAAGCAGATGACGTTGGATGATAAGGCTCCCCAAAGGAGGAGGGCTTCAATGATGAGGCTGAAGATCCAAAGAGGCGTGTCTTCATCGATGGTGAAGGAGCACCTCTGAGGCAAGGAGGAGGATGAGCATGTAGGGAACGACACCCCCGGTGACCTCCCCTAAGGGCCTGGGAATCAGCAAGCTGACCTTCAGCAGTAGTCCTCCAAAGAGGAGTCTCTAAGAGTGAACTACCCCGAGGGGAAGAAATACTCGCAGCAGAGATGCGCCTAGGACTTTGCTTCCCACTGGAAGGATGAGCTCAGTCTTTGGCATCGGTAGATGAGTCAGAAAAGGCAGAAACATTGGCAGGATGGACATCAGACGACACTTTCAACACCAAGACATCGACAAGGGCCAGAGGATACCCCTCCGACATTGACGAATGCTGCGCACTAGCACCACATCGAAGAAGCTGCTGCAGGGCTTCCTTGGAGGGTGGACACAGTAATCCCAAGGAAAGTCAAACCTGTAGAAGAGGAGAAAGTCATGGAACCTCCTTGGGGGAGGCAGGGCCGCTTCGCAACACCATATCTCAAGGACCGCGGTTATCCAGGGATTAAAGGGCCTATGCTACTACTCAACAGTCAACCGGAGGAGACCGAACAAGCGGGACTTTCAGAGGAAGGTCGGGAAGCGGATAAAGAAGCCTTGGGTTTCTTCAGCTTCAAAGAAAGATTCCCGCTTAGAATTCTACTTTCGCCGTCTCCCAAACCTTTCCCACTGGGAGGCATACCACTCCTGACACTCAGCACACTTATTATCCACATCACACCATTGACCACTGCAGGTAGGGAAAAGGGTGTGAGGATCAGTGTCCTCGGCAGACATGAAGGTACCGCAAGAGCGGCCCTCAGGACCAGGGCAGGTATGCATGGCCGGCAGAGGTAAACACACACACAAACACAGAAAAGAGAAAGCAAAATACCATTAATCGTAGTGCAAATATTTGCGAGGATGAAGAGCAGCAACGACCGTTCACCATCCGAGCCAAAAGCAAATTGAGCTCAATCATAGGTGTGTGGGTGGGAGGGGTAGCAAGCTACTCCCGTAACCCCCCCCCCCCCCCCCGCCAACTAACTAGCAGGATGGGTAGTTAACCCTCGCTAAATTTTCATGATTCGTCCTTACAGTGAACCCTCGCTACTTCGCGGTTCGACCATCGCGGATTTACCACTTCGCGGATTTTTTTCATAACCCATGTATATACATATATCGCGGATTTTCGGGAAATATCAAAAATACCGCGATGTGACCGATGGTGCAGATTGGAGAAAGTAAGGAAAATTGAATCATGATTGATTTTCAATATAAATGAAACTTTGAGGAGCAACAAAGATATCATTTGTTAGAGAGATATAGAGAGGTAAGGAATGAGAGGTAGTGAAAAGTAGCCCACAGAGAGAGAGAGAGGTAGAGGTAGAGAGAGAGAGGTAGAGAGGTAGAGAGGTAGAGAGAGAGAGAGAGAGAGAGAGAGAGAGAGAGAGAGATAGAGATAGGTAGAGAGAGAGAGAGAGGCAGGTAGAGAGAGAGAGAGAGAGAGAGAGAGAGAGAGAGAGAGAGATAGAGGGGGGTTTAAATGTAATAAACAAAAAAATTTGATAGGTTATAACACATTGGTGCTTATGTAATATCAACTGTATACTGTAGACGGTTTGAATAAGTTAAGAAATGGTATAAACAATACTTTGTTAGTGTATTCGTACACACTCAAGAGCGGCAGCTAGATGACAGCTGATCTAATCACAGCCAAAAGTAAAACAAAAAGAAGTCAACAATACTCGATTTTTAAAACACACCCGAAATTTAAAAACAAAAAAACACGCTTTCTTAATGTGCAATTAACTATTTAAAGAGTGGCAATTTTCTAGAATAAAATGATATTTCCCAAAAAATAGTGGTTTGCTGATGAAATCGCATGCCGTATTTTTAGCTATGATTGAAATGGATGTAGACTCGGCCTAATTTTTTTGTTTCGTATTTAATTGACACTAAGAAAACTAATTTTAGTTTCTTCATCTAAATGTAAGTATTGTATAACACGAAGAGAGAGAGAGAGAGAGAGAGAGAGAGAGAGAGAGAGAGAGAGAATGAATCAGCTGTTGTAATCAAATGGCGTGTTTTTGTTTCGTGAGAATTTCATCGCCACGACTATAACAACAACATACTGTACTGAACTTTACAGTATTTTACAGACTACTGTAATATGATAAAGTAAAATATTTATAATCTATTTTATATGAAATGGGGCTATTTTTTTTTGTTTAAAATTTACATTTACGTATGTAAAACAACTCTCTCTCTCTCTCTCTCTCTCTCTCTCTCTCTCTCTCTCTCTCTCTCTCGTAGATTGTTTTCCTGCTTTGCTACGTATGTATGATTTTATATAGATACGGTAAATAATATTTGTAATAACATATTTTATAAAAGCTTTTACAGTAATATCATTATTTATCACTTTCATCATGCGCGTTAAATTCCTTAGTTTGTTTACTGAGCGTACTTTATGACGCCGTCGTTTCAGGCGGCGTCAAAAAGAAAAACATTTCATTTGGAAGTCCTAAGAAAAATTAAGTAAAACATTAGTAATAACCAAATCAACATACTGTACTGAATAATCAATATAATCGATGCAAAAACTAACCTATACACAAATGTGTAAATGCGTTTGTTTCTTCATAATAATCAGAGATAAACGTAAACAAAACATTGGTTGCCATTTTTTTATCGTGCTTTTTGGCGTGTTTAGGAAACGCATGATATAAAGTCGCCTTTAATATTTGTGCCTGTTTTAGTTTAGGGTACGTTAGTAATGCATTAAGTGTTCTGTACTGTACATTAAAGGGTAGTTTGTTAACAGTACTACGTACAAGGGAAGGTTTTAAAAGTCTGAATATACATGTTGAAATAAATAGGTAAATATGGTGTCACTACTTCGCGGATTTTCACCTATCGCGGCCGGGTCTGGAACCTATCTACCGCGATAAACGAGGGTTCACTGTACTCCTTCGCCGAAAGTAATACCCCTGATAAATAGAGTAGGTTTGTATTCCAGTTACGGAACAAACTAAGGATTTGGGGCTGGCAACGACAATACTCGTCACCAACAGCACACATGAACATACTGTATTGATTATCTTCATACCATCCGGTACAGAAGGGAAAAGCTTTAAACTCTTGAAATCAGCCAGCACCTTCAGAAGCTTCTCTGCAGACAGAACACCAGTGATGCCAAGGATGGCAACAACTTCTATAGGGCCAGGTTCTTGCAATTTATCGTTGGTAGACACAAGCGATGCCAAACTTTGAGGTTAAGGCAAAGGAGTAAAGACACCCCTCCATAATAGTGAGTTCCGACATCGCAGTTTGAATTTTTCACGGTACAGAGATCTGCATAATATTTAAATAAAGTTTCAATTACTTGTGGTTAGGAATGCCGTGTGCAGTTCGATGTTTTCAAACTGCCTGTACTTCTTTGTACCCTCCACTTCTCTGGCAGACTCGGTCTCACTCTCAAAGCATCCTTCATCACGAAAACATCTCCCACAAGTGTTTGTTAAGCAAAAAGAAATCTTTTATCAACACCATGGCCCCTAAGAGGAAGGTCATGACTCTTAAAGAGAAGATAGAAGATCTTGATAAGTGTAAGGAAGGGATGTCTTATGCAGTCGTAGGACAACTTTTTGGGGTGAATGACAGTACATGGAGAATGCTAAAAATATTCATGCTACCATGGCAGCAAGTGGCCCAAACATTATGAAGATTGTACCCTCCACTTCTCTGGCAGACTCGGTCTCACTCTCACAGCATCCGTATTCACGAAAACATCTCCCACAAGTGTTTGTTGGGCAATAAGTGATCTTCTTTTATCAACACCATGGTCAATAACAGGAAGGTCATGACTCTTGAAGAGAAATAGAAGTTCTTGATAAGTGTATGGATGGGATGTCTTATGGAGTCGTAGGATGACTTTTTGGGCTAAATAATAGTACTGTATATGGAGAACGCAAAAAATATTCCTGCTACCATGGCAGCAAATGGCCTAGTGTAAAAATTGTATCAAAAGTAAGGGAAAAGGGCCTGATCCTTAAGGAAAATGCCTTATTTTTGTGGATGGAGGATCATCAGGTGTTAATCTACGTATATGTTATGTAAGAATTCTTACTGCACAGTACAGATATGTGCAGCATACAGTTTACATTCTATGAACACTATTACTAACTCTTAAGGATTGCATCATGTGTCACGTCTTCATGGCACAGAACTTCATCAACGTTAAGGGGAGAGGCGGCCTGTAAATTTAGGAATTTCGCGAAAATTTCGCCAAAATAAGATTTCGCCATTTTCAAAGAGATAAGGGACCCTGCTGTTGCCAGACGAAAGATGAAAGCAATCCAAAGTATATTAATCATAAAAATGGTAATTTATTGTGCCCATATGACACTGTCAAATTTCGTGTTTCAGCTGTCAGACATCAGGTGACAGAGTTTTTTTTTTCTCATTTATTGGATTTGATATTAATTTTATGGGCTACCGAACGACATTTTTCCCGGCGGCATCGATGACGTCACAAATTGATTGTTTCTGGAAATTCTGATCATTTCTTTAGTGTGCTTCAATCAGTAAGAGAGAGGGGTATTACTTTTGTGCTTGTGAGAGATATTTCAGTGATTTTTCCTTTTTGTATCATATTTTATATTTTTACTCATAAACATCAATCATGCCTAAGAGGAAGAATTCAATGAGGCGTTTAGCTGCTATTAGAAACATTCAAACGTTCAATGAAAAAAGGAAACATGAACTTGATGAGAAGGCAACTCTCACTCAAACGTTTTGTAGAGAGAGTAAACAGAGCCACGTGCGATTTTCATTGTCTGTCGGGACATTTTATAAAACTCCTCGAAATATTAGCGAAACAGTGGGTTTGTTTGTTGATAGTGATGATGAACTTTCATTAGTGCTATCTGATGATGAAGATTCGTCTGAAATGTTATTTGAAGATGAAACTTGTCCAAGTGAAGTGCAACAAAGTGATGCAACACCTGTTGCTTCGGGTGCTGAACTGAAAGGTAAACTTTTGAAAAAATTTATTTGTGATAAAGAACAAGCATTGAATTGTGTATCAAATACTAGTGAGATCCTTCCTGTTTTATCAGAACAAATAAGTAATGCTATATCGAGAGCGATTTGTGGTGATTGTGGCAGTAAACTAAAACTTTGTTATGAAAGAAAAAATTTAGATGTTGATTTGAAATTTAAATGTAAATGTGAGTTTCATGAGAATTTTCATAGTTCAACTGTAAAATCAATTGAAAATGTAAAAACTGAAAATATTGGTATAGTAACTGCTTCCTTTGTTTATCAGAACATTCTGAATGGGGGTGGCTTGGCAGCAATGAACAACACAACAAATGCCTTGGGTGCCCCACCTCTTGCAAATAGCACTTACCAACGATATAAAAAATACGTTGAAACTCTTGCTGAGAAGGAATATAATGATATGATTGGTGAATTTGATAAAGGAATCTTTCAACATTATGAAGAGATGGGATTCACACCTGATGAAGATGGTGTATTTAGACGTTGAAGTGATTTATGATGGTACCTGGATGAAAAGGGGATATAAATCTCCAATAGGTATGGGTATAGTAACAGAAGCTTATACAGGGTTTGTGCTTGATGCTGAAATATATTCCAAGAACTGCAATGCTTGTAATGTTATTAATTCTAGAAAAAGAAAAAAACAATAACTCATGAGGTACATGAGGCTAAATTAAATGAACACAAAAGTAGTGGAAATTGCAAGAAGAATTGTGAAGAATATTCAGGAAAAATGGAAGTTGATGCAGCTGTTCAATTATGGCAACGATCTTTAGATAGAAAATTTAGGTATCGTGTTTATGTAGGAGATGGAGATTCGAAAGGATATAAAGCAGTAGTGGGCATGAATGGAGGAACTGGACCATATGGCACTCAGTACCCAGTGTTGAAGGAAGAGTGCATCAATCATGTACAGAAAAGATTAAAATTTCTTTTGGATGAACTAAAAAAAAAAGTGTGAAGAAAACAGTAACAATTAAAAATGGTATTGAGAAAATTACCTTCAGGAGTACACTAGGTGGCCTTGACAAATTGAGTAATAACAATAACTTAAATATCAGCAGATACTTTGGATGTGCAGTTAGAAGAGGTGTTAAAAATAGAGACGACCCAATTGGTGAAATAATAAAAGCAAACAATGGCCATGTTCAATCATATCACAAGCACTGATATTAACATGACCATTCACTTTGCCCAGAAGGAGAGGAAAGCTATTGCTTCTACCAGCAGGACATAGCCAAAAATGTCCAGCCTAGAAGCCATAAGAAAATGAAAATAAAACTGAGACTCAATGAAGAAGAGACCATCCTTGTTCGTCAGTGTTTTGAAAAAATGACATCACATGATCTGTTAAAAAAATGCTTGAAGGGTCGCACCCAAAATATAAGTCTTTTAATGCTAAAGTATGGGACAAGTGCCCACAAGTGAGGCTGCATGGAAAGGATACTGCAACCTGTTCTTATCAACATGCAGCAATTGAACACAATGCAGGTTATATGGCTGGTTCACTTTGGCCATACATAAAAGACACTACACCAGGACTTGTGAAAACTCTCCAAATGAGAGAAAATAGAAGAAAAAAAATTCTATTCCCAAAAAAACGAAGAAAAGTGCCAGGAAAGAGAAAGGAGAGGACTACAAACCCGGGGGATTTTAGTTTACCAGATCTGGCGACAATGAATAGTTGGCACACTATGATACCCTCCCCAAATAAGTAAAAAATATAGAACAAAATGGTTAATCATGATAACCTAAAAGGGGAAAATATCTCTGCTCATAAGAGAGGGGACCAGGAGCCCAGTAAACTCACCCAAGATAGATCTGTCAACAAAGGTAAGTGAAAAAGACTTTAAACTGCTGTATCTCAAAATGTCTTTTTTTTTTAATAAAGGGATTTTGACGTAGGAAAAATCTATTTCTGGGCGAGGGACCTGTGCCGCCCAGTGAATAAGCTCCTATTAGCACTTATTCTTAGGTAATTTACTGCTAAATATACCAGAGAAAAAATGTAAAGGAGTGCTAGGTTAACTAGCTCGCTCACCTATTGGTGTCGGTATAGAATTGGGCGTATAATCCAGAGGTCCCGCACTATTTAGATTCATCCACGACAAAGACCCCAATAGAGGAGAGCCGTTCAACCTCACTCGGCACCACCAACTCTGCATCCGCTCAGAACCCAACTCCTTAGCACCCAAAGTTTGGGGACTCCAAGGGAGAGGAGCTGGGAGGGTTCACTGGGCGGCACAGGTCCCTCGCCCAGAAATAGATTTTTCCTACGTCAAAATCCCTTTTCTGGGCTTGAACCTGTGCCGGCCAGTGAATATATACAAGAGAAATGTCACCAAACTTGCAAAATAAAGGAAAAAACATAAACATAAGGGAAATACAAGTTGCTTTAATCAGAGATGAGTGCCAAAAACAGCTATAAGGGTATCTTAAAAAGAACATAAATCCACTTGGTAGAACAATTGACAAAAAGGGTAAGGTATAATAATGCCGTGAGTGATGATATATACAGATACTCAGGAGTCAAAAATTTACAAATATAGTAATAGTAATCAGGTGCGAAACCAACGAATACAAATAGGGTATAAATGAGGCAGGTAAGGGGAAGATAAAATGACAAGGAATTAACATGTGAGTTACCTGGGGGTAACTACGCTCCCTGCAGCTACTGTAGGAAATTTAAGGGCTTCCAAATGTTTAAGGTAGTGTTTCTTGAACACTGACGGTGATTTCCACCCTGTATACCTGGAAAGGTCCGTAAAATTCATGTGGTGAAAAAAGTTCACCGAAGTAGCAACCGCTCTGATATCATGTGCAAGAGGAAAAGAGTCAGGGCTAGCTTGTTTAATAAAATACAAAATTTGTTGCCTGATCCCTTTAATGGTAATGGTACCGCCTTGTTCTCTAACGAATAGAGGCCCCGAGGAGTTAGAGGAGGTCCGGGATAAATAAGACCTAAGAGTAGTAACAGGGCACAGAGACGGATCTTGCGTGAGGGGAACAATATTCCAGGAGGACCATCTGTTCTGAGGGTCTTCGTTCTTAGCTAAAAAGAATTTGTTAGGTGAAAGAAGGACCTCTCCCGAAGGAAGGAACTCAATATGACCCGGGTCTCTTGACAAAGCTGCCAGTTCAGAAATTCTTGCCCCGGAAGCCAAACTCACCAGGAAAAGTGTTTTCCTGAGAAGGGGAATGTAATCACAAGAACTGTTAATGGTATCAGAAGCCAATTTGAGTACATCATTAAGGAACCAGGTAACCGGGGTAGGACGAGTAACCGGTTTCAGTCTGGCACAGGCTTTCGGAATTGAAGCTAACAAAGAGTCGGTTAAGTCTATGTTAAAACCCACTAGGAAGATCTTTTTCAAGGCAGATTTAATAGTGGTGATAGTATTGGCTGCCAGACCTGATTCTAATAAAGTTCTAAAGAAAGTGACTGTAAGGTTCAAGTTCATACAGTGTACATCTGAGTCTATCAAAAATTTAGCCAACTTTTTAACCGCAGAATCATATTGGCGGATGGTGGAATCCCGTTTATCTGATTCTAGGAACAGGGTGTTTTGAGGATCGATATTGGCACCATGCATGGCCGCAAACTTCATGAAGTCCATAAAGTTAGGGCGCTCTGAATGTTTGAGAAAGCGTACACAACGCGTGTTTGTACTATCTGAGACAGAACCGGATTGGGTATCGGGTGAGGATGTAGTCTCAACTCTCGCAGGAGAGGGTACCAATTGCTCTTGGGCCAGTTGGGTGCGACCAAGGCTACTCGTCCCTTGAAGGATCTCAGTTTGTCTAGGACTTTCAGTAAAAGATTCACCGGGGGAAAGAGATAAATCCTTTCCCAGATGTCCCAATTCTGTGACATGGCGTCTGTGGCGTAAGCCTGAGGGTCTAGATTGGGAGCCACATATACTCTCAATTTGTGGTTGGACTCCGTGGCGAAGAGGTCCACTTGGAGACCCGGAACCCGAGAGAGAATCCACCGGAATGACTTTAGATCGAGTGACCATTCCGATTCTAGAGGGGAGGACCGGGACAAGGCGTCTGCAACTACGTTCCGGACTCCCGCTAGGTGGACAGCTGAAAGATGCCAACGGTTCGAGGCTGCTAGGGAGAATATGGCTACTAGAACATGGTTCAGAGGCCCTGATTTTGATCCGCCTCTGTTGAGGCAGCGGACCACCACTTCGCTGTCGAGAACCAGACGAAGGTGTTGTCTCTTGGATGGAGCGAGACGTTTCAGGGTTAGAAGAACTGCCATGGCCTCCAGCACATTGATGTGGAATTGGCGGAATAAGGGAGACCAAAGACCTTGAACTTTCCTGAGCTGAGAATAGCCTCCCCAACCTGATAGGGATGCGTCCGTGTGAATGATTAACTTCGGAGGCGGAAATCGAAGGGGAACTGACTTTGACAGATTGTTGGCCCTTGTCCAAGGTAGAAGTCTTTCCCGGAGAATGGGAGGAAGGCGGACTTTCCTGTCCCGGAGCTTCCGGTTCGCCCTCGAACGCCAGACACGATTGATATCTTTCAATTTTGCTTTCAGAAGTAGATCCGTCACTGAAGCAAATTGAAGGGACCCTAGGATCCTCTCTTGGAGTCGTCTGGAACTTACTTTGTCTTTGAGAAAGCGTTTGGTGTTCATTGCAATCTCTAACCTCTTGGGTTTGGGAAGACACAGAGTGTGAGATATAAGATCCCATTGCAGGCCGAGCCATTGGAACTTTGATTTCGGAAGAAGACGGGACTTCTTGAAGTTGATCTGGAAGCCTAGAGATTGAAGGTATTGGATGACTCTGTGGGTGGCTTTTAGGCAATTTTGGGAGGTGTCTGACCAAATGAGCCAGTCGTCCAGATAGGCTACTACTTGAATCCCTTGATTTCTGAGTTCCTGAACAGCAACTTCTGCTAACTTTGTGAAGATCCTTGGGGCGATGTTGAGCCCGAAAGGCATCACCTTGAAGGAGTAATTTTTGTTTCCTAGGCGGAAGCCTAGATACGGACGGAAGTGTCTCGCTATCGGGACGTGATAATAGGCGTCTGTAAGATCGATAGAGGTGGTGACGGCCCCACGGGGAAGTAAGGTCCGCACCTGCGAGACGGTAAGCATTCGAAACTTGTCGCATTGAATGGACAAGTTGAGAAGGGATAGGTCTAGAATCACTCTTCTCTTGTCCGAATCCTTCTTCGGGACACTGAACAGCCGACCCTGAAACTTCAGGTGTTTCGTTTCTTGTATGGCGTTCTTTTGTAACAGGTCCTGGACAAATTCGACTAGGTCCGGAGTGGAATGCTGATGAAATCTGTTCGGTGGAGGAGGTCCTTGAATCCAACTCCACCCCAGTCCCTTGGAGATGATACTGAAAGCCCAGGGACTGAACCTCCATTTGTTGCGGAAGGCATAAAGCCTCCCCCCTACCTGCTGCACTTCAGTATTGGCTTGAGGAGTTGCCTCCACGTCCGCCTCGGAAGTTCTTTCCCTTGCGAAAGAATCTACCTCTACCTCTGTTCTGGTGTGAACCACGGTGGTAGCCTCTACCTCTGTTATAACCCTGGGAAGAGCCTTGAGCCTCATAAGATTGGTTAAAGGCTGGAGAGGTGGTGGAGGCACCGGGAAGCTGGCTCTTAGGGAGCAGAACGGTGACATAGTCGTCCGAGGAAGGAGCCTGAGAGGTGGAAGGCTGTGCAGGAACAGCAGGAGATGGAGGAAGAGGCTGCCGGAAAACGGACGAGCTACTCTGCTGTTGCCGGAACTGAGTGGAGGTATACGGGCGGAGCCTCTTCCTACCCCGGGCTTGGTAACTTGCGGGATCATATTTCTGCTTAGGAGTCAAACCCCAACGGGCTTTAAGGCTCTGATTAACTCTAGTAGCCTCTGCCAAGACTTCCTCCACAAGATCCTCAGGGAAAAGATTTGGACCCCAACAAGAGGACCGGATAAGTTTATTCGGCTCGTGCCTAATAGTCGCCTCAGCCAGGACGTGTTTGCGGCACCTACGTTTAGCAAGAGCAAAGTCATACAAGTCAAAGTATAACGACTGCAAAGTAGCCTTATTGAGAGACTTAAAGATACTCTCAGTATCATAAGTTAAGGCTATCGACTCCGTAGACGTGGCCAAGTTCAAAGTTCGACCAACACGTAGGCGGGAATCATACTCCTGTTTAATAAGGGATTCCGGGAGACGGGGAAGCCGTTCACTAAACATTACAGACGCACAGTCCGCTGTTAGCTTGCCAGAAGTAAAGGTGGTATGGACATTGTCCCAACACTCAATACCTGAAGGAAGAAGGAGGGAGATCGGATCTACCTCTCGGATGGGAGGCAAGGGCTTCTCCTCCAGAGCATATTGGAAAGCAAGCTCTGCAATCTTATTGACGCATGGAGTCACGGTATTCTTATCCATTAAGAACATTGTGAAGGAACTTTTATGAGGCGTCAACATGGTATTGGTGCAACCTATATCATTCAGAAACCTAGCCCAAACAGATTGGGCTTGTTCCTTTGGGAAAATGACGGTCTCTTTGGGGACCTTATCCAGCCGAACCAGAGCTTCCTCGGTAAGCCTAGCATAACCATGAAATGGAAATGCGAGACCAGGAGGAAAGAATTCAAAATCCTCTAGTGGACGGGTACCAAGACCTTCCAACGTTAACATCCCGTCTGAGAATGGGGAATGAAGAGCCATGCGCCAAGGGTTATTCTTGGTAAACGGCGGAAGCTTAGAGGCATCCGGGATGAGAGAGCTTTGAACTCGCTCCGGAGCACCATGCTCTAATGCCCCAAGTCTCTGACCAATGTTAGAGAACATCGTGTCCATCTTGGCCTGCATTTCCGACACAATCTTCGATTGCATCTCCGACACAATGCGAAGCATGGCTGATTCGGAAAGGCCCGGGTTAGGAGCAGGAGTGGCGGATTGTACTCCCGGGTCGTGAGACTTAGAGGAGGAGCCGGAAGCCTTAGATGACGGGTTTGTATTTAATTTGGAACTATGGGAAGCCTTGCGGGGCTTACGAGCTTTTGGCAAAGTTCTAGATAAAGAATTATCTTTGGGAGGAACCGGGTGTGATCGGTGAGACGAATCGCGGTCCCCAGAAAAACCATGGAAAGAAGAGAGATCAGATGAAGAAGAAAGAGCGGGGCTGAGGATAGGAATCTCAGCGCCGGTAACACCTGCCTCACTTACCACCCTACCTGCATCCGGATCATCCAACAACATAGGTTCCACATCCAAATTCAAGGAGGCAACATTGTCTTCCAGATCTCCGGGGGCATCCAACGGATCTTGTTCCTGGTCAATGAATCCCGCAATAGTGGCATCAATGTCGGCAATGATGGGTGCCGCAACATGCCTGGCCACAGCGGCTGAAGACTTGGCATTAGGGTAGATCATACCACAGTAGTCTTCAGAAAGGACGTAAGGCTGTTTTGCTTTCACGTTTCTGGCAAATCCCCCAACCCACACTTTCAGTGTGGCCCGAGCCGCAGTCTTCTGCTCCGGGGATGCCTGAAATAATAGTGGGAATTACAAAAAGGAAGATTCCCGGAGGTACTTCAAGACCATAGAAATCTTACTAAATAGTGTATGTATACCAAATAAAGGTAAATTAATTAGAAAGACAACATAGCCAACGGGACTCACCGAATCAGATCCAAGGGTGGTGATGAGGTCAAAACAGACCATACAATTATCTGGGTGCCAGACTACAATGTCTTCCAGCTGAACTCCGCAGAGGGCGTGAGACCTACACACAGTATGGCCACAAGGCTGGTGAAGAACAGCCGCACAGGCCGTCGTCTGACAATGCACCATCTATAAAAAGAATAGTATATGAGAAACTGTAATTCTCTTAAGTAGGGGCGGGTACGGAGGACCCGGGACTAAACATAAGTCTAACTTAAGACTAGAGCTTAACTGTAATACTCTTAAGTAGGGGCGGGTCCGAAGGACCCGGGCCTAACATAAGTCTAACTTGAGACTAGAGTATAACTATCCATTCCGGTCGAGCCGGGATCATAAAGAAGGATGCAACAAAGAATTAAGACACATGGTGTCTGATTTCCCGGCGCGAGGTTAAGCCCCGGACCGGGAAGTAAAAGTACATCCATAAACTAATACATATAGGAACTCCGGGATAGTGATCTGTCATATATAATCATAGGAACTGTTATAAATTAAGAGTGGGGCGGAACCGTAGATAAGAACCACCAACAGAACCCGGAGGGTTTCGTATAACATAATAAAAGTGTGATAGGTGAATATAAAATAGGGTGCACCGGGATCCTACTCTGTTGACCGGTGGCCAACCCGTCTAGACAGAGACGAAACCGCCGGGACACCCGGAGGACCAAGTCCATAAACACTGAACTACCCCCTCTAAAAGGAGGGAAGGCAACAGTCCCCTAGGGGAGGGGGGAGAGAAGCCTAGCCACCAACCTAGCGAGAGGGGGAGCTTGGGGGAGGATCACGTGATACGGAGTAGCAGGGCTACCAACTGACGATCCCCAAACACTACCAAAACAGATCATACGGAGTAATAAGCACAAATATTCATTATAAAAGTAATAGCGTTGAAAAATATATAAATATACACATAAAAAATTTGGGCAAGGCATGCAAAATAATGAATAAATCCCGAAGGACAACATCCTGATGGCTTAAATAATAAAATTCTGCCGCCCAGTAACGAAGGTCGGCAAGCCATCTACGATACGTAATATGATATCGGCCCTAAATATGAACTACAAGGGTTCTAAACGCTAAATAATGAATATCCACAATAAAACATATAAAAATTTAAACTAATAATAAAAATAATACACTTAGTAACACCGCGAGTGAAACTAAAAGCTCTCAAAACAGGAGTACCAACCGTAAACGGAATCGAGCAAGACCGAGATGATCGAAGAGAATAAACTCCTATAATTTAAATATTAAACGGTCTAGATTGCTCAAAACACAGCAAAACATAGCTTGGTACTTAACTTAGACGGTGTCTCCTGGGAAACCGATGTAGAAGCCATAATCCACGAAAAAATAAGGCAAAAATACGAGAGCACAAACAAGCGGGTTACCACACAGGCGTGCTAAAAAGGAGTTGGGTTCTGAGCGGATGCAGAGTTGGTGGTGCCGAGTGAGGTTGAACGGCTCTCCTCTATTGGGGTCTTTGTCGTGGATGAATCTAAATAGTGCGGGACCTCTGGATTATACGCCCAATTCTATACCGACACCAATAGGCGAGCGAGCTAGTTAACCTAGCACTCCTTTACATTTTTTCTCTGGTATATTTAGCAGTAAATTACCTAAGAATAAGTGCTAATAGGAGCTTATTCACTGGCCGGCACAGGTTCAAGCCCAGAAAAGTGGTATTAACTTTGTTATTCATGATCCGATTTTAATAATCTAAAAAGAATTATGATACTAAATTATTGTGCAATTCAATAACTGGATTATAATTGTTTATTTGGGGAAACGAAATTTTGAAGAAATATCCAAAAAAAACTTTTTTAGTTCTTCTCTTCAGTAAACTGTTTTTGAAAAATTATTCTAATTTAAAAAGATTTTAAACAAAACATTCCAAAATATTGATATATTACACTATAAGCTTCATGTTGGTTTTTAAATATTTCAAATTTATACAAAATTGAGGGAATTTATATCTTTTTAAAAACGGTGAAAAATCACCACAAAAACTGGAAAAAAATTGAAAATAAAAAAAGTATTCAACTTAGGCAGGAAAAAATTGGGAAATACCTTCTATGAATAGAGTTGAATATTCTGTATAAATTTCAATGTTGTAGTGCAAAACTGACTTCCGACCCTGGCCTCTCCCCTTGAGTGATGTTGTACAATAATTTTTTGGTTATTTTTACTGTTGTAATTGTTATAGGATAAATATTCATATGTTCATCGAAAAAGAACTACTAAAAGTGTATGGTATTTACAGTGCTGTACTGTATATGAAATAACATACTGTACAGTGATGCCTCAGGATACGAAATTAATCCGTTCAGGATGCGGTTTCGTATCCTGATATTTTCGTATCCTGAGTCGCGTTTTACATGTAAATAGCCTAATCCGTTCCAAGCCTTATAAAAAGTCACCTTTTCTTTCATAAACACGCTAAACTGTAGTAATAAACATGCAATGCAGCCATTTCCATCATTCAATAATTAACACAACCGTTAAAAACAGCCTAATCCATTCCAGAAACCACTATGAGATTATTCAATAATGTAGTTATAGCCAAGTTATCCCCCCCAAGCCCAAAGAAAACGGTCCGTTTTCTTTACTACTGTATAAAAGTTACGGTACTGTATGTACGTAAAGCATTTAGATCAGTGAAGGTGTATTGTTACCTGTACGTACACCTAAATTAATGATTGATACTGTACCTGTACACTCTGAAAAAAAGGTTACAGTTAATTAGTGTAACAAAAAAGTTGAAACTTACCTTTTGAGTGAGACGATGTCCGATAGCGAAGTCGCGGCAGAGGAGGATGGCATAAGGCAGAAAACGTAACAAGTGACAGACTACGTACAGTAATTTACACACTTAACACATTAACACTTAAACTTTACGAAATAAAAAAATGGCAGAAATAATTAACACTTAACATTACGTATGGAAAACTATAAAATGAAAGAAAAAATTACTTTAACACTTAACGGTAACATAAAACTTAAAATTGAATTTTTTTTTTTTGCTTTTTTATAACTTTACGTTTTTCTTATTTTCTAAATCTCTTCTACTTCTTCATCACTTTCTTTTTTTCTGTTTCTTTTCTTTACTTTCACCTTCTGCTTCTTCATCACTTTCTTTTTTCTGTTTCTTTTCTTTACTTTCACCTTCGTCTTGGCCTACTAATACCGCTGGCCTCTTTAATAAGAAACTATCCATTGAAGCTTGTTTCTGCCTACTTTTCAACACATTTCTAAAATGCGTTAGGCAAACGTCATTGCAGTATTCAAGCGCACGGTTGGTATAAACTTTTTCTGGATGTTCCTTTTCGACGTAGTCTGCCATTTTATGGAAACATGCAAGAATTTCCTTGATGTCTGCCGTTTTCAAAGGTGCAACATCCTCCTCATCACCGCTAGAGAACTGCTCTTGAACATCACTCACTTGCATCGTCTCCAACTCCTTCAAGTCGTCCGTCGTCAACTCCTCGTGGTGCTCCTCGATAAGTTCATCGATATCTTCCGCGCTAACTTCCAGCCCCATGGACGTACCAAGATGTACGATGTCAGCCACCTCAGACTGCTGAATTGGTTCAGGATCGTCAACGATCTCGGCTTCTCCTCCAGGCTTCCCGAACCCCTCGAAGTCTCGTGCAGAGACAGCATCAGGCCACAGCTTCCTCCAAGATGAGTTTAGGGTACGCCTCGAAACTTCCTGCCAAGCGAGATCGATGAGTTTGAGGCATATCGCGATGTTGAAGTGATCTTTCCAAAATTCACGCAGAGTGAGGTTTGTACTCTTTGTGACTTGGAAACATCTCTTGAAGAGATGCTTCGTGTACAATTTTTTAAAATTAGAAATAACTTGCTAGTTCATGGGCTGGAGGAGATGGGTGGTGTTAGGCGGTAGATACAGGACCTTTATGAAGGAATACTCGGCCAGAAGATATTCCTCGAGGCCAGGAGGGTGAGCTGGAGCATTGTCCAACACCAGCAGACATTTCATAGGGAGGCGCTTTTCTTCCAAATATTTTTGGACAGTCGGACCGAAGCAGACATTCACCCAATCAATGAACAGTTGCCTCGTTACCCAGGCTTTTGCATTCGCCTTCCACATCACGGGAAGGTTCTCCTTAATGACTTTGTGGGCTTTGAAGGCTCGGGGATTTTCTGAATGGTACACCAGCAGGGGCTTTATCTTGCAGTCCCCACTGGCGTTTGCACAAAAAGCAAGGGTAAGCCTGTCCTTCATAGGCTTATGTCCGGGTAGCCTCTTCTCCTCCGCCGTGATGAATGTCCGACGAGGCATTTTCTTCCAGAAAAGCCCAGTTTCGTCGCAATTGAAAACTTGCTGCGAACTGTAGCCTTCCTGCAGAGTCAACTCGTCGAACGTTTTATTATTATTATTATTATTATTACTATCCAAGCTACAACCCTAGTTGGAAAAGAAAGATGCTATAAGCCCAGGGGCTCCAACAGGGAAAAATAGCCCAGTGAGGAAAGGAAATAAGGAAATAAATAAATGAAGAGAACAAATTAACAATAAATCATTCTAAAATAAGAAACAACGTCAAAACAGACATGTCATACAATAAACTATCAACAACATCAAAAACAAATATGTCATAAATAAACTATATAAAGACTACAGTATGTCCGCCTGGTCAACAAAAAAGCATTTGCTCCAACTTTGAACTTTTGAAGTTCTACTGATTCAACCACCCGATTAGGAAGATCATTCCACAACTTGGTCACAGCTGGAATAAAACTTCTAGAGTACTGCATAGTATTGAGCCTCGTGATGGAGAAGGCCTGGTTATTAGAATTAACTGCCTGCCTAGTATTACGAACAGGATAGAATTGTCCAGGGAGATCTGAATGTAAAGGATGGTCAGAGTTGTGAAAAATCTTATGCAACATGCATAATGAACTAATTGAACGACGGTGCCAGAGATTAATATCTAGATCAGGAATAAGAAATTTAATAGACCGTAAGTTTCTGTCCAACAAAATAAGATGAGAATCCGCAGCTGAACACCAGACAGGAGAACAATACTCAAAACAAGGTAGAATGAAAGAATTAAAACACTTCTTCAGAATAGATTGATCACCGAAAATCTTGAAAGACTTTCTCAATAAGCCTATTTTTTGTGAAATTGAAGAAGACACAGACCTTATATGTTTCTCAAAAGTAAATTTACTGTCGAGAATCACACCTAAAATTTTGAAAGAGTCATACATATTTAAAGGAACATTATCAATACTGAGATCCGGATGTTGAGGAACCACCGTCCTTGACCTACTTACAATCACACTTTGAGTTTTGTTAGGATTCAACTTCATACCCCATAATTTGCACCATGCACTAATTCTAGCTAAATCTCTATTAAGAGATTCACCAACCCTAGATCTACATTCAGGGGATGGAATTGATGCAAAGAGAGTAGCATCATCTGCATATGCAACAAGCTTGTTTTCTAGGCCAAACCACATGTCATGTGTATATAGCATAAAAAGTAATGGGCCAAGAACACTACCCTGTGGAACACCGGATATCACATTCCTATAATCACTATGGTGCCCATCAACAACAACTCTTTGAGATCTATTACTTAAAAAATCAATAATAATGCTAAGAAACGACCCACCCACTCCCAACTGTTTCAGTTTGAAAACAAGGGCCTCATGATTAACAAGGTCAAAGGCAGCACTAAAATCAAGGCCAATCATACGAACTTCCCCACCACAATCAAGGGATTGCTGTACAGCATTGGAGATTGTAAGAAGGGCATCACATGCTCCAAGACCTTTACGAAAACCAAATTGCAAACTAGGGAGTAGATGATTACCTTCAGCAAACCTATTAAGACGTTTTGCCAGAAGACGTTCAAAAACTTTAGATAATATGGGAGTTATGGAAATTGGGCGGTAATCAGTGGGACTTGAGCTACCACAAACACATTTACATAGAGGAGTAACATTACCAATTCTCCAACTAGTGCTAAAAGCTCCTCTTCTTGCTAACTTGCGCAAAATAACAGATAACTTTGGAGCTAAGAAATCTGCTGTCTTTATAAAAAACAAAGGAAAAATACCATTTGGGTCTACACCTCCATAAGCATCAAGGTCCATCAACAGAGCTTTAATCTCACGAGATCGAAAAGCTAAACTAGTTAGTTTAGCCTCAGGAGAACAGGAATGAGGAAGTTCAAGTTTTTCATTACTCTGTTTACTGTCAAAAACATCAGCCAAAAGGGTTGCCTTTTCCTTTGGACAGTAAGTGACGGAGCCATCTGGTTTAAGTAAAGGAGGAATTGTTGCATCTACACCAAAGAGTGCAGATTTAAGGGTAGACCACCATTTATGTTCCTGAGTTGTACCAGAAAGTGTTTCTTTTATGGTTAAATTGTACTCCTTTTCAGTTGAGGCATAAACTCTCTGAGCAAAAGCTCGATGCTGAGTATAGTTGTTCCAGGTCAAATCTGATCTGTTACCCTTCCAAAGTTGATAGGCCTCCTGCTTCTCCAAAAAAGCACGTCTACAATCATCATTGAACCACGGTTTGTCCTTCACTCGTTACCTTAGCACACGAGAAGGGATACGCCTATCAATTATGTTGACTAGATTCTCATTCAAAGGGACAACAGGATCTACACTATTATATAATTGTGACCAATTCAAGCACAAAAGATCATGTAAAATCCCATTCCAGTCTGCTTGGGATTTCATATAAATTTTACAAGAATATGATATATCAGGGATAGGCTGCTCAGTCTTCACTAATAATGAAATCAAGGCATGATCAGATGTCCCGACTGAAGAACCAACCTTACCAGTTATAACGCCAGGGGAGTCAGTGTATACGAGGTCCAAGCAATTATCAGACCTGTGAGTAGCTTCATTTATGATTTGCTCACAGCCTGATTCAGAGGCAAAGTCTAAAGCTCTTAAGCCATGGCGATCAGTAGGAGAGATAGAACTTAACCACTCCCTATGGTGAGCATTAAAATCACCAACAAAGACAAAAGAAGCCTTTCTATCATCTTCTTGTATCTTAGCCATAATGGTAAGAAGACAATCGAAGATAGAATCATCCATGTCTGGATTCCGGTAGATCGAACACAAATAAAAGTTGTTATGCCTGCCGCAAACTTTTATTACCTGAATCTCATGACATCCACATTGATAGCAGGACTTATGAGAAGCAGGGTACTCGGTCCTAATATACACCGCCATTCCCCTGGCCCTAGGGATGGCATTACGTTTCAACATTATTGGCTTCTTAAAACCAGTTATATGGAGCTCAGATGAGTGCCTCATATTAGAAACTAAAGTTTCTGAGCACAAAAGAATGTCATACTGTCTGGACGCAACTGTAAGGTCTTGGATATTTGCATGAAGACCACGAATATTGCAATACAGACGACGACATTGACGAAATCTAGGACGTACTGGTCCCGGATTTCGCTCAATGTCTCCAGACAGCATAAGAATTAATAGAAATAAAAAAGAGACATCATACTTAAAAACTAGATTAACAAGAATTATAACAAAAACAATACGTACAGAATTATAAACAAAGTGATTGATGATACCCATAGACTATAGTAAAAAGTCGGAAAAACTGGTCAACATGGAGGAGCCGATACACCATGCAAGGCTAAATACCCTCCAGGATAGCCACTTCAACTGAAGGGAGGACAGTAAGGATGGTTTTGAGAAGAAAAAGAATCAGAAAAAGGAAAAGACAACCTCTTGATAAACCACCAGGCATCCATGGCCCTTCTATTAAGCCTGCCCAACACACCATTTCAAAAAAACAAGAGGAAGAAAAAAAAAAATAAGATAGAATAGTGTGCCTGAGTGTACCCTCAAGCAAGAGAACTCCAACCCAAGACAGTGGAAGACCATGGTACAGAGGCTATGGCACTACCAAAGACTAGAGAACAGTGGTTTAATATTGGAGTGTCCTTCTCCTAGAAGAGCTGCTTACCACAGCTAAAGAGTCTCTTCTACCCTTACCAAGAGGAAAGTACACTGAACAAATTGCAGTACAGTAATTAACCCCTTGGGTGAAGAAGTGTTAAGTATCTCATTGTTGTCAGGTGTATGAGGAAAGACGAGAATATGTAAAGAATAGGCCAAACTATTCTGTGTAAGTGTAGGCAAAGAAAAAATAAGCCGTGACCAGAGAGAGGGATCCAATGCATTACTGTCTGGCCAGTCAAAGGATCCAATACCTCTCTAGTGGTAGTATCTCAACGGGCGGCTGGTGCCCTGGCCAACCTACTAAAGGCTTCGGCGGCCTTCGTGTCCGAGCTGGCTGCCTCCCCATGCCGTACCACTGAAAGGATGCCAGTCCTTTTCTTGAACTTCTCGAACCACCCACGAGAAGCCTTGAACTCTGGGGGTTCCTGCTGGGATGTTCCTTCTCCTGCTCCTTCTTCGACCTGAGCACGCACGAGATCACCGAAAATGGCGGAGGCCTTCTGGCAAATTGTAGTCTCAGTGATGGTGTCTCCTGAGATCTCTTTGTCCTTGATCCACACAAGAAGCAGCCTCTCCATCTCGTCATGCACGTGCGTTCTCTTGTTGGAGAAAATAGTGACGCCCTTAGAAGGTGTTGCTGCTTTGATGGCCGCCTTCTGCTTCAGGATGGTGCCTATCGTAGACGGATTCCGGCCATACTCCTTGGCGATCGCACTTAAACGCATGCCAGACTCGTACTTTTTCACGATTTCAAGTTTCGTCTCCATCGAGAGCATCGTCTTCTTCTTCTTTCCTTCGGCAACATTCTTGGGACCCATGGCTACAGTAATACGTAATATAATACACTACGTAACGTTATATACAGTCTATGTATAGTAAACACTAATACAGTACAGTGCACAGTAACGAATGTTTATTAACGATAACACGTGGTGTACGAATGTACAGTGAACCCTCGCTACTTCGCGGTTCGACCATCGCGGATTCACCACTTCGCGGATTTTTTCCATAACCCATATATATACAGTAATATATATATATATGTATGCATGTATTTATGTATATATGTAGGTATGTATATGTGTATACATATAAATATATATATATATATATATATATATATATATATATATATATATATATATATATATATATATATATATATACACACACACACACACATATATATATATATATATATATATATATATATATATATATATATATATATACATATATATATATATATATATATATATATATATATATATATATATATATACATATATATATATATATATATATATATATATATATATATATATATATATATATATATATATATATATATATATATATATATATCTAAAGTAGGAAGATGTGATGTAGTTCTAAGGGAAAAGTATGGGAAATATGTCTGGGTAATAAGCAAAGCTCTACCTCCAGTTTGTTTCTACATTATGATCAGAGATAAATGTAAACAAAACATTGGTTGCCATTTTTTATCGTGCTTTTTAGCATGTTTAGGAAATGCATGATATAAAATCACCTTTAATATTTGTGCCTGTTTTAGTTTAGGGTACTGTAGTACATGCATTAAGTGTTCTGTACATTAAAGGGTAGTTTGTTAACAGTACTACGTACAAGGGAAGGTTTTAAAAGTCTGAATATACATGTTGAATAAATAGGTAAATATGGTGTCACTACTTCGCGGATTTTCACCTATCGCGGCCGCGACTGGA